>NC_035107.1:187236788-187569675 GCF_002204515.2 Aedes aegypti
AACGTTGTCACACCGAAACGTTGAAATCACCTCAAAAAATGTGAACGATTTTTTTCATAAAAATTCGTGTAATAGAAGAATTTATTGTACAGATAATAAGAGGTAGGAAAATATTGATTTTGGAAACAACATTTAATATGTCAGAAATTAGATTTTTATGGAAAATTTGATAACGTTTCAAAATTAATAAAACAGTCATTCAAGTCATCGTGCATAAGTTGAGAAACCCCTTAGTATGATCTTTTCCTTCTTCTTCTCTTTTTTGGCATTACGTCATCACTGGGACAGAGCCTGCTTCTCAGCTTTCAATGTGTTCAATGAGCACTTCCACAGTTATTAAGTGAAAGCTTTCTTTGCCATTTTCGCATTCGTATATCGTGTAGCAGGTATGATAATACTCTACACTCAGGGAAGTCAAGGAAATTTTCATGACGAAAAAGTCCTGGACCGACAGAGAATCGAACCCAGACACCTTTAGCATGGCTTTGCTTTTGTAGCCGTCGACTCTAGCCACTCGGCTAAGGAACACACTTAAATTATTTTACGGATTTCTGTGAAATCTCAACAGCTGAACAGTTCGGAAAATTAAAGAGTCCTTCGAGGGTCCATTTTGCCCTGTCCTTTCTAAATATTCATTTGACTGAGTTTGCCTCGATTTCGCTTAAAATTAATAGAGCTTCCAACGACCATTAAAATAAAAGGATCTATTATTCGCGTTCACAACACTAATTGTCTGCGTTTGGCTTTCGAAAATGGGATTCTTTGAAGTTACTTTCTCTATGATGCAGTCTACTGCAGTTGCCCTGTGTAATCTCACCCATAGTAACTGTGTAAACCCTGGGTATGCATTAGGCGGTCCTAACCGAATTAAATTTCGACCTGCATGACTGCAGGCTTTCCGCATAAAATCAAGCGTATGACAAGCAAACACATGTCAGTTCTAGCTATTATTGTGTTTCGTATCCTTTAGAAGCTACTCGGCGGATGGTTCGTCCGTTCCATCACTTGTTGTTCCTACAGTAGACTTTGTGATTGACGGAGCACTTACAATACCGTTGTTGCATACATTTGCACAAGGGAAATCGCATTTAGTTGTTATGGAGAATAGCAACTGGTAAAAGCATTTTAATCTTTTTTAAGACCTACTCACTCTTTCTCTAACAAAAAAGTAATAAAATGTTTTATCATCAATCAGCATTTCGTCTGACTATTAATTACATTAGATAATTTAGGTAGTTTATCGATCCCCTCTCCTTAGGGGCTGTTCATTAATTATGTACGGATTTGAGATTTTTCGAACCCCCCTCCCCCCGTGGTAAGATTTTTTGTATTAAAGTTCAAAATTAATTGTATGGTGCGTAAGAAATCGCAAAAACTCTCTCCGAATCTATGACAAAAGGTCGAAAGACAAACGGTCGAAAGGACAAAAGGTCGAAGAACAAAAAAGAAGGGACAAAAGGTCAAAAATCTATTTTCAAAGAAGGAAACATTTCCCACCAAGCAAATCATTTTCGACCTTTTGTTCTTTCGACGTTTTGTCTTTCAACCTTTTGTTCATAAACCAAAATATTTTGCATGGCGTGTAAATCAATAATCCCTTTTACGCACAGGGTGTCTGCAAATTATCCGTACACACTTTGAAGGCAAGGCTCTATGCAATAGAGCGGAATGAATTCAGTATTCTTGTATGTTTTAATACAATGGACTATTATATTCTTAAGCAGTAAGTTTGACATATTTTCGATTTCAAACTTTTGTAAAAACAAGACAGAGCCTTAGAGCCTTAGAGAGAGCCGATTTTCGAGCTGAAAATTGAAATTTTCATACCATTTACCTCACAAAAAACCCAGTCCCTCCCCTATCCCACGAAGTTTGCATGGTCAGCATAGACTATTCAGCTATTACCTCTCCTATACCTAATCGGCTTCAGATTGACTTGCGCTCTTATTGCTCCACCAAACGCTGCAGCATGAAACTGAAAATTAAATTTATACTACACCGAGTATATAGCTTCACTACGATCTGATATCTCATTTACTTTCTTTTTCTCTTCCAGGCGTAAGCTGAACGGGTATTCCAGTTTGGACTTCTTTATTATGCCTATATCTGAAAAATCGCGACTCAATCCTTTGAAGTAAGTTTAATTTACTAAAAACAATAGTACAGTTTTTATGATCGCTTCTCGGTTATATTCCCAGTGCCAAAAAGCCAACTCCTGTCACACCAAATCCGTGGGTTACGGGCGGTCCTCCCGGTGGCAAGGACGCCGTCCTGGTGTTCCGAACCAGTGCTTTGTCCCCAGTGAATTCCAGCGCCGATATTTCGGAGACGGGCACATCCTCGGGGATATCCGTTTCTTCTGACGATACACCAACTATAGCAGCTGCCTCGAGTTCAACGGCGAACTCGACCAAAGATCCTACCGGAAACCCTAGTGATAAGATAGCCAATCACTCGAAAGTACTCGCATCACTGCCTAAAAATTTCAATGTTCAACGAAAATCAACTAGTATTAGTAGCGCCACTAGCAATGACGATGAAGAAGAAGATGGAGAGGACGACGAAGATGAAGACGATGATGATGACGAGGAGGACGATGACGAGGCAGAGGGAGAAGCAGAAGGCGATGATGAGGATGACAATGATGAAACGGCCACTTCGCAGGACGAAGCTGGGCCATCCGTGCCGAATGGTAACGACAATAAACCGATAAAGCGTCAGCTGGAGTCGTCCTCTTCTTCAAGCTCACTGAGTAACACTTCGGTCACCGGTAGGGAAGGTGATGAGATCGATCCGGATCTGCCAACGTCCAAGTCGGAACCGTTGCTGGCAGTGGTAGATAAAAAGCTGGCCCGAAAGAATCAGGAAAACAAAGAAAATCAAAGCGTGATCAAAACTGAAATGCCTGCTGCACAACTGAATATATTCTACAAGTTTATCAATACGGAAACGCGTCTACTCCGAAAGATATTGAATGCCCACGGAATGGGAGAAAGCGGTTCCGATAGCAATGATTTCAACCTCCTATGGACGGGTATACATCTGAAGCCTGACATACTGAGGAATTTGGCGCCGTATCAGAGGGTTAATCACTTTCCAAGGTAAGTGGTAAAATCTTGGGTATAATGAAGCGTATATATTTTTTCGGTTAGGCTCTTCAAGTCAATGTTTCTAGAGTTTCTCTAGGATCTAGTACTGCGAATACTCCAAAAATTATCCAAAGATTTAAATATTCTCCAATCGATTTCCTGTGTTCATTGAAACATGGATTCATTTTAAATGTTTCACAATGGATTTGTCCAGAGATTTCTTCGTCATTTTTTGTAGTATTTGAAGAAATTCTCCAGGGATTCTTACAGAAATTCTTTCAGAATGTTCCTCATCAATCAGTAATACTTCCAGAAACTACACTAAGGAAGCTTCCAAAGAAGCATTCAAACATTCTTTTAGAGTTTCCTACGGTTCTTTTCTAGAACTACTCCAAAGATTATTACAGGGATTTTATCAGAGAATCATTTAGTTTTTCTTCAAGATCTTTTTAAACATTCGATATGGGTCTGCTCTAGAAAATCGCCAGTTTTTTTTAATGTATTCAGAGAGGTAAGAATTCCTTCTGCTGGGGATTGAATTTTGAAAAAATTGAGAGTATTTCTCACTTATTGCTTCTTCTTCTTGGCATTTACGTCCCCACTGGGGCAGAGCCTGCATCTCAGCGTAGTGTTCTTATGAGCACTTCCACAGTTATTAACTGAGAGCTTTCTTTGCCAAAGTTGCCATTTTCGCATTCGTATATCGTGTGGCAGGTACGATGATACTCTATGCCCAAGGAAGTCAAGGAAATTTCCTTTACGAAAAATCCTGGACCGACCGGGATTCGAACCCAGATACCTTCAGCATGGCTTTGCTTTGTAGCCGCGGACTCTAACCACTCGGCTAAGGAAGGCCCCAGCTATCTGCTATCTGTTACAATAATGATCCGCAGCACAGTATGAGAGTTTGTTTTTAAATCTTCTGCTACAGCTCTGGTTAGACAGGCGGATAACGGTGCGTAATAAAACATATCTAAACAAGCTTCAAACCATGGGGACAGTATTGCTATCGGATGTTTTGGGATTATTCACCACGCCTGTAAAATAAAACAGGCGTGTTAGCCGCATATTTAAGAACAAATATTCGTATAAAATCGCCAGCGGCATTATTTATACATTATCTGAAAGCTTTTATCTTGGTTTTGTGAAAAAAAGAAAACTTCGAAAACTCATATTCTTGTAATCATTATCGCTTGTGCCATTCTAGGAGTTTCCAATTTGTGTTTCTATAGTAGCACTAGCTCCACGGCGTAGGAAAAATACAAATTAAAACCTTTTGTTTAAATTACTTATATATTTTTATTTTAAAGTGTAGATCAAAAGCTTTCAATTAACGCAAAAAAGTTCTAAATTCATCAATTATTTTGTTTTTCTAAACAATAGTTTCTCATAGTAGTGCTACTATAGGAACAATAGGTTTACTATAGGTGTAAGGGAGCTTAAATTTTAAGCAGAACTATTTATTTCAATTATTTTTTTCGTAGCCTGACTTGACCCAACACTCACGGTACAGCTTCCGCGCACGCAATTTCGCCGTGTTTTGATTGTCAGTCCAGTTTGGCGCCATCCTGACCTTAAAACACGTGGCCTAGCCCGCTTCACGGTCTGCTGGACGAACCACTTTGACGAATTGTCCTTTTTGGCCACCTTTCCACCCGAGAATGGTTAGGATTATTCTTAAAGCACTGCCTTATTTTCCGAGCCTTCTCTGGGTGTTCGGTTTTCGGCCGCTTCCAGCGCGCCGCTCGATGGTCTTCGTCTCCTGGAACATCTTCACATCGCGGGACACGGTTGAATGGTGGATTCCAAGTCTTTTGCCAATCCATCTGTGCGACTAACCAGGATTATCGATCACTGTGCCCAAGATTTGCTGGCGTAGCTCTTCTTGTTTCGAATGCATCTTGAAAACCACTTGACAGATTGCGATTGCACACATAAACATGACACTCTAAACTAGTATTACCAAAATTTCATTATTTTTTACTCACGCGATGAAAAGTTACACCCAAAACAAAGTGTCGCATTTTTTCCGAGTCCAATCTTTACTTGGGGCTATTTTATAATGAACATTTGAACACATAACTTCCCTTAAATGTACGGAATCTGGTGCACTGATGGTATCATGAAATTATTGAAAAGTTCATTAAAAATTTTCCCATGAGTTCTTGAATAGATTCCTACCATGATTCTTTCAGAGTCTTCTACTCATGCCTTCTGAAGTTCTTTAAAAGTTCTCACAGTTCAGAATAACCCAACGGATATATCAGAGTAATCTTCAAGATTCCACCAGACATTTCGGGATTACTTCATGAATTCAAAGAGTTTAAGAGTTTAGTGGATTTTTCTACGATCCTAGATTTGACCAAAGATATCAGAGGAATAGTGGAAATCTTCTACCGGAAAACCATGATTCTCACTAGATTGCCACAGAAATTTATGTAATCTAGTCGAAATATCTCATGTCTCTTAAGAAGCGCTTGAATTCCAGTAATTTTAACGTAGTCAACTGGAACTTGCATTCCAAAATTTCAGTAATCTTGTTTAAACTCTGGGAATTCTACTAAAATCTCTGCCTGAACTTGAACCAGAACCCTCAAAAATTACACCGGATTTAACTAAAAGCTTACCAGAATGTCGTTGGAATTCCTGAAATTCCATGTAATCCATGGATTTCCACATGAATTCTGGGAATCCCAGCAAAATGCCAGAAATTAAATCTATGTCTCAGGAATTCTACTGGATTCCCAGAAACTCTATTGAAAAATTGCAGTAATTACATGAAATGCTAGTAGTAAGCTTGGAATTTCAGGAATCACACTGAAATATTATAGGGGCCCAGATAGCCGTAGCGGTAAACGCGCAGCTATTCAGCAAGACCAAGCTAAGGGTCGTGGGTACGAATCCCCCCGGTCGAGGATCTTTTCGGTTTGAAAATTTTCTCGACTTCCCTGGGCATAGAGTATCATCGTACCTGCCACTCGATATACGCATGCAAAGATGGTCATAGAAGTCGGCATAGAAAGCTCTCAGTTAATAACTGTGGAAGTGCCCATAAGAACACTAAGCTGATGAGCAGGCTCTGTCCCAGTTGGGATGTAACGCCAGAAAGAATAACTGAAATATTATAGGAACTATACTATGATTCTCGCAATTCCGACAAAGCTTTAGAATGAGAACAGGTCTTGTGTAGTGATTCCTCTCACACCGAGGATCGCATCCTATCCCCAAGATAGACACTCATCATCTCAGGTTAATAGTGATGACTTCCTTCGGAAGAGTAAAGCCATTGGTCCCGAGATGAACTATCCTAGGGTTAAAAATCTCGTTAATAAGGATAAAACAGATTAAAAAGGTCTACAAATTCTACACAAAAGTTCGTTGAGCATGGTTAATTTATCCCTAATTTTTAGAATAGCATCCAGAAGTCAAAATGGAGATGAATAATTCAAGAACTATCAGAGAATGGATGTGTCCTGTCTTCTGCATTTTTTTGGGTCCATAATTAATAAAAATCTAGCGTAGATCTATGGAGATTGACTGATTTAAACAAGTGGATCATCATTCTTCGGATTGTGAGCAAGATAGAGAGAGAGTTTCGATACATTGTTCACTGCATCGCTTTCATGTAGCGATCCATGTATCGCTAGATCGCTTCTCCTAATTACGATCATCATTTTAATTCCCTTTTTCTTATATTTGATTACAGATCGTACGAGTTGACTCGTAAGGACCGGCTATATAAGAATATCGAACGGATGCAGCATTTACGTGGCTATAAGCATTTCGATATCGTACCACAATCATTCCTGTTGCCCCAGGACTACAAAGAACTCATCGCTGCCCACAACAAATGTCGCGGCCCGTGGATCGTGAAACCGGTTGCGTCCAGCCGGGGACGTGGTATTTTTATTGTGAACTCAGTGAGTATGATACAAACCAAAATGAATAATTTTCTCTAAACTGTCTACATAATTTCAGCCGGATCAAATTGCCTCGTACGAGCAAGTGGTGGTCGCCAAATACATTACAGATCCACTTTGCATTGATGGTCATAAATGCGATATACGGTTGTATGTAGCCGTGACGTCATTTGATCCCCTGATCATCTATCTCTATGAAGAAGGCTTGGTTCGCTTGGCTACAGTCAAGTATGATCGAGGTGCTGAAAATCTTTGGAATCCTTGCATGCACTTGTGCAACTACAGCATCAATAAGTACCACACAGATTACATAAAATCTAGCAATGCCGGCGACGAAGATGTTGGCCATAAGTGGACACTGAGTGCTTTGCTTAGGCATTTGCGTAGCCAAGGGTGCAATACAGAGCAGCTGATGTTGAACATCGAGGATCTTATCATTAAGGCTATTTTTTCCTGTACGCAACCAATCGTTTCGGCGTGTCGAATGTTCGTGCCGCATATCGGAAACTGCTTTGAACTGTATGGGTTTGATATATTGATAGATGACACACTGAAACCGTGGTTGCTGGAAATTAATCTGTCGCCTTCGCTTGGCTGTGATACTCCTTTAGATACGAAAGTAAAGGCATGTTTGCTAACCGATTTACTTACAATGGTAGGTATACCAGCGATTAGTCCGCTGCAGAAAGCATGTTACGATAGCAAAGGACAGAAGATTAGAAATCTTTCAACGCCTTATCGTCGAGTAAACTCGGCAGATTTTGTGCATAGCACTGGAACCGGTATTAAAAAGGACAGTTCTAATCAAGGAGATTCGAACAAAAAGCTGCTAACGACACTTAGTGCTTTGACGGCGGAGGAGCTGAAGATCGTTCGCTGTGCACGATCGCAATACGAACGTCGAGGTGGATTCGTAAGAATATTCCCTACCAGCGATAGTATGTCGAGATATGCGTCGTTTATGGATCCGGTCACTGGTATTCCTACTTCAGCTGTTACGTCATCGGGTAGTGGTTCATACCTGATGATTATTCCACATAACTACAATCAAATGTTGCATTCCCAGCTGTTTCCCCAGGGCAGTGATTTAGAGAACAGAATCGTGCATCGTATTCAGAAATATGAAAGAGCACTGGAAAGCACGCTTCCGATAACAATTGGTCCGAAGCATACGGCCCCAAAATGTGTCGATGAGGCTAAAAGATTGAGAATGCAGATAAGAAAGTTGATCGAAAATGGGCATGAGCTAAGTATTTTGCAAGCAAGGCGAGCTTTTGGACTGTATCTAGAATATATCCTCAAGCGGCTTTCTTCAGAACCGAAGCACAGCCATGAAGAGTTGGTGATGAAGTTCTTGTATCGAGTAGGAGCCCATATGAAGACTCCATTCTTTTTCCGAAATTTCGGCAACAAAGCATTAGGGAAAGATCGAGGGGCGATGGTTGCTAAACAACTAGGAGATTATCTACACTTGTACAATAAGGAAACCGAAGCATTTGTTGATACCTTCGATATGGTCGGTATGGTTCCAATCAAACTTTTCGATGACTTCCTTATGCAAGCAAGCGAAGTAGATGTGGAATCGGTACTCACTCTCCATACCAATCTAACCCAGACTATGCCATTCCTGTACAGCGGATGTTCTTCTAGTATTCCACCGGCTCCTCCCATTCCAGTGGGGGCTCATGGTTTTCTTAAGGCACTGCCCTGCATGGCTCCCGGAGGAGCCAACAAAGAACTGATACGTTTGGACCCATACTACAAGAGTAGCGAGGCGAGAAGCAGCCGAACAGCGTTGACTACGGCCATTGGACGGGCAGAAACACGTGGTGACAGGAGCATGCGATTGTCACCAATGAAGAAGAAACCACCGGTTGGCAATATGGTGAAATCCTCGCGGGAAAGAGATCAACGATCAAACTGGCTTTATTAGAATGATCTCGCAAAAACTTAGGAAGCCAATGCGGCCATTTATGTGTGCTTCAGTTTACGTAGTGTTTAAAATTATTTCCGTTATTTTATATAATTTTATTGAAGCGGTGCTAAAGGTGCTTGTTTCGGCACCTTTATGTTAAATTTATTATAGTGTGAAATTAATTGGATTATTATTTTGTTTTACGACTATCTTTCGATAACACTGACATATTTTTCTTCTTTGCCATACTCAAGATGTTCTCTTGTTTTACGGCGCTTACATTACCCATAAACGCAAAATTGTCCCATGTGAAAAAGAAATCCAGCATACAAGGGAATGACATGAGTTTATGAGCAGTACAAATAATCGACGTCAAAATGGAAAATGATATTAATTACCGGTCCAAGACCGGTGGCATGTACTGAATACACGCACATTGAAAAAAAGCTCGCTTTTCATACACAGCTTTAGCGAGGTGGTCCTGGCGACCGCTCTTGAGTTAAGGTGAAGATAATTCGAAGCCAAACCTAAAATTTTCAAGGACACAAATCTAGAGACCTAGACAGCGGTTCAAATTGAAAACTCAGTCAACACCACCATTGATCAAGTTTTCAGCTTGATCCTCTGTCTAGTTCTCTAGATTTGTGCTCTTGAAAATTTTAAGTTTGGCTTCGATTCATCTTCACCTTAAACTTGTGTACTATGAAAATGGTGACAATATTTTACATTTTCTATACCTATCTACGCTAAATCAAAATTCTTTGATGTGTATTCTCTCTCTACTCATTATTAATCCGAGGATAACTTGTTTTGTATGAGGACGGTTGGAATGAACCTGTTTCAAGCAATGACAAGTAGCTTTCAAAATAGGCATATGGTTCTTTATGTCGAAAAATCACGCAAAAAGTCTTTTGTTTAATTTTGCATCGTTAAAAAATATGCAATATCATCTGTCTCAACAACATACTTAACGTTATGTTTAACCTTTATATTAAACAGTGCGAAATTGGTTCAAAATAATAGAAATACTCAACGCATAATCATGTATCAGTCATATCTCTATATTTATAGTTTTAAAATATGTTGAACTTCTAGGTAGCCAAAATTATTTGTATCATTTTTGATTAATAGCCAACCAGGCATATTTTTTATCACCTGGCACTATCCAATCGTCGTAAGATGGTCAAAAAGTGAAGTTTCAGAATGCCTAGAAACGGGCCTAAGAGTTATGCAGTTTTTTCATATTTCTTTGTTTTGGCGTCGAAACATGGGTTAAGTTTCTAACATTTTTTTTTAATATTAAAAAGTTTTATATAATAACAATAACAGCGAAATTGAATACAGATTTTCCCGGTACATTTCTTACATTTATTGTGCAACATTCGCTTTGGAACTCGTCAATGACAAAACAAGAATCGGTTTACATTCTCGATAAACTTATAGTGGTTATGTATGATACAGTTTCGAGATGGCATCGCTGATATTCATATAGACCCACTTAAAAAGAATCCAATAATGAAACAATCGTCATAACACTCACATAGAATCGCGCAAATTTACCAATATATACTTGAACGAAACATGACAAGCACAGTTTAAAGAAGAAAGTAAACAACACCATCTATTACTGTAGGCCAAAGATTTGGTTTAAAAAAAGTAAGTTAATTTTAGAAACAAGGTATGGGAAATTATTCAACGGAAGCATAAAATCGAATCTAGTCACAAACATGTGATTATGTAAGCAATAAAACAATTTGTGCTAAAAATAATCAGTTTATTCTAGATTTCATCAGTGACCATCATGCTTTTATTTACTCAACAGTTACATACTTTTCATTTTGGTTAATTGTGAAATCCTGCCGAAGAGAAAACTATTTTCTCACTAATGTGGGAAAAAATAATAATACCATCAACAGTTTTAAACAAGCGACATTTGAAAATATCAAATCCGAAGACATATATTTTTGATAGTAGCAGTTGCAAATTTCTTAAAATAGAAAGTTTAACAATAGTCGTAAATATTTACCAAAATTGCATGGTTCAAAACAGCTTACTTGAACAATTTTAAGGAACGAGCAGGAAAAACTTACCTTTCCTCGGCAGTTTGGAAGCTTGTGATGCACAGAATCATTAAAATTCAAAGCTTTGTAGATTCGATTGGGAAAACACGTTTACAAATATTTAGAACATGCACAAAAAGTTAATCTGATAACAGGCACAAATATAGAAACTCAAACCGTTCAATAAGCATTACTGCCTTCGTCCATACAGTCGTTGAAAAGTTCTAAAATAGCATCATATTTTATAGATGGCTTTTAATCGTCAAACAAAGCTTGCAGCAAGCTATACCATGCGTAAGAAAAATGCAAATCAAACTGTTTCGCGGCTAGATTTTAAATCTTGTTTCCGAAGTTCAAATTATAGCAATCAAAGTTTTACCACACATCATAAGCTTGAAATCATAGATTCAATAACTCAAATTTAAATTATTGATTTTTTATTTCTATTTATATTCTTCCGTGCTTGCTAGTTGTATCGATCAGTAAAACTAGCGCCTATTAAGTTATTTGGCTTCGCCAAGCTTAAAGACCATTGTTAAATTATCTTCCGGGTTGAGAATACTTACTACTTACTTGATACTCACATACACGGTTCGTACGTGGACTTTGAACTGCACACAAAGAGATTCCACTTATTATGTGGTAAATATTCGATTTCAAGTGTAAATCAATTTCAATAAAAATACTAATCTGAAAATTTTAGTGCAAATGGCTTTGAGCTCAATATGTATGTCTGGTATATAATATCACATCCCACAATTTATCTCCAGTAAAAACACTTTACTATGTCGCTTGTTGAATTCAATTGCAAAATGTACTGTACTTTTTCGTAGTATATTTGTTGAACTAGCTGTTTGGATCTCTGGTTTTCAAAACCGAAACCTGATTCGAACCCGAACCTAACGGAATCCGGGACGGGCTCGGGTTTGAAAAGTTTGAATTTTTTTTCGGTTTCGGGCTCGGGTCAGGTTTGAAGGTTACAAAATTATCGAGAACGGGACGGGCTTGGACTCAGGGTGACCAGCGAACCGGGAAATCGGGAAAACCGGGAAATATGCGGGAATTTTATATCACCGGGAGAAACACGGGAAATATACGGGAATTACTACCGGGGAAATGCTTCATTTTGATGTATGGCCTAGAAATACTTTGGCCATGTCCTTGCAACTGGAAAAATAGTTTGCAAGACACTTGTTAAGGGATCTTAAGTATAATCAGCTAACGTATATCAAACAACTATAATTAATATTAATCTTTAGATTTGAATACTTTTTTAAATCAGTTAGGTAGGGAGGGGAATAATTTCATCAGATGTTTTTGAAAAGTTGCTGAGCTCATATTCGGCCACAATGTGCGTCGTATTGAACTGCTTCTTATTGCAAAGTTTCAGACAATTCCGCCGAGAAAAAAATCCATGCCAAGTGACCAAGTAGTTATTTTTCCTACAATCTTTTAATACGCAATTTATTAGGAGCTTTTTAAATTAGCAGTTACTAAATTTCTTTGCTAGCGTTCTTGTGTGAATATTTTTCAGAAATACAGTTAACTCTCCCTTACTCGATATTCCGTATCTCGATATCGAGTTAGAGAACCATAGTAAAAGTTGGTATTCATGGCTACCTCGATGGTTCCTTGGATCGCAGTTACACTGGTTTTGTGTTCTGTAACTCGATATCTCCCTTACTCGATGGTCCCTTCAATATCTAGTAAGGGGGAGATGACTGTAACTTAAATTGAATCATTCTAAGGATACGGCTTGAAAAGTCATTTTAATCATACATAAATATTGCACATTTTTGACTTAGTATGGTGTTCCATACAAAAGTCACTAGAACTTACTCTAAACACGAAAATCCTGTAAAATATAAAAATATGTGTTCTGAAAAAGTTTGCAGATTTGACATGATGTAGAAGTTTGCAGAACATCATTTAACTGGTAAAGACTAGATATAAATTGTCGATTTGTTGCTTTAAATACCGCTTTTGTTGAACCGTTTAAAAAATGTTACCTATCAAAAGATATGAAATATATATATATATATATATATATATATATATATATATATATATATATATATATATATATATATATATATATATATATATATATATATATATATATATATATATATATATATATATATATATATATATATTATATATATATATATATATAATATATATATATATATATATATATATATATATATATATATATATATATATATATATATATATATATATATATATATATATATATATATATATATATATATATATATATATATATATATATATATATATATATATATATATATATATATATATATATATATATATATATATATATATATATATATATATATATATATATATATATATATATATATATATATATATATATATATATATATATATATATATATATATATATATATATATATATATATATATATATATATATATATATATATATATATATATATATATATATATATATATATATATATATATATATATATATATATATATATATATATATATATATATATATATATGTTTTGAAGTTCATTTTACACCTTGATATTACAAAAATAAGCCTACAAGCCTTGAACTATAAGCTCAGAATGGCAACAAACTCCTCTAATTGAAATTTATTCGGAAAAAACGTTGTTATCGATCGCTTGTCGAAAAGAAAAAAAAAGAAAAATTGCAAATGACCAATTCCGCATGTCAGATTGTACAATTTTCAAATTATCTGTTTCGATTCTTTTGGTTTTCAAAATAAGGGTTTTTATCCATTATTTACTACCGGGAAAATTTTGAAAATACCGGGAAATAACTGAAAAAAAAACCGGGAATTTGAAATCATGAATTCACTGGCCACCCTGAACTTAGACTTGAAAAAAAAAAGGTTTGAGTCGGATTTGGTAAGAATTGGGGCCTTCCTTAGCCGAGTGGTTAGAGTCCGCGTCTACAAAACAAAGCCATACTGAAGGTGTCTCGAATCCCGGTCGGTCCCTGATCTTTTAGTAATGGACATTTCATTGACTACCCTGGGCATAAAGTATCATCGTACTTGCCACACGATATAAGAATGCAGAAATGGCAACTTTGGCAAAGAAAGCTTTCAGTTAATAACTGTGAAGTGCTCATTCAATACTGAGCTGAATAGCAAACGCTGTCTCAGTGAGGACGTTAATGCCAAGAAGAAGAAGATGTATGAATCTTACAATAGTAAAAGTATTGAAAAGTTGATAGGTACTTACTTGAAACAAACAGCACAACCTCTGCTGAGTTCGATTGAATCCGCTTCCTAGTTGAACACACTTTCATTCAGGACACTGGACCTGCCACTGGATAATAGAATAGATGCTGTTTGAGCTCACACTAGCTGGATGATGTTAGAAGGAGAACTGTGCCCAGGCTGCCCTACCAGTTAAGAACAAACACCTAAAATTGTTAGGACCCCTCATGGCCTCATTTTTTTTTCTTAGAAATAAGGACTTTTCTCAGAAATCTAAAACAACAACTTAGAATATTTTTTCCGACTTCAATCGATACTTGTTTTGTTAAACATGCCCTTTCACATTTTTAAGGTCCTAAGCAAGTAAATATAAAAAAAAAAACATTCAAATAACGATTCCACAGACCGACACGCTTTTCGCTCCCCGTTTTATTTTTCGTCCGGCACATAATCTTCATCGTCATCATCGTCCGAGTCCAGTTCAAGATCTTCAATGTTCTGGAACAGGGACTCATCGATTCGCACATTCTCGATAGGTTCTCCTGCATCCATAAGGAACTTAAGATCGGATTCGTTGAGAGTATTATCCTGGAGGAACAGCTCTTTCCCAGTAAGCTTCCGCGTTTCGCCGAGAATCTTTTCTTTCCGCTCCGTGATTCCCATATCCCGCTCGAAATTGGTTTTCCACACCATAAACGATTCCACTGTAACGCGAGTGCCTTCGAACTTTTTGCGTTCCTCTTCCTCCAGACGTCGCTTTGCTTCCTCTTTCTCATTTTCGGCTTCATTCTTCAGTTCGTCGTATTTGCAATTGAGCCACTCTTGTGCGGAGCTCACCAACGAAAAAATCATTTCGATGCCAATATTTTCTTGGATCTAAAAAAATATAAAAACAACAAAATTTCAGTTATTAGGTACCGATTTCATTCTTTCATCTTAGGCGCCGTCCATATATTACGTAACGCTCTATGAGGAAAGAGGGGGGAGGGGAAGGCTGAAGCGTTATGGCTCATACGAAAATTTGAAATTTCTCATACAAACAGCGTTACGGACCGTGGAGGGGGTAAAAAATTTCAATTTTAGCTTTACGTAATAAATGGACACTACCATATTTCAGTAGTAACGCCTTAACTGCTGGGCTGGTAATACGTTTTTTTATTTTTCTTTTCTTTATTAGGGTGATAATCCCACCGAACACAACGGCGATGGGATGTGGTTAGCAGAAGAAGAGAGACAATGTGATGGAATTGGAGACATGGCCGCGGTCGTGGTAACCGCTCAGGATATACGTGAAGCTACCCGGTATACCAGGAATTGGGCTGCACCAGAACCTGATTTTGTGCACAATTTTTGGTATAAAAAACTCACAACGATCCATGGGCAGATGGCGGAATGCTTCAATACGGTACTAGGAGACCCCACGCAGCTACCGGAATTCATCACCAGGGGTGTCAGATTTCTTCTCCCAAAGGACCAACACACAGCTGACCCAGCGGAGTACAGACCAATAACGTGCCTTTCAAGTCTGTATAAAGTGCTATCGTCGGTAATAGCGAGGAGGGTGCAAGCCCATTGCGACGCCAACAACGTGATGACCGAGGAACAGAAAGGGTGTCGCAGAAATACGCAAGGCTGCAAAGATCAGGTCATCGTAGATGCAGTCATTGTAGGGCAAGCTACCCAAAAGCAAAGGAACCTGATTATGGCGTACATCGACTACAAAAAGGCATACGACTCAGTACTGCACTCGTACCTTCTCAAGGTACTGCAGTTGTATAAGGTAGACGAGAACGTCATCAGGCTGATGCAACACGCGATGGCGATGTGGAGCACATCCCTACACATTACCGACGGTACAGCTGTGTTACGGTCCAGAATTCTCAGCATCAGGAGGGGGATTTTTCAAAGCGAGGGTAGGTGAAAGTTTCCAGCATCTTTTACTGAGAAGTGCCAAAACTCTATAATAATAATAATGATAATAAGCAATATAAAACTATTTGTGCTACTTGTGCACCTGACAGATTGAATGATCATGATCATTTTTCAGCGATTTTCAACCTGCGTATAATCATTTAGATCAATCCTGTGGCTGCTCTATTTCATGCACGTTGATAAATATTTGCAACATTAATTGAATTTATCCCTCTTTTTATTATTAATTTTCCAGTTGGACCTTTACCTATCGCTTAGGAATATTTTTCCTCCAGTGGGAAAATTATTTACCATATAAACCCGAATTTATATCCGTTTTTGACATCCGTACCTTTTCTATCTCTTTGATGGTGCGGTCAAATTTTCAAATTTACTTCTACGTACCTTGAGTCCATTTTTGCCTTCTCCTGATGGATTTTCATCCGCCACTAAGGCATCTCCCTCAATTGAGGCGAGACTTTTCTTTTTCTCTCGAGTCTGATCCGATTAGATACTATCTTTCGGAAAATCAGACGTTTATAGTTACCCTTTTAGATGCCTTGAGATCCAACTTCCGACTGGTTTACCGCTGTTCTTTTTTTTTTCTTCTTTATTTTGGCACAGACCTATTGATCCATAATTGCCAGTGTGCCACACTTAAAAAATATCACCGACTCCGGTATTTTTTTTACCGAAATATAAACCGCTGAGCACTCGGTAATGCTTCCGGTAAAAATAAGAATTACTGAACAATCTGTAATGTTAATCGACACACAGCTGTCAAAAAATTACATTACGCTCGTGAATTATTACCAAGCGAATTGTAAAACAGATTACCGAACGTATGTTAGTAACAGCACGCAGTCGGAATAGGATGATCGAAAAAAGAAAAACAAAGAATTCCATATTGATATCGAATGTTTGGTTGATTGATTTATTTCGTGTTTTCATTTCTAAATCGTTTGGACATGTTTGCATTATTATGTTTGTCTGTTGATGAAGGTGGGACGTTGAACACCACAAACAACTGGAATGCGCGCCTCAAATCTAGCACTACAAGAATAAACCAACCCAGTTATGCCAATCCTGGCTTCTTTGCAGGTGTTCACCACTTATGAGTAAAACCATCACCGATTCTGTCGTGGGTTACCGACGATGCGACGATGTCATCCGGAAACTTAATTTGTCTACAACGAAAAAAATTCATTTCATCTTAAGAATTAAGGGGCGGTCCATTAATTACGTAAGACAATTTTCGGGGTTTTTGAACCCCCCCTCGCCCCATTGTAAGATTTTTTGTATGAAAATCAAAAATAAATTGTTTAGCACGTAAGAAATCTCGTCTTATAGACGACAAATTGGAGCAATCAAAAAGTACATGTAGAAGGTCCTCTGTTACCTGGCATTTCTCGCACAAGTCCGAACTAATTAGATTCCATTTCGCTAATCTGTCTTTAGTGGCTGTATGGAAAGTACGTATTTTCCTCATATTTATTATCTGACTAGTTGGTAAGCTTATGTGTTTAAACCATGGTTCCAGTTTTAATTGAGTCAAAATTTTAAAGTGATCTTTTCCTTTTTCTCTCGATATTTCTGTATATTCTTTATTCCATTCCTGTAGCATTTCGTTTTTAAACCATAACATGCAGTCATTTAATGTTAGTTGGTTCCGCTGTTCTTGGGTTCTTGCTTGTCGCCAATGTGGTACTTGTGCACTTGACAGATTGAATGATAATGATCATTTTTGATAGCATGGCCTACTCAGCTATAGACATAACTACCACACTAATCAAAATAATTATTTTCAATTTTGACCTTGCAGTTGGTTCCAAAAATCCTGGATAGCCAACAAATATTTCTTCTCCTTAATGCTCCTCGAAATTCGGAGTTTTTGAGTTGAGTATACCAGCCCGTGATTTGCATATTCCATTATATTCAAAAGCTGAAAACAAGGAAAATCTTTTAATGGAATCCGTTTTTTTCTCCTAAACCATATATTATTATATTTATTGTTGGAAGTAATGCATTGTTTTTGTAGGAAGGTAGAAAGAACTCCTCTTATTTCGAACATCTTCACTGATAGAAGAAAAGTCGAATCCGCAAAATTTCCTCCAACACTTTCAGCTTCAGGATTTGCTTCTCCTCTTTGGAAGCATGATGGTGACTGTCGTTCGATCAGAGGGTTTAGTTCGCCATGGGTTGATCACACATAATTTAGAAACTTTGAACACGGAAATCGACAGCAAAGCTTATCGATTTTATCATAACAAACTAATTGCGCAAATCAATTAATTGTCCAAGTTGAACATGATGATCATGACACAATATAACCATAAGTAAAACACACTGAATCCATGTTGGGTGATGATCTACGCACCCATAGATTTACGCATACAGATCTGAACAGGAAAGCTTCTGAAACTTACGTGGAAAAAAATTGGAAGCTTTGTTGTCGGTTGTTGAATCAGGCCATAAAGCAAAACTAAAGAATTGAATGTGTAATTCACACGAAGTTTGCAAGACAATCATAACAAATTGGTATGGACGTTCATGGATCGGTCCATACTTTTAAACGCACAAATCAAACGTGTGGATTTTTATCAGTGTATGATGCCCAGTTACAGAACTGGTAGCGACGGAGTGTCTAGAACAAAGGCACATAGAGACCACATGTGTTAAAAAAAATCAAACAGAAATCAATTAAAGATCACTCAGCAGAGTGTCCATCCATCCGGGAAAAGTGGAAGATTACCGAGAATTACAAGATCGAGAAAATAGTTGAATACCTTGGAGAAAGGAATACATTTTTTCCAAGGGATACACGACTGGAAAAAGGGAAATCCAAAGTGAAGGAACTCTACGAAACATGATTGAGATCGATGCGACTTGACACATTTTCCCCATACTGGGGAACCGTATGTCATTAAAGGTCAAAATGAATGTTTTAGGATACACTCATTTTATTTTGAAAATCCTTAAAAGGTTATTTGAGAGTTTTTCTATAAGTATTTGGGTACCCGGATAAAAACGTACCATTCAGAGAATGGAATGAAACAATAATGTACAATACAACGTATTGGATAGCGTATTGTAATTGTATGTCGAACAATCATGATTCTGAATTGAATATACAATTCAATAATAATTCAATATATTGTAACAGAACACTGTATTGGATTTTATGGTTTTATACCTTACAATTTTGGCCAAAATCTTATTTTCGTGTAAAACAGCTTTTACTTTTTTCTGTGTAGCTTGACTGGCAGAAGTAAACAAAATAAGTGCAAAAATCAAAAAATACTTGGTAAAAAATATTGGAAAAGTAAAAGTATTTAGTTATGTAAAAGTAAATGATTTCAACTGTTATTTTTCATAAGAAGAATGCAACAATGTTGAAGATCTATACTTCTATATAAGAGTTGAAACTCTTTTGTTAGTTAGTACAAATATTCGGTAAGTTTTGAACAATTCATGAAAAATAAAAGTTTTATTCTTTTCATCACCAATCAATATGCATTCTGTTGAATTGTTAGTGTATTGTAAAACAAAACACAAATTGTCATTCAAAACAATATGAAAACAATATATTTTACTGTAATCTACTAAATGTTGTTACCAATAAAAAAACAATATATCTTATTGTTTTTTTTTTCAAAGCCGTGTATGAGAAAATATCAATATTTGTATTGTTACGATACTTAACAACCCATACATTATATTGTAAAATCCTCATATACCATACTGTACAGTGCTTGGATTTTGATCTGAAGAAGCCGATCAAACCATATTCGGAGAGTGTAACAGCTCACGAACCATAACAGTTCCTGGCACATCGCATTCGGAGAGCCCTATGAATGTAAACTTTCACTCTCTCGTTTGGTACGTGGCACGAGAGCGTTCAAGAGCAGCAACTCTCACAGACTGCAATAGTATCGAGCCATTTGGTAGATTAATGTTTTGCATAAAATTGGTAAAAAATTTCATATTTTCTGGTAATGTAGCCTTTGACAACCTAATTATAATCTATTGGGTTATTGAACACCCCTTTGGTTGCAAACATAGAGAAGAAAAAAAAAATATTCGCCTCCGTTTCTTGATCAGAATGAGAGTGGGTCAGCGAATGTTACAAGTGTTGACACACAATGATCGGCGCCAAACAGTGGGTGGTGTTTGTCTGTCTTGTTTTCGTTCATGGTTCGTTATCTTCAACGAACGATATATGCCATGCGTGTTGTATGAATGCAGGCGAATAAATGGGATGAAATTATAGATCATGTGTCAATGATCGTTAAATTTTCCAAAGCCTGATACAGTGAATTGTTGAAAACAATATATTGTACTGTAAATGTATTGTTATTTTACAATACACTGTATTGTATTTCCAATGCTTTTAATGGTACTGGTACAATACGTTATATTGTTTTTGTATTGTATTTTTTATACGGGTAGTAGTAAATTTGAAAAATCTCCTGAAATAACTAAATTACATCAATTAGCGCTGTAACATATCCAAAGATCTTAAGCGTGTGATCCAGAATAAACAATTTATAACTTATTTTCTAATCAAATTCTCCGCGGTGAAGAATCGCCTTGAGAATCAGTCTAATTGTTAATGCTGTTTATCTCAAAATTATGATTTCCGAGTTATCTACTTGTAGTATTAAGGGATCGAATTACTGGAAGAGTCTCTAATGAAAACCTCCGGGGAAAGACCTGGGAGAATCCCTGGGGAACGAACCCTATAAACATTACAGAAGGTATCAGCGTCAGACAGATCCATTTCCTGGAGAAATTCTCGTAGAATTACTTGAATTACCCCTTGAACCCGTGGAGGAGTCGCAAAAAGGACCTTTAGGATTCACACCAGGATTCTTCCACGATTACTTAAGGGATTCTTTTAAGAAATGACAAAGGAATTCTTTTTGAATTTCTCTGAGCTTTCATGTTTATCTTAAATTTTGAAAAAAAAAATCTTCGAAAATTCTAAAGCAAACGTTTCCTTAGAGAAGATAGCTCCAATAGTGGAGATAGTGTGTTTTGGCATGTTTCGCACTATGTAATATTCATGAAATTTAATCGTAAAACTATTTGAACCAATTATTTTGTTTAACATTTTTGCTCCTTTGCGCCTATTGACCTGTGCACGGGTTCACTATTTGACGTTTTAGCGGTGCCGTGTTATGTTTATGTCATACAAATAGAATTTAGAGTCCCTTTGATAAAAATAAAGACTTTTTTGAGATTCACAATAAAATAGTGACCTAGTCTTCAAAAAGCCTCTTTGCTGATTAACAAGCAGTAGGTATGTGCTAAAAATCACCCTAATAAAGAAAAGAAAAATAAAAAAACGTATTACCAGCCCAGCAGTTAAGGCGTTACTACTGAAATATGGTAGTGTCCATTTATTACGTAAAGCTAAAATTGAAATTTTTTACCCCCTCCACGGTCCGTAACGCTGTTTGTATGAGAAATTTCAAATTTTCGTATGAGCCATAACGCTTCAGCCTTCCCCTCCCCCCTCTTTCCTCATAGAGCGTTACGTAATATATGGACGGCGCCTAAGATGAAAGAATGAAATCGGTACCTAATAACTGAAATTTTGTTGTTTTTATATTTTTTTAGATCCAAGAAAATATTGGCATCGAAATGATTTTTTCGTTGGTGAGCTCCGCACAAGAGTGGCTCAATTGCAAATACGACGAACTGAAGAATGAAGCCGAAAATGAGAAAGAGGAAGCAAAGCGACGTCTGGAGGAAGAGGAACGCAAAAAGTTCGAAGGCACTCGCGTTACAGTGGAATCGTTTATGGTGTGGAAAACCAATTTCGAGCGGGATATGGGAATCACGGAGCGGAAAGAAAAGATTCTCGGCGAAACGCGGAAGCTTACTGGGAAAGAGCTGTTCCTCCAGGATAATACTCTCAACGAATCCGATCTTAAGTTCCTTATGGATGCAGGAGAACCTATCGAGAATGTGCGAATCGATGAGTCCCTGTTCCAGAACATTGAAGATCTTGAACTGGACTCGGACGATGATGACGATGAAGATTATGTGCCGGACGAAAAATAAAACGGGGAGCGAAAAGCGTGTCGGTCTGTGGAATCGTTATTTGAATGTTTTTTTTTTTTATATTTACTTGCTTAGGACCTTAAAAATGTGAAAGGGCATGTTTAACAAAACAAGTATCGATTGAAGTCGGAAAAAATATTCTAAGTTGTTGTTTTAGATTTCTGAGAAAAGTCCTTATTTCTAAGAAAAAAAAATGAGGCCATGAGGGGTCCTAACAATTTTAGGTGTTTGTTCTTAACTGGTAGGGCAGCCTGGGCACAGTTCTCCTTCTAACATCATCCAGCTAGTGTGAGCTCAAACAGCATCTATTCTATTATCCAGTGGCAGGTCCAGTGTCCTGAATGAAAGTGTGTTCAACTAGGAAGCGGATTCAATCGAACTCAGCAGAGGTTGTGCTGTTTGTTTCAAGTAAGTACCTATCAACTTTTCAATACTTTTACTATTGTAAGATTCATACATCTTCTTCTTCTTGGCATTAACGTCCTCACTGAGACAGCGTTTGCTATTCAGCTCAGTATTGAATGAGCACTTCACAGTTATTAACTGAAAGCTTTCTTTGCCAAAGTTGCCATTTCTGCATTCTTATATCGTGTGGCAAGTACGATGATACTTTATGCCCAGGGTAGTCAATGAAATGTCCATTACTAAAAGATCAGGGACCGACCGGGATTCGAGACACCTTCAGTATGGCTTTGTTTTGTAGACGCGGACTCTAACCACTCGGCTAAGGAAGGCCCCAATTCTTACCAAATCCGACTCAAACCTTTTTTTTTTCAAGTCTAAGTTCAGGGTGGCCAGTGAATTCATGATTTCAAATTCCCGGTTTTTTTTTTCAGTTATTTCCCGGTATTTTCAAAATTTTCCCGGTAGTAAATAATGGATAAAAACCCTTATTTTGAAAACCAAAAGAATCGAAACAGATAATTTGAAAATTGTACAATCTGACATGCGGAATTGGTCATTATATTATATATATATATATATATATATATATATATATATATATATATATATATATATATATATATATATATGTTTTGAAGTTCATTTTACACCTTGATATTACAAAAATAAGCCTACAAGCCTTGAACTATAAGCTCAGAATGGCAACAAACTCCTCTAATTGAAATTTATTCGGAAAAAACGTTGTTATCGATCGCTTGTCGAAAAGAAAAAAAAAGAAAAATTGCAAATGACCAATTCCGCATGTCAGATTGTACAATTTTCAAATTATCTGTTTCGATTCTTTTGGTTTTCAAAATAAGGGTTTTTATCCATTATTTACTACCGGGAAAATTTTGAAAATACCGGGAAATAACTGAAAAAAAAAAACCGGGAATTTGAAATCATGAATTCACTGGCCACCCTGAACTTAGACTTGAAAAAAAAAAGGTTTGAGTCGGATTTGGTAAGAATTGGGGCCTTCCTTAGCCGAGTGGTTAGAGTCCGCGTCTACAAAACAAAGCCATACTGAAGGTGTCTCGAATCCCGGTCGGTCCCTGATCTTTTAGTAATGGACATTTCATTGACTACCCTGGGCATAAAGTATCATCGTACTTGCCACACGATATAAGAATGCAGAAATGGCAACTTTGGCAAAGAAAGCTTTCAGTTAATAACTGTGAAGTGCTCATTCAATACTGAGCTGAATAGCAAACGCTGTCTCAGTGAGGACGTTAATGCCAAGAAGAAGAAGATGTATGAATCTTACAATAGTAAAAGTATTGAAAAGTTGATAGGTACTTACTTGAAACAAACAGCACAACCTCTGCTGAGTTCGATTGAATCCGCTTCCTAGTTGAACACACTTTCATTCAGGACACTGGACCTGCCACTGGATAATAGAATAGATGCTGTTTGAGCTCACACTAGCTGGATGATGTTAGAAGGAGAACTGTGCCCAGGCTGCCCTACCAGTTAAGAACAAACACCTAAAATTGTTAGGACCCCTCATGGCCTCATTTTTTTTTCTTAGAAATAAGGACTTTTCTCAGAAATCTAAAACAACAACTTAGAATATTTTTTCCGACTTCAATCGATACTTGTTTTGTTAAACATGCCCTTTCACATTTTTAAGGTCCTAAGCAAGTAAATATAAAAAAAAAAACATTCAAATAACGATTCCACAGACCGACACGCTTTTCGCTCCCCGTTTTATTTTTCGTCCGGCACATAATCTTCATCGTCATCATCGTCCGAGTCCAGTTCAAGATCTTCAATGTTCTGGAACAGGGACTCATCGATTCGCACATTCTCGATAGGTTCTCCTGCATCCATAAGGAACTTAAGATCGGATTCGTTGAGAGTATTATCCTGGAGGAACAGCTCTTTCCCAGTAAGCTTCCGCGTTTCGCCGAGAATCTTTTCTTTCCGCTCCGTGATTCCCATATCCCGCTCGAAATTGGTTTTCCACACCATAAACGATTCCACTGTAACGCGAGTGCCTTCGAACTTTTTGCGTTCCTCTTCCTCCAGACGTCGCTTTGCTTCCTCTTTCTCATTTTCGGCTTCATTCTTCAGTTCGTCGTATTTGCAATTGAGCCACTCTTGTGCGGAGCTCACCAACGAAAAAATCATTTCGATGCCAATATTTTCTTGGATCTAAAAAAATATAAAAACAACAAAATTTCAGTTATTAGGTACCGATTTCATTCTTTCATCTTAGGCGCCGTCCATATATTACGTAACGCTCTATGAGGAAAGAGGGGGGAGGGGAAGGCTGAAGCGTTATGGCTCATACGAAAATTTGAAATTTCTCATACAAACAGCGTTACGGACCGTGGAGGGGGTAAAAAATTTCAATTTTAGCTTTACGTAATAAATGGACACTACCATATTTCAGTAGTAACGCCTTAACTGCTGGGCTGGTAATACGTTTTTTTATTTTTCTTTTCTTTATTAGGGTGATTTTTAGCACATACCTACTGCTTGTTAATCAGCAAAGAGGCTTTTTGAAGACTAGGTCACTATTTTATTGTGAATCTCAAAAAAGTCTTTATTTTTATCAAAGGGACTCTAAATTCTATTTGTATGACATAAACATAACACGGCACCGCTAAAACGTCAAATAGTGAACCCGTGCACAGGTCAATAGGCGCAAAGGAGCAAAAATGTTAAACAAAATAATTGGTTCAAATAGTTTTACGATTAAATTTCATGAATATTACATAGTGCGAAACATGCCAAAACACACTATCTCCACTATTGGAGCTATCTTCTCTAAGGAAACGTTTGCTTTAGAATTTTCGAAGATTTTTTTTTTTCAAAATTTAAGATAAACATGAAAGCTCAGAGAAATTCAAAAAGAATTCCTTTGTCATTTCTTAAAAGAATCCCTTAAGTAATCGTGGAAGAATCCTGGTGTGAATCCTAAAGGTCCTTTTTGCGACTCCTCCACGGGTTCAAGGGGTAATTCAAGTAATTCTACGAGAATTTCTCCAGGAAATGGATCTGTCTGACGCTGATACCTTCTGTAATGTTTATAGGGTTCGTTCCCCAGGGATTCTCCCAGGTCTTTCCCCGGAGGTTTTCATTAGAGACTCTTCCAGTAATTCGATCCCTTAATACTACAAGTAGATAACTCGGAAATCATAATTTTGAGATAAACAGCATTAACAATTAGACTGATTCTCAAGGCGATTCTTCACCGCGGAGAATTTGATTAGAAAATAAGTTATAAATTGTTTATTCTGGATCACACGCTTAAGATCTTTGGATATGTTACAGCGCTAATTGATGTAATTTAGTTATTTCAGGAGATTTTTCAAATTTACTACTACCCGTATAAAAAATACAATACAAAAACAATATAACGTATTGTACCAGTACCATTAAAAGCATTGGAAATACAATACAGTGTATTGTAAAATAACAATACATTTACAGTACAATATATTGTTTTCAACAATTCACTGTATCAGGCTTTGGAAAATTTAACGATCATTGACACATGATCTATAATTTCATCCCATTTATTCGCCTGCATTCATACAACACGCATGGCATATATCGTTCGTTGAAGATAACGAACCATGAACGAAAACAAGACAGACAAACACCACCCACTGTTTGGCGCCGATCATTGTGTGTCAACACTTGTAACATTCGCTGACCCACTCTCATTCTGATCAAGAAACGGAGGCGAATATTTTTTTTTTCTTCTCTATGTTTGCAACCAAAGGGGTGTTCAATAACCCAATAGATTATAATTAGGTTGTCAAAGGCTACATTACCAGAAAATATGAAATTTTTTACCAATTTTATGCAAAACATTAATCTACCAAATGGCTCGATACTATTGCAGTCTGTGAGAGTTGCTGCTCTTGAACGCTCTCGTGCCACGTACCAAACGAGAGAGTGAAAGTTTACATTCATAGGGCTCTCCGAATGCGATGTGCCAGGAACTGTTATGGTTCGTGAGCTGTTACACTCTCCGAATATGGTTTGATCGGCTTCTTCAGATCAAAATCCAAGCACTGTACAGTATGGTATATGAGGATTTTACAATATAATGTATGGGTTGTTAAGTATCGTAACAATACAAATATTGATATTTTCTCATACACGGCTTTGAAAAAAAAACAATAAGATATATTGTTTTTTTATTGGTAACAACATTTAGTAGATTACAGTAAAATATATTGTTTTCATATTGTTTTGAATGACAATTTGTGTTTTGTTTTACAATACACTAACAATTCAACAGAATGCATATTGATTGGTGATGAAAAGAATAAAACTTTTATTTTTCATGAATTGTTCAAAACTTACCGAATATTTGTACTAACTAACAAAAGAGTTTCAACTCTTATATAGAAGTATAGATCTTCAACATTGTTGCATTCTTCTTATGAAAAATAACAGTTGAAATCATTTACTTTTACATAACTAAATACTTTTACTTTTCCAATATTTTTTACCAAGTATTTTTTGATTTTTGCACTTATTTTGTTTACTTCTGCCAGTCAAGCTACACAGAAAAAAGTAAAAGCTGTTTTACACGAAAATAAGATTTTGGCCAAAATTGTAAGGTATAAAACCATAAAATCCAATACAGTGTTCTGTTACAATATATTGAATTATTATTGAATTGTATATTCAATTCAGAATCATGATTGTTCGACATACAATTACAATACGCTATCCAATACGTTGTATTGTACATTATTGTTTCATTCCATTCTCTGAATGGTACGTTTTTATCCGGGTACCCAAATACTTATAGAAAAACTCTCAAATAACCTTTTAAGGATTTTCAAAATAAAATGAGTGTATCCTAAAACATTCATTTTGACCTTTAATGACATACGGTTCCCCAGTATGGGGAAAATGTGTCAAGTCGCATCGATCTCAATCATGTTTCGTAGAGTTCCTTCACTTTGGATTTCCCTTTTTCCAGTCGTGTATCCCTTGGAAAAAATGTATTCCTTTCTCCAAGGTATTCAACTATTTTCTCGATCTTGTAATTCTCGGTAATCTTCCACTTTTCCCGGATGGATGGACACTCTGCTGAGTGATCTTTAATTGATTTCTGTTTGATTTTTTTTAACACATGTGGTCTCTATGTGCCTTTGTTCTAGACACTCCGTCGCTACCAGTTCTGTAACTGGGCATCATACACTGATAAAAATCCACACGTTTGATTTGTGCGTTTAAAAGTATGGACCGATCCATGAACGTCCATACCAATTTGTTATGATTGTCTTGCAAACTTCGTGTGAATTACACATTCAATTCTTTAGTTTTGCTTTATGGCCTGATTCAACAACCGACAACAAAGCTTCCAATTTTTTTCCACGTAAGTTTCAGAAGCTTTCCTGTTCAGATCTGTATGCGTAAATCTATGGGTGCGTAGATCATCACCCAACATGGATTCAGTGTGTTTTACTTATGGTTATATTGTGTCATGATCATCATGTTCAACTTGGACAATTAATTGATTTGCGCAATTAGTTTGTTATGATAAAATCGATAAGCTTTGCTGTCGATTTCCGTGTTCAAAGTTTCTAAATTATGTGTGATCAACCCATGGCGAACTAAACCCTCTGATCGAACGACAGTCACCATCATGCTTCCAAAGAGGAGAAGCAAATCCTGAAGCTGAAAGTGTTGGAGGAAATTTTGCGGATTCGACTTTTCTTCTATCAGTGAAGATGTTCGAAATAAGAGGAGTTCTTTCTACCTTCCTACAAAAACAATGCATTACTTCCAACAATAAATATAATAATATATGGTTTAGGAGAAAAAAACGGATTCCATTAAAAGATTTTCCTTGTTTTCAGCTTTTGAATATAATGGAATATGCAAATCACGGGCTGGTATACTCAACTCAAAAACTCCGAATTTCGAGGAGCATTAAGGAGAAGAAATATTTGTTGGCTATCCAGGATTTTTGGAACCAACTGCAAGGTCAAAATTGAAAATAATTATTTTGATTAGTGTGGTAGTTATGTCTATAGCTGAGTAGGCCATGCTATCAAAAATGATCATTATCATTCAATCTGTCAAGTGCACAAGTACCACATTGGCGACAAGCAAGAACCCAAGAACAGCGGAACCAACTAACATTAAATGACTGCATGTTATGGTTTAAAAACGAAATGCTACAGGAATGGAATAAAGAATATACAGAAATATCGAGAGAAAAAGGAAAAGATCACTTTAAAATTTTGACTCAATTAAAACTGGAACCATGGTTTAAACACATAAGCTTACCAACTAGTCAGATAATAAATATGAGGAAAATACGTACTTTCCATACAGCCACTAAAGACAGATTAGCGAAATGGAATCTAATTAGTTCGGACTTGTGCGAGAAATGCCAGGTAACAGAGGACCTTCTACATGTACTTTTTGATTGCTCCAATTTGTCGTCTATAAGACGAGATTTCTTACGTGCTAAACAATTTATTTTTGATTTTCATACAAAAAATCTTACAATGGGGCGAGGGGGGGTTCAAAAACCCCGAAAATTGTCTTACGTAATTAATGGACCGCCCCTTAATTCTTAAGATGAAATGAATTTTTTTCGTTGTAGACAAATTAAGTTTCCGGATGACATCGTCGCATCGTCGGTAACCCACGACAGAATCGGTGATGGTTTTACTCATAAGTGGTGAACACCTGCAAAGAAGCCAGGATTGGCATAACTGGGTTGGTTTATTCTTGTAGTGCTAGATTTGAGGCGCGCATTCCAGTTGTTTGTGGTGTTCAACGTCCCACCTTCATCAACAGACAAACATAATAATGCAAACATGTCCAAACGATTTAGAAATGAAAACACGAAATAAATCAATCAACCAAACATTCGATATCAATATGGAATTCTTTGTTTTTCTTTTTTCGATCATCCTATTCCGACTGCGTGCTGTTACTAACATACGTTCGGTAATCTGTTTTACAATTCGCTTGGTAATAATTCACGAGCGTAATGTAATTTTTTGACAGCTGTGTGTCGATTAACATTACAGATTGTTCAGTAATTCTTATTTTTACCGGAAGCATTACCGAGTGCTCAGCGGTTTATATTTCGGTAAAAAAAATACCGGAGTCGGTGATATTTTTTAAGTGTGGCACACTGGCAATTATGGATCAATAGGTCTGTGCCAAAATAAAGAAGAAAAAAAAAAGAACAGCGGTAAACCAGTCGGAAGTTGGATCTCAAGGCATCTAAAAGGGTAACTATAAACGTCTGATTTTCCGAAAGATAGTATCTAATCGGATCAGACTCGAGAGAAAAAGAAAAGTCTCGCCTCAATTGAGGGAGATGCCTTAGTGGCGGATGAAAATCCATCAGGAGAAGGCAAAAATGGACTCAAGGTACGTAGAAGTAAATTTGAAAATTTGACCGCACCATCAAAGAGATAGAAAAGGTACGGATGTCAAAAACGGATATAAATTCGGGTTTATATGGTAAATAATTTTCCCACTGGAGGAAAAATATTCCTAAGCGATAGGTAAAGGTCCAACTGGAAAATTAATAATAAAAAGAGGGATAAATTCAATTAATGTTGCAAATATTTATCAACGTGCATGAAATAGAGCAGCCACAGGATTGATCTAAATGATTATACGCAGGTTGAAAATCGCTGAAAAATGATCATGATCATTCAATCTGTCAGGTGCACAAGTAGCACAAATAGTTTTATATTGCTTATTATCATTATTATTATTATAGAGTTTTGGCACTTCTCAGTAAAAGATGCTGGAAACTTTCACCTACCCTCGCTTTGAAAAATCCCCCTCCTGATGCTGAGAATTCTGGACCGTAACACAGCTGTACCGTCGGTAATGTGTAGGGATGTGCTCCACATCGCCATCGCGTGTTGCATCAGCCTGATGACGTTCTCGTCTACCTTATACAACTGCAGTACCTTGAGAAGGTACGAGTGCAGTACTGAGTCGTATGCCTTTTTGTAGTCGATGTACGCCATAATCAGGTTCCTTTGCTTTTGGGTAGCTTGCCCTACAATGACTGCATCTACGATGACCTGATCTTTGCAGCCTTGCGTATTTCTGCGACACCCTTTCTGTTCCTCGGTCATCACGTTGTTGGCGTCGCAATGGGCTTGCACCCTCCTCGCTATTACCGACGATAGCACTTTATACAGACTTGAAAGGCACGTTATTGGTCTGTACTCCGCTGGGTCAGCTGTGTGTTGGTCCTTTGGGAGAAGAAATCTGACACCCCTGGTGATGAATTCCGGTAGCTGCGTGGGGTCTCCTAGTACCGTATTGAAGCATTCCGCCATCTGCCCATGGATCGTTGTGAGTTTTTTATACCAAAAATTGTGCACAAAATCAGGTTCTGGTGCAGCCCAATTCCTGGTATACCGGGTAGCTTCACGTATATCCTGAGCGGTTACCACGACCGCGGCCATGTCTCCAATTCCATCACATTGTCTCTCTTCTTCTGCTAACCACATCCCATCGCCGTTGTGTTCGGTGGGATTATCTCATAAATTGGCCCAAAATTGTGTAATGTCGCCAATCTCTGTAAGTCCCTCGCCAAAGTCGACCTTGTCATTTCGGATGCGGTTGTAGAACTCCATCTCGTTTATGTTGAACATCCGGTTTTGTTCCTTCTGCTTCGAACATTCTCCATAACGTCGCAATCGTTTCGCAAGAGCACTCAACCGCTGTACATGGGTGTCGAGGATCTCAGTAATGTCGACTTCTCTGAGATCTCGGAGCTCTGCGGGCCTAACAATTTCAGCAACATGACGAACCAGCCTCGTTGATCGATTCCCCTGCTTGTACTGTGTTAATCGACCAACCTTTGATCGCAGTGTTGCGATTCTGCTCTCAAGGCGTCGCATCCATACGGGTTTCTGTGCGTTGGGGCGTGTGCCATCTTCTCCTTGCGGGCGCGTTCGCAATCCCAACGTCTTAACTACAGCTATTGCAGCTGAATACACGATAAACTGCAGATCCTCAAGGTTCTCCACGGCTTCCAAGTACTGTGGCAAAATATCCTGATTTAGGATGCTTACTGCACTCGTCAGCCGGTAGGAATACCGCAGCTTTGGTATCCGGTGCCGGGACATGACGTTTGTCCCACGGAACTGCGTAACTGCTGTGCCCATATGGAGTGCAGGATATTTGGGAGTATAGTCCTAAATCTTTCAGGAAACACTCGGTCATTAACGGAGCCTGTGGGGCACTTGGTCACCCCTCACAGTAATTTGTCCTTTACCGCGTTAATGCATGGCCGTCGAGGAGAGCGGAAGCAGGAGGAGGCAGCAGTGCACGTAGTGTCAGTGCTGGACACCATTTTTCATCCCCGGCTAACGTATCGGGTGAGGTTATGGATGGAGCGTGGTTGATGAGGGCCATCAATAAAAGTAGAGAGGGGCTCTTTGTGATGGAAGTGGCTGCACAGCAGCGTGACTCCATCCTTGACTTTGCGTCCTCGAAGTCTAACATCAGCAAGGACCTCAAGCAGGCCCTGTTCAGACTTCGTGAGTCGATGTTGGCGGCCAAGCAGAACCATGCTGAACCCATGGCGACTGTGGCAGCGGCAGAACCCGTGGAATTGAAGGTGCCGAAGTTTACCCAGACGGAGCCCTTCGTTTTTGCGGGTAGCCCAAAAAGTGCGGAAGCGAATGCTTATAACAAGCAATCGCAGAAGCGTGCGAGGCAGCCGTCAGGGGAGGAGCTACCCGGCGGCGCTCGCAAGGCCAGGCGAATATCAACCCCGAAAGTCGGAAGAAGTGCCGGAAAATCGGACCCCAGCCAGGCGTCTGGGAAGTCGAGAAGGGTGGGCCCGAAAAGGCTGGCCCCTCACGGATTGATGGGAACAGGGGGTTGCAACCATTGAGAGGTCCTCAATCATCACTGGTTAGGGTGGATCAGGGGGGACGCCCCCTGGACAACCGTAGAGCGAAAGAAGAGGAACAAGAAGCACGACGTGCATGAGCGTAGGGATACCAGGCCTAAGAAAGGTAGAAGGGTAGGTGCCAAGCGCGAAAAGGGTGATGCGATCATCATCAAGACGGAAGAGTCCAAGTACTCGGAAGTTTTGAAGGCGATGCGCAGTGACGCGAAGCTCTCAGATCTAGGAGCCGACGTACGCAGTGTCAGACGCACTCGTACAGGTGAAATGATCCTCGAGCTTAAGCGCGACAAGGAGCGCAAGGGCGCCGCCTACAAAAGCTTGGCGGAAGAGGTCCGTGTCGAAGTGAGGGCTCTAACGCAGGCAGTGACTCTGAAGGTGATGAACCTTGACGAGATCACCGACGCAGAAGAGCTCGTCACGGCACTGCGGCAACAGTGCGAGATACAGGTGCCCACCGCTGCCGTTCGGCTACGGAAAGGTCCGGCAGGAACTCAGGTGGCCTTAGTACAGCTACCTGTGGCGGACGCTAATAAGTCCGCTAAGGTAGGTAAGATCAAGGTGGGTTGGTCAGTATGCTCATTCACCATACACGAGCAACCGGTGATCTGCTTCAGGTGTAAGGAACCAGGACACAAGTCCTGGGGCTGTAAAGGCCCTGATAGGACCAAGTTGTGTAGGCATTGTGGTGAGGAAAGTCATAAGGCACTAGGCTGCAAGAACCCTCCCAAGTGCTTGATTTGCTCCGGGAAGTCCGTGAACAACAAGCATCCAACGGGAGGCTCAAGGTGCCCTTGAAGAGCCATAAATGAAAAATCACAGTGCAGGTAACGCAGCTGAACCTGAACCACTGTCACGCAGCTCAGCAATTGCTGTATCAGGCAGGTGCTGAGTGGGGGACGAATATCGCCATCATATCGGACCCATACCGAGTACCCGCCGGCAACGGCAACTGGGTCGTGGATGGATCCGGAAAAATGGCGGCGATATGGACGACGGGTAAATACCCCGTCTAGGAGTTGGTGTCTACTACCTACGAGGGCTTCGTGATCGCCAAGGTAAACGGGGTCCTCTTCTGTAGCTGCTATGCGCCTCCGAGTTGGTCGACCGAGCGGTTCACGGTGATGCTGGACTGTATGACGACCGTGCTGACAGGGCGAAGGCCAGTAGTAATAGCGGGTGACTTCAATGCCTGGGCCGTGGAATGGGGAAGCCGTATCACGAACCAGCGGGGTCAAATCCTGCTAGAGGCACTGGCCGTGCTAGATGTCGATCTGGCTAATGTTGGTACCAAAAGTACCTTCAGCCGAAATGGAGCGGAGTCGATTATCGACGTTAATTTTGGTAGTCCTGGCCTAACGAGTAGTTCGCACTGGAGGGTAGACAATACCTACACTCACAGCGACCACCTGGCGGTTCGCTATAGTATCGACTACAAAAACAGCATACAGCGAGTAGAGGAAGCGGCTAGGTCAAGGCCAAGCCCTCGTAGGTGGAAGACATCGTACTTCAATGACGAAGTACTTAGAAAGGCGCTCCGCCGTGAACGTAACCTACTCGGCCTAAGCGGGGACGAACTGGTAGCGGTGCTCTCGCGTGCATGCGATGCGACCATGCCTAGGAAAGTCCACCCTAGAAATGGGAGACCACCGACGTACTGGTGGACTCAAGCGATTGCGAACCTGCGCCGCCTACGGGCCAAGAGGCGGATGCAGCGAGCACGTACCGATGAGGAGCGTGAAGAACGACGGGTGACGTTCACCGCTGCCAAAGTCGCGCTGAAGTCCGAAATAAGGGCAAGCAAAAAGGCCTGCTTTGAAGGACTCTGTCAGAGTGCCAACGCGAATCTGTGGGGCGATGCCTACAGGATCGTTATGGCGAAGACAAGAGGTGCAATGGCTCCTACAGAGCAATCTGCAGAGATGCTGGAGGGGATCATCGAGGGGCTCGTTCCGCGCCACAATATTAGCCCTTGGCCTCCTTTCGTAGGACAGCCGGGGATTGGGGCTGGCGATGAGGGGAGGGTAACCGATGAGGAACTTGTAGGGATTGCAAAATCCCTCAGTATAGGTAAGGCACCAGGTCCGGACGGAGTTCCAAACCTGGCCCTCAAAGTCGCAATCTTAGAGGCTCCAGGGATGTTCAGATCTGCTATGCAGATATGCCTGAACGAGGGAGTATTTCCAGATGTGTGGAAGAGGCAGAGCCTGGTACTATTGCCAAAGGCGGGAAATCCACCCGGTGACCCGTCGGCGTATAGACCAATATGCTTGATTTGGAGTGCTCTTAGCACTCCATCGTAAGAGGAGGGGGATTCGCTACTGCGCAGTAGTGACTCTGGATGTAAGGAACGCATTTAATAGTGCTAGTTGGGCGGCTATTGCTGATGCGCTCCTGCGTCTGGGGATACCTCGACCTGTACCTCGGAAGTTACTTCCAGAATCGGGTATTAGTCTATGACACAGAGGTGGGTCGGAAGTGCTTTCACATAACCTCAGGAGTCCCGATCGCAATTGTGGAGGAGTGGATGAGCTCCAGGAAACTGGAATTGGCTCACCACAAAACTGAGGCGGTTGTTGTCAACAACCGAAAGTCGGTGCAGCAAGCGGTGATTAGTGTAGACGACTGCACGATCACTTCGAAGCGCTCCGTCAAACACTTGGGGGTGATGATCGACGATAAGCTTACCTTCGGTAGCCACGTTGATTATGCCTGCAAAAGAGCCTCCACAGCTATTGTGGCACTGTCCCGGATGATGTCCAATAGCTCTGCGGTGTACGCCAGTAAGCGTAAGCTTCTGGCCATTGTCATCTCGTCCATACTGAGGTATGGTGGCCCGGCTTGGGGCACGGCTTTAAGTACCAACAGCTACCGTAGCAAGCTGGAGAGTACATATAGGCTAATATGCCTGAAGGTTGCGAGCGCGTACCGTACCGTGTCACACGATGCACTCTGCGTCATCACCGGTATGGTGCCTTTTGGTATCCTTATCATGGAAGACATAGAGTGCTTCGAAAGGCGCGGCACAAGAGGCATACGCAGGACTGCCAGACTGGCCTCTATGGTCAAATGGCAGCGTGCGTGGAACAGTTCCACCAAAGGAGTGTGGACTCACAGGTTGATTCCGAGGTTAGATATCTGGGTCAATAGGCGCCATGGAGAACTAACATTCCACCTGACACAGGTCCTTTCCCGAATGTCCAGTTTGTGCAGGTTTAGAGGAAACGGTGGAACACGTTTTGTTCGTGTGCCCGCGTTTCCGCACAATGCGTGACCGCATGTTTGTCACATGCGGTCGGGACACGACTCCGGACAATCTGGTTCAGAGCATGTGTGAAGACGAGTTTGGCTGGAATGCCGTTTCATCGGCTATCATCCACATCGTCTTGGAACTACTAAGGAGGTGGCGAGTGGACTCGAGGAGTGGCTAGTGCAGACGCTTAACAACAGGTGGTCCAAGGGTTCGCAGTCGGCTACGTAGGTCATACCGGTGCCCTACGGTCGAAATCGACCCTTACAGCGATTAAGTGGCCGCGGGGAGAACATCCTGGTAGCGTTGCTGTCGTGGCGCCGGCCTACTGGGTTGGATACGAGCCTCTGGTTGTTCGGGGCAGGTGGAGGCCCCTTCGTCAGCAATCCCAGCTGGTGCTAGCTGATAGGGCCTGAGCCTTCAGTTGATCAAATTGCGAAGCCCGCAGTATCAGTTCTTGATACCTGCGGTGCAGCTGGGCGCGGGCGTTGTGGTCGACCCTGCCCGTCTTCAGCGGAAAATGGGAGGTAAGGACCACCTGGGAAGCTGGCAAAGCGCCAACATGCTACCTTGGTGGACCCTCCTAAGCGTGCCATCGATGTTCGTTGCTGCATGGCTACGCAGCTAACCTGGAGGTAGCGATGTGCAATAGCCCCTCTCCGAAGCAATGCTTTCTTGGTGGTTTAGTGGGTCGGGGGTGTAGTCCTGTTTACTGCTTGCATGTAGTAAATGGACCCCAATTCCACACTCCCGGACCTTGGTCTGGCGTCTGTTGAGCAGATTATCCCCCCATTGCTAAGTAGGAAAGAAAAGGTTTTCCCGAATGAGCCCCGTTAGTCCATGGTTTCTACGATGAAATTCGTGCTGAGGGCAGACGCATAGGAAATGTTCCACCTTGTTATGTGTATTGCAAGTGGTGCAAATTCTATGGAAAGGCAAGCCTTCCATGCTGTGCGATAAATGGGTGTATCCAGTCCGCAGTCGAGAGATGATCCGCTGTTCTTTTAATAAAATAACGTCAGTCCATGGTTGCGTATCTTGTTTGATCTTGCGTAGATGACACGTGCTCTGCTGGGACCATTCGGTTGCCCACTGCGCATTGACGGACTTGGTTATCCATCTTTTGATGTCCTGAAGAGGAACCTTGTTTGTATACCTTGTTGACGCGTATCCTGCACCAGCGAGGCGATCAGCAGCTGTGTTTCCAGGTACACCGCAATGTCCAGGAATCCACGCAAAGGTTGTGTCTGGTGGGGCAAACCGTAAAATACTTTGAAGCCATGGTCGGGCGGGGGACTCGGACTGAAGAGCTGATACTACAGCTGAGTCAGTAAGTATTAAGATGGGTTGTTCAGCAGGAGTAGTAACCGCGATAAAAACGGCTGCGGCTTCGGCGGAGAAGATGGAACATAGTGGGGCGAGACTTAGGCTTTTCGAAACGTCCATTCCATAGATGCCGATTCCCACGCCACGGTACGATTGGGAGCCATCAGTGTACCTGTGGAGGTGGTTTGATTAGTTATTACGGAGCCATTTAATGACAGACGCTCGAAGTGTGATGGAGTTGTCACCGGCACGAAAACGGTTCTTGATTGTACTATCGATTTTTGGTTTTCCTGACTGCCAACTCTTGTCTCCGTACCAATGAATCTAGGCAATTGGAGGAAGATCCACGTTGGCTACCGCACGAAGGTTTTCTCGGCGAAAACAGCGGCCTTCTTGCAGATAGTTGCGGATATAACATGGCGGAAAGGAAGTTTACCAGTTCAGTGCATGCGGCGTCCGCCGGAGTACACGGTAAGGTGTCGGCCAGGGTAGACGCGTCACGCGAAGCGACGCGAAAATTGCACGGGAAGGAATAACAATTATTAATAATGAAATGTCAAATTCCAAAGGATTTTCGCGTCGCTTCGCGTGACGCGTCTACCCTGGCCGACACCTAACTGTCCCGAGATGATGCGAACGTAGGTATAGTACACTGGTGCGAGGGTTTGAAGCAGCCTTCCGGTAGCGATACACGTTAATTCCAGACCGTAGACTAGACGGCTGTCGATTATTGCGTGAGCAACTCGAAAACGTATAACCCGATTGTTAGATCGATGTGGACGAGAGATTGTACGCGCTAGGTTTAACCGAGTACGACAATTTGTTTTCACAGACTCAAAATGTTGTTTGAATGTAAGCTCTCTATCGATTATGATCCCAAGGGTTTTGACGGTCTTTTTTAGCGGAATGGGTTGACCTTGAATGGTGATAGGGTAACCGGTAATTCGATGTCCAGTGTTGCAAATATGACAGCGAATGCTTTTGGGTGCCGACAGAGTAAATCCCACCAACGAGGTCCATTTGACGACGGCGTTGACTGCAGCTTGAGCTTTAATTCTGGTGCGAACAGGTGTGCGGCCTGAAATTACCAGCAAGATATCATCCGCGTATACGAAAATGTAAATCCCACTTGGGAGATTTCGGAAAACACCATTCATCGCCACAAGAAAAAGGGTGACTGCAATAACGGATCCTTGGGGTACGCCGGTCTCTTCAGCGAAAAGCTTGGATGTGTTGTCACCAATTAGTACACGGAAAGTGCGAGTGGATAAAAAGTTGTTGATGAAGTGGATAACGTGCCCGGACATTCCTCATTCCACAAGCTATTAGAGTACCAGAGGAGTCCAGGTGGGGTTGAAGGCTTTGGAAAGGTCCAAGGAGATCACCTCAGTGTGCAGCCCTTCGGAATGTGCGTTATGGAGAATATTACCCAGAGAAGCAAAGTAGCTGTTAGTCCCGTACCCAGCCCTAAAGGCGTGTTGTCGGCGGTCAAGATAGCCTGCAGCCTCCAGTTGTTGTTTGAGCCGTCTATTGACCATTCGTTCCATAATCTTAGAGAGACAGCTAGTGAGCGCAATCGGCCGGAAGCTTGATGGTCCACGAGTTGGATTGTTGGCTTTGGGTATGGGTACGACGAGGCTTTTTTGCCATTCAGCTGGAAAAGTGTTCGACAGCCAAATTTGGTTGAGAATTTGCAGGAGTTTGGAAGCGGCAGATTTTTTAGCAGCGGATATCCAATGCCGTCAGATGCAGCTGATTTGCCTTTACTGCGGTCTAGAGCGAATTTTAATTCTTGGAGTGAGAAAGGTTCGTTGATGGCTGCACCTCTTAAATCGTATGGAACGGGGAAATTAAGAACAGAGTCTGTCGAGGGATTGTAACGGGGCTTAAAGAGGTCGTCGTAGCTATCAATAGCCGAGAGAATTGAGAAGTATTGCCCAAGGGTATCGGCGACTACAACGGGATCAGTGACTAATTTATCCTGCAATTGTATTGATAATGGAGCTGAGTTTCTGTTGCCGCTCAGTGCGTTTATTCGGTTCCAAAGTTCCGCGGAAGTTTGTGAGACGTTCATACCTTCTAGAAACTCTTCCCAACTAGTGCGTTTAGCGTTCCTGATAGTTTGTCTGCACTGGATGTGTAGCATTCGATAGCGACCAAGCATGCTTTCTTTCTTAGGGTGGCCTTGTGGCAGCCGCTTTGCAGCACGAAGCGCTTTTCTTCTAGCTTTCACAGCTTTTCGCGTGTCATCCGTCCACCAACGAAGCGCTTTTCGTCCAAGCTTGTTGCTCGATCTGGGTACTGCAGCCTCAACTGCTTTGTGGATTAGTTCGTTAAAGTCCGGGATACTGGTGGGATCGGCGGACTGCAGTGCTTCACGAACAGAAGCATTATATATCTCCCAGTCAGCTCGTTCATACAACCATCTAGGACGACGAGTAGTGATCGGAGAGCAAGCAGCTATTGTGATCTGTATCGGATGATGATCACTTCCGTGAAGATCAGGAATGGTGTGCCACTGGAGCTTAGGCAGAGTTGAGCAACTAACTACGGTTACGTCGATGGCGCTAGAGTAGTGACTGTAGTAGAAAGTGTCGGAACCATCGTTGAGTACTACTAAGTCGAGTTCTTCGAAAAGAGAAAGGAGAGTAGTCCCTCTACGGTCTGTACGATTTTCTCCCCAAGCAGGGTGATGAGCGTTCATATCCCCCAGACATATCAAGGGCCCGGGAGCGGCTTCTAACAGGCTTTAGACTTGTCCGTGGAGATTCGGGAGCGCCCCACATGGAAAATATACGTTTATTACGGACTAGTGGTCCCGGCAATTTCGTCTTGCCATCAAGTAGGCTGTTGAAAAACGCCATGGAACGCTCCGTGCAAAATGGAAGTTCCGTTCACTCCTGTTTTTTCAACTTTCCCGTTAAATATCCTTTGCTTATTATATACACAAACACGTCGGAACACTTCAGGAACATAACTATGGAAGAATCATTCTAATCCGTCGAGCCGTTCTCAAGCCATTTCGTGACATACAAACACCACTCCATTTTTATTTATATACTAGTGGTCCCGGCAAACTTCGTCTTGCCATCAAGTAGGCTGTTGAAAACCGCTATGAATCGTCCCATACAAAATGACAGTTCCGTTCAGTCCCGTTTTTCCTACATTCCCGGTGAACATCCTGGAACTTTTATACACACAAACACGTCGGAACCCTTGACGAACAAAATGGAAAAAGAATCATCCAAATCCGTTGCCCCGTTCGTGAGCCATTTCGTGACATACAAACATCATTTCATATTTATTTATATAGATATATAAGATACGTTCAGCGGATTTTGCAGTCGAACACCCACGGCAGGCACATCACTTCTGAGGTGCAGGAATTCAAATGGGATGGTACGTAGGATCCCAATTGCGACTGAGTATCGAAAATTGTTTCCTTTTTTGATTGTCCATTCGTATTGACCTCACAGGGACCGATTTAATTGTTCTGCACGCAGAGAAATACCAGCTATTCAAAACAATAAATAACTTTGTTGTTCTCAATAAACTTGTTCAATTTGTTGTAATACAAGAAATGCGTTGAAACAACAATCATTTTTATCAGAATAAAGCAACAGTATTGTTGAATTAACTGGGTACATTTTTAACTAGATTTATTTTTGAAACAACAAAAGAAAAACTTTACGTCAAATGAAAGTTTATTTGTTTCAATTTACATCATTATTGATTCTAACAATTATGCAAGTAGCATAAAAACTGTCTCGCCAGTTTGTTGCTTAGTAGAACCAGTGAAAAAGCGAATGTTTCCGATACATGAATAGCTGGTATTTCTCTGCGTGTTATATTAAATTAAAGTACATGGCGTTGTTAAAATGTTCGTGCGAGAAGTTCAGGTCATTGATTTTTGTATCAGTTTTGGAGTAAGGAAAACCAGAATGAGTATTAACCATCTTTTCTAAAATTTTAATTCCACTAATGCATTCTCCAGTATTGCAGTCAACTCTTACACGAGCCGGTTATTTCATCCCGTCACTTTGTCGCGAAGCGGATAAAGAACATTCTCCAGTTAAATGGATTTTGGTGCATGTTCCAATACTTCTACTTTCACAAAATAAAAGTAAAGTAGACGTTTCGTTTTCGTTGTTTATTGTTTAATTCCTAAAAAAATAATAAAGGGACTGGGATCAACAAAACAGTATTTTTATTTCAAACAAGAACATTGTCACATCAAATAACAGTGTAATTTAATTTAAAAAAATGGAAGGTTTTATTTCAATGCAAAAATTTGTTGTTACAAAAGAAAAATTGTTGAAACAAAAAAATATTTTGTTGTATCCCGTTTAACGCAGCTGTCAAATTCAACAATTTTTATTTTTGAAATAAATTAAGAGTTGTTATTGAAACAATAAAAGGCAATTATAAGCCGGCAAATAATACAGATATATTGTTGTAATGATACAGAATATATTTGATATTAAAATTGTTTTCTCTGCGTGTGCATTTACTTTGTTCGTAGAGGGCCAGACAATTGTTTAGGAAACCATTGATGTTCCATTAAAGGATAAAATTGGTGGGCCTTGAAAGAGACGGTGTGGGAAAATTGGTGTTGACGGTGAAAGAAGAAGACACGTTACTCAGTGTGCAAAAACGGTTGGCGTCACTGGTTTGCGTACTTGAAGCTGGGGGACTTGATGAATGAGCCGAACAAGACAGAGCCAGACCAGTGGCAGGTGGAGTTCGTCCACCCACCAAGGGCAAGGATGTCCCGACGGTAGGGAAAAAGGTGCTTATTTCGTCCGTACTTGTACTATGCTCGGGTAAAGCTGGCTGATGGTTCTTGACTCCCACGCTGTCCTTCGGGGGACAGGGGTTGCCCCCTTTGTGCGTCCCGAGATCTAACGGCATAACGGTCTTGATTCCCTCGACGTCCTGAGGGCAATAGGTGTCCGCCAATACCGGTGTGGGAAGAACGTCCGCATTGTCGGTGCTCCAGCTACCAGGAGCTATCGCTGGATCTTCGTCATTCAGCTGTTCTGATTGGGTCCGGGCTTTCGGTCTGCCGGCGCCCCGACTGCTCGAGGCATTGTTCACCAACTCTTCAGATTTTCTTCATCTAACTTACTGTTCGAGTGCAGGAGTCGACCCGAAGGTTCCGGTAGGGGTTTGGCTTCCGGTCCAACGTCGCCCCGACTACTCGAGGTAGAGTCTAGGCAATTGTCTTCATTGATTGGTTGTGGAGTCGGTGGAGTCATGTTGAGGGTGGAGGGGGTTCCGCCTGGTTGATGGTGTTTTGATGAGAAGGCTATTTAGAGTTTTTGCTAACGTTTTTCCGAGTAATTGAGGACTGCCTTTGTACTGTCGACGCGTTTACGCTGTCTTGCTGCTTATCGGGAGAATTTGTTTTACTGTAAGGTCGTTTAGGAGTGAGAGGATGGCTTTTTGTAAGGCTTGACGTCTCCTTCTTGTGGGTCATGGGAGAAACAGGGGTCTTGGTGTTCCCATGTGTTTGGAAGAGTTCGGGATGTTGTCGAGAGGATGAGAATAGTCGCTATATATGTCTAGCGGATCATCATTAGGCTGTTGTTTTTCGGGTTTGAGGGTTTTGGAAAGAGCGCTTTCAATTGCTAACTCGAAAACGGAATCTTCTTGGGTGAGCGCGTTGTGTGCAATGCTGGTAGACGTATTAATGGAGCATTTTAAGTGTTGTACTTCTTTCTGCATTTCTATGTTGGCTGCAATCAAATTCTTAATAACTCGATTAAACATCGCTTCTTGTTCATCTAACATTGCTTGGAAGCTGGAAGGGATACAATCGACTGCTGGGGGATTTCCGTCCAGGTTTGAAGATGATGTACTTTGGCCATGAAGAGCGGCCTCGAGCTGTTCAATGCGTCGGTCTCGCATTTTTACCATCTCCATAAGCTCGTCGATCTTCTGATTGAGGTTGGAAAGTCACTGCTAGTTCTTGTTGCTGTTATTTTACGTACGTTTTTGGATTGTTTAACTCCTCGTAGATACGCCTAGCTTCGGGGTAGGGCACATCTTGATCGATTTTGATACGCTGGATATCGTTTTCTTTTCTATAAGCAGGGCAGGACCGCTCTCTGAATGCGTGCTGGGTAGTATCACATTTACTACAGTATTTCGCTTCGGTGCAGGGCTTATCGGCGATAAAAGGGTGATCCCCAGAGCATGTACCACTGATTCATTTTTCAATTTTACAGCGTGGCTTCGTATGCACGAAAGCCCAGCAGTTAAAACACTGCATGGGCGACGGGTAATAGGGACGTGTTCTACAGCGAATATAGCCGAAGTCTAAAAACTCCGGTCTGTTGGTTCCCCTCAAAGAGATAATAAGAGTCGGTGTGTCGATCCAAGATTCACCGGATATTTTGGTGATTCGTCTCACTTCCTTTACTCCTTGGTCTTTAAGTTCCTCTGCGAAAACATCTCTTATGTTTAGCTAAGTAAGATTATCCTGGATATTTACTTACGGGTTGATAAAGATGTGGTGGCCTTCCTTAGCCGAGTGGTTAGAGTCCGCGGCTACAAAGCAAAGCCATGCTGAAGGTGTCTGGGTTCGATTCCCGGTCGGACCAGGATCTTTTCGTAATGGAAATTTCCTTGATTTCTCTGGGCACAGAGTATCATCGTACCTGCCACACGATATACGAATGCAAAAATGGCAACTTTGGCAAAAAAAGCTCTCAGTTAATAACTGTGGAAGTGCTCATAAGAACACAAAGCTGAGAAGCAGGCTCTGTCCCAGTGAGGACGTTAATGCCAAGATGAAGAAGATGATAAAGATAGTGAGAGTAATTTTTCATTCGATTTGCATGTTACTTCTTACAACTGATTCGCAAGTGGCCACCGAGAAGTGGTATCCGTAATAAAGCCACTTAAAATTTCCTTAATAAAGCTATAATAATAATAATAAAGCCACTTATGCTTTGAGCGATATTATTATAATCTAATGAAGACTCCTGAATCATCATCAAATTTGAATAAATAAAAAAAATAAAATAAAAGATAGGTGCCCGTGCCATGAATAGAATCATAAGCTATCAAAGACGTACATTATTTAAATACAAACATAATTCGGGACCTACCCGAACAGCACTTACCGTTTCTTGAATATGCTCCAACAGACCTTTTTCGTACCCATCACGAAAATTTTCCGGATCTTCGATTTCTACCAGTGGCGCAGTGTCCGGATATTCTTCCGTATAGGTAAACACCAGCTTACAAGACAATCCTTCTGTTTCCACTTCTGGATCGTATTCGGTGGTGGCAATGGGAAGTTTGAACCGATGTAAAGGTTCCGTTGCTAGCACTTCCAGCTCTCCGCAGTAGATCGAATCGAGCGCTTCAATTTCGTTGCATTGATCTTCCCGGTGATTGCGCTCCATGCTTTCCGATTTTCTAGAGGACACTAATGGCAGTATCAAGAGATGTTTACCAATCTTACCGATAGGGGAAGCAACGCGACTATACTAAAAATGATTTAAGAGTCGATTTGTGCTCGGAACGGCATGCGGAACGCGGATTTTTTTCAATTTATTTCCGCCACCAACAGTACCACTCTATAATGCTCGATAAGAACCTGACTTCCATACGAATTTTGTAAACACCGCACTACCGAAGCCGAAATGTTGCGCTGTTGGTTGACAAAACTGTCAAAATACAAATGCCGCACAACATTGCGCGATGTGTTCCTGCACGGAGAAACAAAAGTACACACTTGGAAAATATTAAGAACCTTTTATTTATTGTTCATTTTATTGAGGAATAGATTCTCTTGTACATTCTGAACGTGGAAAAACACGCAGCGAACTGGACTATCGAATTTCATACATTTTGCCTTATGAAAGATGAAACGATTATTGCAATACGAACGTTTATGTATCGTTTTAGCATCACTCCACATCAAGGCGTCGATAGGCGCGTGGTGTACGCTCGGGCTTATCGATCGCAAGGTTCTTGGTTCGATTCCAGGTTGCCGCGAAAACATTTTTTTGTTTTCAAATTCTGGTTTCATAAGGCAAATTTATGAATTTCAATCCGATTTCTTGTGGCGAATTTTTATAAGGGATTCCTATGTTTATCGATAGTCCATTTGCCTGAGTTAATAAATACTCACACGTCAATTTCTATGGCACTTTAATAGAAGCACGCTGTTACGGCTCATACAAAATTTGTAAAATGTTCATACAAAAAGTGTTACGAGGGGGTGGGTGGGTGTCAAAAATGGCCGTTTTTGGCGTTATGAAATTTATGAATCAACCCTTTAGGTGTGAGTCTATTAGAGGGTAAAATCCTCAATAAAACCCAAAAAAAATATTGCATATAAATGTGCAGGTCATAGTGGGACTATCGAAATACATAGAAACCCCTTATGAAAATTCGCCAAAAGGAATCGGGTTGAAACTCATAAATTTGCCTTATAAAACCAAAATTTGACAACTAAAACTGTTTACGCGGCAACCTGGAATCGAACCAAGAACCTTGCGATCGATAGGCCCGTGCGTATACCACGCACCTATCGACGCCTTGGTATGGAGTGTTGCTGGAACGGTGCATAAAGCACTCGCATTGCAATAACCCGGTCAACCAGTTAGTGATTTTCGATAGCGTTCGATATAGATTCGTTTTGAACCGTTAGCGATCGCCATCGTTGGTCAGAGATCTATAAAGAATTATGAAGACTGGTTGGTCGGGAATTGGGTCCTAAAGCCCTGTCCCAATCTTAGTGCCAAACGCTTAAATTTAGGCCAAAAACACATGTTTACTCAATTTTCTAATGTTTTCCGTTGGTTCAAGCTCAAAAAAATTGTATTAGATTTTGTCACATCCTTTGGCTTAAACTCAAATTTTGGGTGTATTTTGTTTTCCGTGTCCCTTACGAAATGTCAGATAGGAACAACTCCGTGGACGAACTAAAACCCCTGTGGTGTTTTCGTCGACTAAGCGAACGTCAAACATGATCAAAAGTGTCAAGGTTCATTTATGGACCAAATTTTTAAATAAAAGTTTAAACATGATATAGCCATTATTTGAGCGGGAAAAATTGCTAAAGTAATTACAGCAACATGCTTTTTCGTGTTATTAAATAAAAACAAGATTTCCTCACAAATTTTAGGACCCAATTCTCGCGGAACATTACTAAAGGACCTATCTAACACTGAGAGGCTCTCTTTGTTTACTTTTTTTTCATTAATAACTGTGTCACATTAACCTCTTCTGTTGCGTTTTTGTATGAAACGCTAGTCAAGGAAATTGACTTTCGATCTATTGTGAAAAACTTCCCAAAATTTTTAGTATTCCACTGTTATAATCGAAAGAGAACGAGAGAGGAGAGAATCTCTCATTTGTACATAGGTCCTTTAGTAATGTTCCGCGAGAATTGTTCCACCTTTCATAAGGCAAAATGTTTGAATTTCGATAGTTCAGTTCGCTGCGTGTACTAAACATAAAATTTCAAGGTTACATGATGGTCCTTGCTAACAGTTTTCAAAAGCATTTTTGTTCCATGACTCGATAAGTTAGGGTAAAAATTCAAAGCAGCATGAAAAAAAACAGAAAGAAAAACATTTCTCGCATAACTTCTGATCTCGCCCTAAAAGCCATTGGTAACCAGGTGTGTAGCTCATTGTTTCTGAGCATTTGAATGGATTTTCATGTTATTTCACAACGCTATGGGGAAGAAAGGATCATTATCTACCTGCCCGTGATGTTGGTTTGGATGCTTATTCTTTCATTTGCTCAGAAACAACGAGCTACACACGTGGCTACCAATGGCTTTTAGGGCGTTATCTCAGAGTATGCGAGATTTATGCATAAACTTTTGTCACAGATCTCTTGTATTTAATTCGGTGACTATTTTTGTTTCTGAGTGTAGATTCGCTTTTCCGTGTGGGTTTTAGGTAGACACGGATGTCACACACACATACGCTGGAATGTTTTCTTTTGTACCTTTGGTGAAGTTTATTGCGCTACCCATTTGTCATGGTTCAATCAAAACAGCTGACTGAAACTGATGTGTTGTTTACTTTCATACTGAAGATCATAAAAGTGGTAGAAGTTGCTCGCTAAATTAATTGAATTTGTATGTCTATAATATTTACGTTCGCTCGCATAACATCAAACCAGAGAGTTTCCATCAGTTAGGATTACGGAGCAATGACGCCATACACCCGTTCCACGGAGGTCCGAAAAGTGTTCGAGCTGGACGAGCTGGCTAGTGTTTTGGAGGATGATTGGCGAACACTGTTCTACTTAATCCCTAGGAAAATTGCAGACGTTGAACGACCGGCTGGCAGCTACCCGATAAGATACAACGGAACGCATGAGAGGTGAGTCACTCATATCCGGAGTTTAGGCATAGAAGAGGACGAAATTGAATTACAGTGTGGGACAATTCATTTGCAACTTTCCGAATTTTCATACAAAATGCCCAACTTAGGTGGGCTAGATCTCAGTGATTTATGAATTGATTTACATGAAATTCTCACAGTACTTTAGACGTAACTTGAATTTTAACAAATATTGTTGAGTAATTTTGCTCCCCCTGGTCGAAGAAAAAAAAGCTATAAAGCTACAAAGAATTATATATTATTTAAGTTTTTCATAAATTGTTCTTAGTATTCTTATTTATTAAAAGTTGCGTGTCGTGAACGTTTTTATAATTCTTGGAGTCCATTTAAAAATCAGACTTCTGCCAAAGAAGAAATCATTCAAGGAAGGATCAAGGATTTTGATATGGGATAGTTCCAAATATTTCTTAGAAATTTCTCCTGGAATTCCTGTTAATTTTCCTCTTAATAATTTTGTTAAGATTAAAAAAAAAATATTCACTCAATATTTCAATATTCAGCATTCGCTCACTCATTACATACATAGGTTCTTTGAGTATTAGCAAAGAAATGTAGGGTAACCAATATATTTTGGACCCCCTGGGCTATTTTCCTGCAAATTTCCCAGTTTAAATCAAAAGACCGACTCAATTCGCATGCCATTTGGAAAGATAGGACTAGTCCGCACTTGCATCAACCGTTTGTACATAGAAAAAATGTTTATTTTATCTCAAATTAATTTTATTTAATCGGTTCATCCATGCACCCGTTACAACACGCATACACAGAAATTGAAGCCGTCAGAATTTTTTCAAATGTAAACAAAAACTTTTTTCAAATTTGTGAACTAAAAGCGTAGACTTTCTTCGGTTTTCCATTGTCAATCGATTGATTAAACTATGGGCAAGCATATTATACAACCAGTGTCGTGGACTTTGTCGCCAAACGATAAAAAATGCCGGGGGTCCAAAATATATACTTTGAGGGTCCAAAATGTATTGGTGTGTCCAAAATTATGAAAAACAGTGCTTCACAATTCAATTATTTTCGACGGTTATTGGATGCTACATGACCGTATGGGTATTTTTATCCTTTTTTTTTTTTTTTTTTAAGGCACTCCGTGCTCGTGGCCACTACTGTGCCGGAATCAGATGATCTGTAGCTTCTTTACCGATACAGATCTATTTTTAACTTATTTATATTTACATCAACTTTCACTCTCTCCTACTCTTTTACTCTCACACCGAGCAGGTAGGAGAGAGCTCTGTTGTTAGTGAGGCTAGCTGCCTGCGAAGAGGGTCAGTTTGTCTCAGTCACCTTCTGATACTGACGGAGGATGGAGGTGCTCCCCAAAGCACGGTCCTCCGTGAGGCATCTTCTGGTGGCTGGACGGGTTTTTTTGTGGAGGGGCTGGGAATCTAACCCATGACCTTCCGCTTATGAAGCGAAAGCGTAACCTCAAGGCTACAGACCCCCCTAGGGTATTTTTATCTCGTAGAGGAAGTTTTCCTCTACATTTTGGCATACTTTTTAGCTTGGTTACGCTGTGCAATAAATCAATTGGGATTAAAAACTAAAATCACTTCCTAAGAGGGTCCAAAATACGACCGTTACCCTATTTGTTAACAACAACTGTTAAAATGCTCTGAGAACACAGGAAAGCAGTGGAGATATGCCAAGAAGTAGAGGACAACGATTATACTTATGTTACCCAACATCGACATTTGCATGGTTCTAATGGTAGCAAAATATCCAAAATTTAAGATTTAACTTGGCATCATTGACAGGGTGTCTACTACCCGGAAATACCTGGAATACCTGTAATTATCAGGCAATTTTATTCAACCTGGAATTGTCCGGGAATTTATAGCACAATCAGGAAAATTCTCTTCAATCGAAAAAACAATTGACTGGGCCGTTATCAAAACGTTATTTGAGCTGTTCTGTGAGGATCCTTTCGAATATGAAATTTTATCGACTTACTAAAACATAATTGCGTATCTGTGCATATCTGGCGAATACTGGACCACTTGCACCACGATTTTAATTTCGGTTCCTGAATTCGCCACCTACGTTGATTTCTTATGGAGATTGGCGAATCAGGAACACCATGGCGAAAAAATAGGTGCAAAGGAGCAACAATTTTAAGGAAAATGCAATTTAGCAATTTAGCAATTTAGAGAACACTAAACAATTGGCAACATATATGTCGTAAAACGGAAAATAATCCGGGGTGGCGAATAACTGGTACATGGCGAATACCGGTACACCTTCCCTACAAGGATTTTTTTTTTCCAAGAAACCCGACAAGAATCTCTACGCCATTTCATCTACGGTTATTCCAAAGAATTGCTCCAAAAAATAATTCATCAAATTCGACCTGTATTTCATAATTGAGTTTCCCCCAGATTTTTTCTAGGAATTTCTCCAGCATCTCATCCTGGAGTTTTTCCAAACATTTTTAATGAATTCTTCAAAAACTCCTATGGGATATTCGATAGTTCATTTAAGGTTCCACACCAGTTAACACTGCAGCATTTTTTTCATGTAATCTTCTGATCATCCCTACACACTTTTTTATGTATTTCGTCCTATGTTTTTCCTGGAATTCCTTCACAAAATCCTGCGGGATATTATCCAGAGATTCAATTGATTTTTTTCTTTTTTTTAATATCTTACCAATAATCTAGATAATCTTGTAAAATTTCCTCATGAATGAGATCTTCTAGGAATCCTTATTCATCAAGGATGACTTGAGAACTTACACAAGTTTTAAGGGGGCAGGATCCGTCATTGATTTCGGAATTTTCAAAAGCAGTTTTTTCGTTCAAAATCAAGAAAATTTACAGAAAAATGTGTTCACTGTATTCTGTTCCCCTACCGAAACACAGTGAACACATTTTCATCGAATAATTTTTAGTTTTGAACAGAAAAACTGCTTTTCAATTTTCGATGATGACGATGATAACGATGACGGAGCGTTGATCGTTAACAGAAGTTACCCTAAAATTTGCTTTGGGAATACGCCACGACTTTTTTTTTCCAGCAATTTGTCAGCTTTCTGGAAAATTACATTCACATGTCTTTGAAGAAATACATGGAAAACTCCTGGAAGAATGCTTTAATTTTTTTTTTTTTGAAAAAAAGGTATCCTTTTATCTAGTTAAAATTTTAAAGAAATCTTGCAGAATTTCGAAAGGTCTTGCAGAAATCTTGCAGAGGTCGAAAGGACAGAAAGTCGAAAGACAGAAAGTCGAAAGACCTCTCTCTCTCTCTCTCTCTCTCTCTCTCTCTCTCTCTCTCTCTCTCTCTCTCTCTCTCTCTCTCTCTCTCTCTCTCTCTCTCTCTCTCTCTCTCTCTCTCTCTCTCTCTCTCTCTCTCTCTCTCTCTCTCTCTCTCTCTCTCTCTCTCTCTCTCTCTCTCTCTCTCTCTCTCTCTCTCTCTCTCTCTCTCTCTCTCTCTCTCTCTCTTTCTTTCTCTCTCTCTCTCTCTCTTTCTCTCTCGAAAAAACCGTTTTTACAAACAAATAGGGCAGCACAACCTAGAAGTATAAAGAAATTTCAATTGAGCTTTTAGCCTCAATGTTGTTGTAAAGTTCTAGAACCCTTAAATTAAGGTACAGTGGGGCAAGTGGGTTATGGATTTCGCATAGTTGGGATTCTTCAAATCCTAGAGGCTTTAAAATAAAACAAATGAGGTCGTGTCTATTTTTCAGCTTTACTCCCACCAAATATAAGCAATATGCTGAAATTTATTTTTATGTAAAATTGAACAAAAAAGTTCAGAAAAAGTTTTTGAAACACGTCGTTTTGAATAATAAATTCAAAAACTAACAGTTATATTCACGATTTCTATTAACTTTACCATTTGTTAAGGCGTCCCAATGAACAATAACATAAGTAACATGTAAACAAAGAAAATTTTATTCTTGTTACTTGAATTTTCTTCTGCTCAGTTATGTTTGTTGGAATGATTCGACAACATTATAACTGCAACATTTCCAATGTTAGTTCATGGGACAGCAATTGCATTTCTACTCTGTAGAATTTACACCGCTCGTTATTTGTTAAGAAATTCGGACATGACGTCGGATAACTCATCGGGGGAAATCAAACGGAATCCTTCAATAAAGTGTTTAGAAACTTTTTTATGTGGTTACACCTATACCCCATTTTTTATGTTTTGAACTAGCTTTACATAGACATTCCACGAGATTTACATGCGTTCTTTTATATTAGAACTTTTCAATCAACGTCTTCCTTTATTCGGCTGTCCGAAGTAAACATTTTTTTAGAGAAGTCCTATGATTTGACCTTGATAATAGCATTTAACGCTTTGAGTATAGTGTTTCTTGAAATATCAGCACGTTCTGTTGTTCTATGATAATTGCGAACCTTGCATACTTATAGCTACCTAAAGAGAAAACACAAATTCAATCTCTAAAGAGAAACTTTTCACTTGCCCCACGTCGAAAGAATAGAAAATCGACGGTGTTTCAATTTAGTTATTTTTAGGTCTACGTCGAATGAATTCTAAAACTTTTTTTATTGCAGTTTATAACTGTCAGAGGGGACAACTAAAAGGTGGTACAGAAAGTTTTTTTCCGCAATTTTTATCCACTGAAAATATTAAAATAAGATTGCACGCCGCCAACTTGTAACGGAGTGATAGTTGACAGGTTAACGATTTTTCGCTCTAGTATGCAATAATGGCTGAAAAATTTCAGAAATCTCTTACCTATCGTAATGTTCTCAATGGCCTCAAAGGTTTACGCACAGACAAACAGACGTCACACTCTCATCGCTGTGCATCGACCAACTTTTTAACGATCGATTCGAATATCTGATAGGTGGTCAATCGACCACCCGCAGCGCTCGCGTCGTTTTTGTTCGTGTTTGACTTTTACACACTACCGCCACCTGTTGGTCCATCGGCCAACTACAGTGTTTTTAGCATTGGGCGTACATGTTTTCGTGACTATGATTTTTATCGCGATTTGTTCTAAGTGTTACGTCTGTTTCTCTGTGGTTTACGCATGAGTTTAAAGCGTTATTTCACATACTGAGTTTAATATACCAATTATTTTCACTAACCCCATTTACCCACTTGCCCCGCGGTACCTTAATTTAAATCTTGTCGCTCCCTCGTGACATCTATCCACCAAGTCATTTCTATCATTTGCAAAAATCTTCTACAGACTCCTTTTAGCTTTGAGTCGCATGACCGATATAGCCATAACAAAATAGAATATAAAACAATCACGGTCGATACCTTTTCCTATTAAACAATTATTTGTGAGATATTAACATGCTAATAAGTATAATATTGTCAAATGATATGAAAAATTTCCAAGTAAGGTACCGCGGGGTAAGTGGGTAAATGGGGTAAGTGAAAACTATTGATATATTTTACTGAATATGTAAATTAACGTTTTAAACTCATGCGTAAACCTTTGAGGCCATTGAGAACATTACGATAGGTAAGAGATTTCTGAGATTTTTCAGCCATTTTTGCATAATAGAGCGAAAAATTGTTAACCTGTCAACTGTTACTCCGTAACAAGTTGGCGGCGTACAATCTTATTTTAATATTTTCAGTGGAAAAAAGTTGCGGAAAATAATTTCCTGTACCACTTCTTAGTTGTCCTCTGTGACAGTTTCAAACCGCAATAAAAAAAGTTTTAGAATTAATTCGACGTAGACCTAAAAATAACTAAATTTAAACACCTTCAATTTTCTTATCAGGTGGGGCAAGTGAAAAGTTTTTCATTAGAGATTGAATTTGTGTTTTCTCTTTAAGTAGTCATAAGTAAACATGGTTCGCGATTATCATAGAAAAACCTAACGTGCTGATAATTCAAGAAACACTATACTCAAGCGTTAAGGTGACACAGTTTGGAATCAACTTCTAGGATTGCACTGAAACTTCAAACGCACAAATCTCGCGAAGAAAGCATCCAACAACAGTGTACTTTTTATTTTGGCTTTGTGCACTATCAGAAAGCTTAAAATAAGAAGATCTGAAACGTTTGCCAACTATCTCTCCAGTTTTGTGCCATTGAAAACGTGAGTAGGGGCCCAAGTCGGCCATTGTGACGGCCATCTTTGGATTCCGAGATGTTTCACCTTAAAAGCTATTAGAAATCATGGAACTTCTCTAAAAGATGTTGCCAAAAATTACAATATTAATATGTCTACTTCGGGCAGAAAAAAAGGAAGACGTTGACCAAAAAATTGCAATATTAGAGAACACACGGAAATCTCGTGGAATGTCTATTTAAAGCTAGTTCAAAACATAAAAATGGGATATTCACATAAAAAGATTCTAAATACGTTATTGAAGAATTCCGTTTGATTTCTCCCGTAGAATTATCCGACGTCATGTCCGACTTTCTCAAAAACAAATAACGAGCGGTGGGAATTATACAGAGCAGGAATGCAGTTGCTGTCCTATAATGTAAGAACTAACATTGGAAATGTTGCAGTTATAATGTTGTCGAATCATTTCAACTAACATAACTGAACAGAAGAAAATTCAAGTGAAAAGAATAACATTTTCTTTGTTTACATATTACTTATGTTATTGTTCATTGGAAAGCCTTAACAAATGTTAAAGCTTATAGAAATCGTGGATATAACTTTTTGCTTTTGAATTTATTGTTCAAAACGGTAAACTTTTCACTTGCCCCACTTTTGGGGCAAGTGAAAAGTAAGGAGACATTTTTCAAAAAAAAATTTCTGTATTTTTTTCTTCATTTTTTTATAAAAATCAATTTCAGCATGCTGCTTATATTTGGTGGGAGTCAAGCTAAAAAATATACACGACCTCATCTGTTTCAATTTAAGGTCTCTAGAATTTGAAGAATCTCAACTATGCAAATTCCATTACCCACTTGCCCCACGGTACCTTATAAAAAAAATGTTGGCACTTGAAGTGACGAACCATTCGAAGTTTGTTGAACAAATAGCTAAACGCAACATTTCGAAAGCTGTCAGGAAGAAAGCATATGTTATCATATTTTACTCACATGAAAAAAATGAGATTGATTGAATCATAACAGAACACTCTCATGCCGACACTTCCAGTGGCGAACCATTGGAAGTTCGTTGAATGAAGAGAACCTTTTGCAAGTCTACACTTATAGTGTCGAAGCATTCAAAGTTTTCTTTTAATTACACAAATAAAAGAAAGAGGAAAGGGGTGTTTGAAAAAAAAATGTAAAGCATAAATAAGTGTAAAAGACGACACTTACAGTGACGAACCATTTATAGTTTGTTGAAAAATCGTATTTACGTCCCACCGTTGTAACGGTTAAATGTGCAGTCATACATATTTTACAGATTTAAAATAAAAGCATGAAATGAGCTCACCAATTGATCCTTCATCCTTGACTGAGCAGCCACAATCCATTTTCAGCTTACAGACAGATTAACTGAGAAAGAAATCACTTTTCACTCCGGCGAAGTGAAAACTGAACCCGCTTGCTGGCCTTCTCGAAGCGCATTCACAATTGAAACTGTATATTGTGTATTAGTTTTACTATTTTTCAGGTCAAAAAAATTGTAAAATTACACATTATTGACTACATGTGTTGAAGGTGTTCCATTTCTTATTTTAGTAATTTAGTTTGCTTATTGTAAGGAAGCAATAATTTGTCTCAATTTCAATTTCATTTTAGTGAGCTCGACGACTACGGAAGAATACAGAACACTGCTCGCGCCCGTATTCTCCTAGAAGAATGGGGAACGTCCGGCCGAAAAGGGGAGCGACCCACATTGGGTCATCTTTACACGCTAGTCGACAAAGGCGGTATGATTCGAGCTGTTCGTCACATAGAGAAACTGCTGAAAGTGCCGGAATCTGCGCAACCCAATTCTGGTCCTGCAGCACCAATCGATGTAGATTTAGAATTGAATCGTTTGATCGAGAAGCAGTTGGAGGGAATTGCCTATCCCAGTTCCACTGCTCTGCAAAATGGAGACATATCAATAACCCAAGTGAATAATTTGGACTATAATCTACCAGCGAAGCGAGATGATGTAGTAAATCCACCAAATACCGTCCCGGATTCGATTATTGAAGGATCGCTGCCACTTCTGTCGAGGAGCGATAATAATGATCAATCAATAGGAGCAGTACCGATGTTAAGTGATTTACTAAATGCTGATGGACAGGATACAGAAGCCAGCACGTCTGACAACGATAGCACGCCAAGGCAAACTATTGAAGGAAATACGCTTTCCTCTACATCTGATAGTACTAGTGAGAGTAGTTCAAACTCTACACCAACCGAATCTTTGTCTCGAATTCTGCCTATGGTGTTGCCGACTATTCCAGAAGCTGGAGAAGTGCCTAATCTCTCTATATTTGGCCCAGCAGCCTCCGAAGCAAGCATGGATGTCGGGTAATGATAACTAGTTACGCCTATCTATGAATCATACCAGTATTAATTATTTTTTTGAATTTCCATTCCAGAATACCCGCCATTTCCGCCTTAATGGCGAGTTCGGATAGTCAACAAATCGTGAATGACGTATCTAGGTCTACTGAAACTTTTCAGTCAGAAGAGCATTCAAGCGAGTCCAGTTCATCGGATTCAACTGAACAACAGAGCAGCAATAATGAACCAGTTTGCGCTTCAAACCTGATGGCATTTTCCTCAACAAATGTTGCTACAGTTGAACCGTTGATCAACTTCTCGTTCGATAGCCTAACAACAGCAACGGGCAACTTCGACATCAAGCGTTTTTCGAACGGAAATCCGTTGCAGCCAGATGGGCGAGTCCTGGGCATTGGAGGATTCGGTGAAGTGTTTCTAGCGTTGAACCTCACCCCAATATATCCCGTATCAGCAGTGAAGCGCCTCTTCCCAACAAACTATAAATATAAGGAAAAATTTGACAGAGAACGTGAGCTACTATCAAAGTACAACCATTCGAATATTGTTAAGCTAATTGGTTTCTCGGAAAATGTAACGCTATGTTTGGTCTATGAATATCTTCCGGATGGCACTCTGGGCGCAGCTTTAGATAAAAGTCGTAAAGGACAACTGCATCTCACCGTTACTCGACGCATCAGTTATCTCTTTGGAATCGCAGTTGCTCTTGAATATTTACATAGCCCGTTGGTGCAAGTTGTACATCGCGATGTAACACTGGCGAACATCTTATTACATGGAGACGTAGCTAAGTTGTGTGATTTTGGATTAGTGAAACGAATAGACAGCATAACAGCTACGGAAGTGAGTGGAACAGGGCCTTACATATCACCGGAAGCTATGCGAGGCACTGTTACTCCAGCTTTGGACGTCTACTCGTATGGAGTTGTGTTGGCCGAGGTGGTGACTGGAGAAGAAGTCCTATGTGAGGTGCTTCCTGAAGGCGTAGGAGATTTAATAGAACGTGTAACTGCAAGAGGAGCTGACTTGGAAAGTATGGTTGATCGTAAAGTTTCACAGCATGAGCTTAGCGAATGGCTTACGTATGGGAAGGAGTTGCTGAAACTGTCGAATTGGTGCCTACGAGAAAGATTCAAGCGTCCATCGGCTGCAGCTGTGCGGGAATGTGTTCAAAAAATGAAGCAAGGGATTTGCTAGTGATAAGTCAAACGATGTATGTTTAATCAATGTAAATATAATTTTAAAATTCTAACTCTTTTGAATCATAAATGAATGCACGAGTTAAGTTAGGATTTTATTCGAAACGCCTTGAGGTATTTATAAATCATGTCATTTGTTGTCTTCCTTGTGTCTACTTCTATTCCTACATCAGAGGGTCCACTACCAGGGAAAGCAAGGAAAATGAGGGAATGTCAGGGACTTTCACTGGAAGTCAGGGAACATGCTATAAAAACTATAATAGGGTCCTATTTTTTTTTAAATGAAGGCATGGATATTAGAGTGGTTCAAAAAATAGTTTTTGCTCCACACCGCTCATTCGATTCTAGATCAAAATCTGGGTGTCCTCTCAAAGTTTGAGCTCATTTGGATGAAAACTGAGACTGCACAAGCCCTTTAAAGTTTATATGGAAATTACTATGGGAAACGCAAGCAATTCATTCAATCGGTCATAGTGTTTGCCCATGTGCTCTTGGGGATTATAACTACGTTGATACTGTGAGAAATAAAAAGCAGCTACAACTTTGCCGAAGACCGTTTTTGAATCGGACGCCCCAGTAATTAGTTATTGATTTTTGAATGAGTTGTAAAACTTTGGCTATAATTATTGGGCTGTTCTGCAGGCATCACTGGATATATGCAGTAAAACATAGTAGCCATGATTTGTGCGTGCTATCTTTCGCGCCAGATGCAGCAATGTTGCCTGTTCAGAAGTTAAATGAGCACTGCTGAAGAATTTGTGACTGGATATAAATCAATAACTAATTACTGAGGCGTCCGATTTGAAAACGGTCTTCGGCAAAGTTGTAGCTGATAAATGTATCTCACAGTATCAACGTGGCTCTTATCCCCAAGAGCACATGGGCAAACACTATGACCGATTGAATGAATTGCTTGCGTTTCCCATAGTAATTCCCATATAAACTTTAAAGGGCTTGTGCAGTCTCAGTTTTCATCCAAATAAGCTCAAACTTTGGGAGGACACTCAGAATTCGATCTAGAATCGAATGATATATGGATATATATATTGGATATATGTAACATTACAAAAGATCTTGTTCTTGAAACTACTTTAGCATTTTTTCCCGCTCAAATAACGGCTATTGGGTTTGATTCCGAGCCCCCCAACAAAAAGCCTTCGTCGGTCCGCATGAAAAAGACACGAGTTCCACCCGTCTAACACCATGGCCGTCTGAAAGCAGACTGGCAATCTTCTTCCGAGCGAACATGCTCTAGTGAACCCGGATAACATGGCATTATTGATCTCGTTATAACTATATAGTCCATCGATTACATGCAAGATAAAGTCACACTGCTCCAAATTGGTAGCCTCTTATGACATGACGTTGTTACGCTACCTGATGACTGCGTTTAGCGTTCCTGTTGGCAAACATTCGATGTCATCATCGTTTGGAACCGTGGAAATCGTACGAAGGTACTCCCCGACAGTCTACTCCAAATTGAGATTCCGTTTCCTCAAGATGTCCACATTATTTATTTCATACAGCTGAAGAAACTTTGTACCATCCAGAATATCACAATGTTCAGTTCTGAACGGTAGAAATAAGAGTACCGTCAAACGGGGTGACTTGCAACACATAGTAATTTACAACCAAATTTCACTATAAAACACAAAATTCAAATGAAAATTTGTTATTAATCGGTACTACAACACGTGTCACTTATAATTCATGTAGTAGCCACAATTAAAGCAGCTATTAGAAATATTTTTACAAATTGAACATAATTCTGTTAAATGCCTTTAAAACTGATACTTGATGGAGGTTCGAAATCGTGGCCTGAAAACATGATATAGATTTAATCTACAAAACTAATACTCTACATGTTGTTTCTACAACTAATAAGTTATAATATGACGAATTTTATTTTACGAAATTTTAGTAACAACTTTTTAATATAAATACTTTTTATAAAGATGTACCTATGCGGGGTGACTTGCAACATCTAATTTCCATGGAATTTAGAGTTTTATAAAAGTGGAAATCTTTTGTATTAGGTCTACTTTATAATAAAATGAGTCATAATTCGTCAATCATCTTCAAACACTCGTTAAATGTATTGTTGAATTAAGATATTTGACCTTGATGATTTTACGCCTCATTTTCCCATACAAAAATGTCTCAATCATTTTCTTGAAAATAGGTAATCAAAATGCTCTTGTAATGGTTCGAATGCTTCAAATACATGAATAATAATTCTTAACAAGTGCGACTTATAAAAAATATCAACATTTTGATGGCAAAAACTAAATTAGCATAGAGTGTTGCAAGTCACCCCGCATAGGGAAATTTGAAAATTTTCACCTTTTTTATGATTTTTGGTATGATAAAATAATTCGATTCAATCTTCTGTCACCTCATTCTGTAGGCGGGTCGACCATTAAAAGTTCATAAAGGAATTTAGATTTTTAGATGATCATGATTTTGGTTGATTGAAGTTGAAAAGTGTTGCAAGTCACCCCGTTTGACGGTACCGATTCACGCTTGTACTTTTCTAACTCGTTCATACTATAACCTCGCCACTTTAGTATTCGTGGTATGCTCGGGAGTTTGTAGCTATTGGCACCTCAGCATGGAGTATACCAAGCTACAAAATCAGCTAAACAAACATCATCCAGGTCACATTAGGTAACCCTGAAAAAGGGCTGAAGGCTTTGTTAGCGTAGATGCTGTCACAGATGAATAGCACTACATGACGTTGTCAGTTGGCCGCTCCTCGGATCAGCTGATCTTGAGGATTCTTGTAGTGGTGTCTAATGGGATTGTATCTCGACTGTATCGATGCTGCGTTTATCACGAGGAGCTGTTATTAGCTTGAAAGTAAAGTAAATGAAATGAACCGAGTCAGTCGAAAGTAGTCTGTTTTACACAATTTGAATAGCAGACGATGCTCCTTTCTTTCGTATTCTTTGCCTTCTTCTGATCGACCAATCAGGAATAAGGTATGTGAAGTTGGTGGTTAGGGATTTACATATCTTGGAAGATTCACAGGCGCGTTCGGATGGACAGTAAAAATATCAATTTTATTTTAATAGTTTACAATAAATGAAAATCTCAAATGTTTTGCTTTCGATCAAATTTAGATATGGTCGCACCGCCACCAAACCGGATCGCGCCAGTGAGACTCGCGACGCGCCTCAACTCGCGCGATTTTGAAATCAGTTTTTTAGTGTGGCGCTGCATTCTTACGATTTTTATGAACACAGCGCACTATTCACGTGCGACGCACGGGGCCCGAAAAAACAATAATTATAAATAAATGTTGGTCTTGATTTCTACCGGATACATAATATTTCTAATCAATGTGCGTAACACATTTATAAGGTTTAATCACCGCATGACTTTATTATTATGAAAATTTATTGGCTTTTTTTCGGTGAATACAATACCTATACTCAGAGTGAAAGGGAGTAACGAAAGTAATGAAATGATAAGATGGATAGAATCGCAAGCGAGCGACGAGAGAAATGAATAGAAGTTGAAAATTTGTTTTTAACAGTGGGCCATATGTGTGAACAACACAATCGATGATTAAACCTTATAAATGTAGAATATAATTGGCAAAGTAAAATCTAACTTCAGTTCGAATGATCACTTGGGCAAATTAGGGGTATGCGATATTATACGCGAAAAAAAAAACAATAAGTAAGGGGTCATGCACAAATTACGTCACGGTCCAAGGGGGGGGACGGGGTCAAGCCGAGCGTGACAAGCCTTACAAAATGTTCGGAGGGCTCATACAAAAAGTGTGACAAAGGGGGGGGGGGGGGGAGGTGGTCTAAAAAGTTAAAATTTAGCGTGACATAATTTGTGTACCATCCCTAACGTCAATTTCGTATCAATCTCCGAAAATATGCCAACGATCGATAGAACTGTTACAAACGCCGAACAATATAATTAACAGGTCGAGGCGACAAATTTTTGCCTGTCTAGTGTTAGTAGTGACCAACACTACAACATCTAGCCGTTCGAGACCAGGACGTTAGACAACGAGTTGTCGTTTCGATTGTGTTGTACACACATATGGCCCTCTGTTAAAAACAAATTCTCAACTTCTATTCATAGGCCAGGGGAAGTGGTTCACCTAGAGTGAATTTATGTCAGAGAAAAAGTAGATTTTGTATGAGAATTGACAGAAAAATGAATGACAAGTTCATCCACTTCTCCTGGCCTATTTCTCTCGTCGCTCGCTTGCGATTCTATCCATCTTATCATTTCATTATTTTCGTTACTCCCATTCACCCTGAGTATAGGTATTGTATTCACCGAAAAAATCCAATAAATTTTCATAATAATGTGCGTAAAAGTTATGGAAATCGGGATTCGAAACCCAATACAAGCGTTAATAAGAACGCTCTGATTTATATACTATGACATTTGCAATAGATTTCTTTATTTAAACTAATATCACAGACAAACAGACGAAACACTCTAATTATTTTCAACGCACAGCAGAATAGCGCCCAATTCTAATATTTGGTAGTTGGCCGACGGGCCACCCGTGGCGCTCGCATCACTTTTGTTCGATTTTGACGTTTGCTCACTACCGCCACCTAGTTCACGGTTGGCCAAATGAAGTATTTTTAGCATTGGGCGTAATAATAATACGTATACCCTTAATTCGCACTGATCTGTTTACGTTTCATACCGGCAATTACTTGCGTTTTTAATCGGCTAAAATCGATCTTTTTTAGTCACTTTTTGTGTTTCTCTTGTGATTATCGTTTTGTGTACCGCTGTGTTATCGAGGTTTTCGAGTGGTCAGCGTGAATATTGCGAAAAATCTACCGTATAGTGTTTCATTATTTCCAGAGGCGCGTCCACGTTCGGTACCATGGGTAGGACAAACGTTAGTATTTTTGGTGTGCAGTGAGTTTAAGAACCAATATAACCCTGGGCTGGAATTTGAAAACTACTATATCAAAGGTGCTCAAACACTAAGAAGTGTAAGTGACATTTCAGGCGTTTTGAGTTGAGTTGACATGAGGAAATTCTTCTGTTTCCAAGCATTCTAACGATATTTTCAGGTAACTTTTCCGCTCATCTAAAAATAGCATATATCTTGGAATACTGGTTTGTTTTTTGACTTCCATAGAATGAAAAATTGCTGAAAAAACTTCAAAGTAGATTATCACAAAACTAGGTTTTTGTCACTGACTTCACTTTGCTCAATTTCATTCCAGCCTTTACCACAAGACTAAGAAGACTTTTCGTCGGGCTGGTAGCGACTGAGTGCCTTTTTTTCTATCTTTATTAACGAGATTTTTAGCCCTGGGATAGTTCATCTCGGGACCAACCCAACTAACAATTTTAGCGCTATAAGCCAAGATTATTTGCTTTGTGCTGTATAACAGTTGAATTGAAGCAGCGAACGCAGTAAAAATTGAAAGCTGTCAAAAATAGAACTAGTAGCGTTTATACAGCTGTATCGCAAACAATTTGCTGCTATAAATATTAGCTGAATAAACTTCGTCAGTTATCGCTTTTGCTGCTTTCACTAAGCTGTAACTCAGCACCGTAAAAAGTAGCAACCCAATGATGTGAAATAAAAGTCCCCATCATTAATCTGGCTGCTTCTATACAGTATGATTTATTATGCTGCTCAATATTTAATTAAGAAGCGCTTTATCGTTAGTTATACAGCGAATATACAGCTGAAATTTTCGAAGAATCAATTCAGGAGCAGTGACCATCATTTAAGATAAAAACGAAATTTCCGCTAGATTTTCACATTTTATTTTTCGCGTATGCCAGCATTCGTCTGTTAATCTATGCCTAATGATTATCTTCCATAAGCCGGAACCACCCTCCGGATCCTGCCAAAATTGTTCTCCACGGATCGCGCTTTTCTAATGAACTGTGGTTCCGCTTCTCACTGCCCTGCTTCCAGGGTGCCTTCGTTTAATGGTACTTGTAGTTCCTGTGATGCTTCCGTTTGCCGCAGTTGATGGCATAGAAGAACACCATTCCGCCGACGATGGCCTGGAAGAACGGGGCAATTCCCATCCGCTTGGGTTTCCAGTATTTGTGTTGCCATCTCCAAAAGGTACGGCTCACGGCTCCAGCGGCAGCCTTGCGTTCTTGTCACGGTGGCCAAATCAAGCACTCAATTCTATCAACTTCACCTGGCTCAAGGGCGTATCCGGCTTGCCGTAGTAACGGACAGGGTCGTAAGGTCCGTGGATCTTCGGGTTGTATTCCGCCGGATAATCACCGAAAGCCATCGCGCACTCTTTTCAGCAGCACTTTATCGAAGAAGATTCCGCAAACGGGAGCACAAATCTACACAGCCTGTTGGATGTAAACATTGCGTTTGACGTTTCACACCCTCTTACAGCTTGATGAAGTGGTGTAAGCGTGGCTATAACATCTTTTACCATCATTATAGAATATTATATGGACCGTTCTCGATGTGGAACAAAACGGTGTGTTTTCTTTGCCTTCGATATATACTGTGGTGGCAGCAAAGACAACGTCAGGACTTGTGGATGCAGAGATCGTGAGTTCGATTCCAAGCGGTGGCAGATACTTTAATTGTGTAACGTTGGGAACATATTAAATTCAGATACTTAAGATATAAAATCTGGAAGCTGTGAAACAGCTTGGAAATAATATTTAATCGATAATACAGCGAAGCTGTATAAAAATTATTCAACTGTTGCGAAATAATTGAGAAAGCGCCTTCCGAAGATGTTACACAGCTACATGTCGTATAACTGTCGAGTTAGAGCAATGATCGGTATGAATAAGAGCTTGCCAACACAGCTTAAAAATAGCTGAGTAGATTCGCCAGATTTGTTGGTAAAAGGATCGCATAGAAGCTTTCGTTCGTATGTACAGCGCCTTTACTCAGCATAAAGCCGTATAAAGAGGGCTTAGAGAATGTTTACATTTGCACTAAATGTTAGTTGGGAACGGCTTTACTTCCCTTCCGAAGGAAGTCGTCACTGAAAAATTTTTAGTGACTATCTCGGGGATGGGATGCGATCCCAGGTCCTCGGCGTGAGAGGCATGTGTTCTAACCACTACACCAGATCCGTCCCCACTGAGTGCCTTAAAAATAGGAAATAGAAGACCTTTTGCCAAAAAGAGATATAAAAAGAACCAAATACGAACCAAGAAAACAAAATGGAATCTAATAGGAGCCAGAAGATAAGATTTTGACTACTCATAGCATCAGAGCAGATATTTCTCTAATAACCTGGATCTCCCTAAAATATATTTCTGAAATAATCTGAATTCCTCCAAAAATTCTACGAAATTTTTTTCAAGAAAGTCATAACTCCTCCAATATTTGATCCAGTGATTCATCCATCGATTTCCCTGGGACATCCTCTAAGATTCCCGGTTAAAACGAATGTTTTTTTTTAAGGAATGCTTCCAGGAATGTTTCCAGGGAAATGCCAAGGAAATTTTTCTGAAAAAAAAACAGTGACTTGTATAGTAATCTCTGACATAACTTGGATAAATATTGAAGTCACTCTTAAGATTCGCTGGAATAATTCTTGGACTCTTAAAGAAATTTTAGAAGATTTCCCAGATTATTTTCTGAGATAATAAAAAAACAATCGAATCTCGGGATAGTATTCTGCAGGATTTTCTAAATAAATTTCTGGAAAAACATTGGACAGAAAGTCTATAAAAATTTGTGGAATAATCGGAGGAATTATAGTAAAAATTGCTGCAGTATAAACTGGTGTGAGGACTCAAATGAAGTTTTGCAGATTGCATGTGAATTTGTTGAGAAACTTTTTAAGCAAGTAAAACCATAGGAGTAATACATGGATGGAATGCTGGAAAAAATCCTATAAAAAATAGATTTGCTCGGAGAATTCCTCAAGGAATTTTAGATTTCAGGAAGGAAGCATGTGTGAATTCTTGAAGAAATCCACATGAACAGGTGAGGCACTTCCTGCACCCGTTATAGTCTCCGAAAGTTTCTTTGGAGCCTGCACAATTCTGCATCAGGATTCAGGAATAAGGAAAAAGAGAGACCATTTTGGTTGAAATACATACTCTAAAGACCTTCCGTTTAAAGTAGAGACTTCTTGTCGTTACTACCAATGAGATTGTTCTAATTTTCTCATTTATTTCAAGACAACAAATGAATGAACACATTAAATAGCAAAAAATCTGTCAATTTGAGTATTTTTTTTTTGCACCGAAGAGACTCGGCTATTCGCAAAAGTTTGCAGGAGAAACTGAAGATTCTTGAAAAATGCTTCATCGCGCAGAAACTCCAACAAATATTTTGCTCGAATTTCTTGAACAATTCTGCAAAAAATCTCTTTCGAAAAATCGGCATAATCTGTCCAAAATATTTCTATGAATGATGCCAAAAAATATCAGTAGGAATTGATAAGAATTACTTCCAGAAATTTCTGCGACAATTCTGAATCAACCAAGAACCTTAAGACAGTGCGCTTTGGGAGTTCTATAGAAATTTCTCTGAAAATCGAAAAAAAAAATCGAGATTCAGCAATGCTCTGGTAGATTATATCAAGAGAGATCGCACTTTCATAAATCGCAGCACTATCACACTCGTGTTGTTTATAATACGATGCGATTGGTATTCAATTAACCCATTACTTCATAAAAATATACCACAATAATCTTGTGATAATTGTCTATGGATGTTCCAGAAACTTCTCAAGAATTACTTCCAGGAATGCTCACGGGAATTTGTCTCAGAACATAAACAAGGTTTGCTGTAGATATATTTAGGAAACCATTTATTGATTAATTCAGAAATGCTCCATTTGTTTTTCTAATGGTTAAACAAGTTTCTTGTAGCAATTATTACAGTTAGTTTCCCATGATTTTCATCACATTACGACGTTGGTCGTTTTTCTGCTGATCTTGTTTTTTGTTTTGTTAGATCGTGGGTAGGACAATACTTTGACTGTCCTACCCAGGTGTTTTCGTGCGTAGTACATGTCCTACCTGTCCTACCCACTTCCCGCGCCACTGATTATTTCAACAATAGCTACACCCCGCTGTACTCTTATTCCACTTTCGTGACAACCGTACATTTGAGCAGCGTTTCCACACATACGCGCCATCTACATCTGGAAAAAGTAAACCGGCTTATTGGCGATCTAAATCGATTGACGATCTAAAAACAACGAGTTGTCAAGATGGTTAAAAATTGTGGAAAATGCGCGAAGGCCATAAATGGCATTGAATTTGTAGTTTGCCGTGGTTATTGTGGAGCTACGTTCCACATTAACGAATGCTCGGGTGCTACAAGAGCGATGTTATCGTATTTCACGACGCACAAGAAGAATCTTTTCTGGATGTGCGACAAATGTGCCGACCTGTTTGAGAATTCCCACTTCCGTGCCATTTCGTGCCAAGCCGATGAGACTTCACCTCTTGCATCTCTGACGTCTGCAATAACTGAGCTTCGCACGGAAATAAAACAACTGAATTCAAAGCCCCACCCCGGTTCGACTCCAGCTTCAAGTGTACAATGGCCTATTATTAACCAACGAAGAGGTTCAAAGCGCCCTCGCAAGGCCGAGCCTGTGGCACGTGCATCTGAAACCTGTCAAGTAGGCAGTAAAAAACCTCAAGAAAATGACCCATCGATCCCTATCTGCAAGAAAGAAGATATTCAACGGTTTTGGTTGTACCTCTCAAAGATTCGCCCTGACGTCACTGTGGAAGCTGTGAGTGCCATGGTTAAAGCAAACCTCAATATTGACGCAGATCCACCCATCGTCAAGCTTGTACCGAAGGGAAGAACAATCGAATCTCTTTCCTTCGTCTCGTTTAAAATTGGTTTGGATCCTTCCTTACAACAAATTGCGCTTGATCCTGAGACATGGCCAGAGGGACTACTGTTTCGAGAATTTGAAGACTACGGAGCCCCAAAATTTCGGTTCCCGCTGACGACAACGCCTTCATTGTTAACTCCTCAAGCTGCTTCATCACCTGCCACCCCCGTAATGGATCTGAGCTAGATTCATCAAGTCAACACTCGTCATCTTCAGCTCCGGGATGCACGCCTGCAAGCCTTATGGGAGCCCTCAATCCCCTCGTCGCAGTCGAGCCACTCCTGCCAGCGTCCAGCAGTCATCCCGGCCCTGCGTATGAGTGTGGAGAAGAGGTCTCCCAACTCGCTCCAGCAGGCAAGTACTCCCATCCTAAAAACGCTTCTCGTCCAGTAATTTGCACCACTTTTGACAGCCCTACGCACACTGCCTCCAATCCGTCTTCTGAATGGATCGAATTTTCCTCGAATTGGCGAAATATTTCTTCATCAACGAACGAACTCAGAACTTCTTCGAAAGGTTGCAACGTTTCATCATCATTGAGCAAATTTTCTTCAGCACAACTTCAATCCCCGGGATGCGCGCCTGCAAGCCTCATGGAAGCTCCCAATCCCTTCGTCGCAGTCGAGCCACTCCTGCCAGCGTCCAGCAGCCATCCCGGTCCTGCGTACGAATGTGGAGAGGGAGTCTTCCAACCCGTTCTCGCAGGCAAGTACAATCACGTTAAAAACACTTCTCCGTCAGTAATTCGCACCACCTTTGGCAGTCTACCTCACATTGGTTATGGCAGTAACTCATCAAAGTGTATCGTAACCTCAACAATCGACAGCATCAGATCTCTGACATCAAGCCAACCATCATTAGCCCAACTTTCATCTCAATCAACGCTTCCATCGTCGTCCCCGGGATGCATGCCTGCAAGCCTTATGGGAGACCCCAATTCCTTCGTCGCAGTCGAGCCACTCCTGCCAGCGTCCTGCAGTCATCCCGGTCCTGCGTACGAAATCGAAGAGGGGGTCTCCCAACCCGTCCTCGCAGGCAAGTATTCTAGCTACGAGAACAACTACCTCCCAGTAATTTCTACTGATTCCAGCAGCCAAGCTCAACGCATTGATCGTCACGTTCCAAACACATCATCATCGAGCGACATTTCATCGTCGTCCCCGGGATGCATTCCTGCAAGCCTTATGGGAGACACCAATTCCTTCGTCGCAGTCGAGCCACTCCTGCCAGCGTCCTGCAGCCATCCCGGTCCTGCGTACGAAATCGAAGAGGGGGTCTCCCAACCCGTCCTCGCAGGCAACAGCCAAGCTCAACGCATTGATCGTCACGCTCCAAGCACACCACCATCGAGCGACATTTCACCGAGATCCAGCATAGCAGTATACTACCAAAACGTACGAGGTATGCGCACCAAGATTTCTCGACTCCGTTTGATACTGTCTAGTTGTGATTATGACGTGCTTGTTTTCACTGAAACCTGGCTCCGTGATGACATAGATAGTACAGAAATTTCTCCCGACTACACGTTCTTCCGTTGCGACCGCAGTAGAGTAAACAGTCAACATGCACGTGGTGGTGGCGTGCTGATTGCCGTTAAGCATCATCTTCGTTGTGAAATGTTCCCACTGTCGGATTGCGATCAATTAGAGCAGGTTGCGGTTCGGATGAAGTTGGACAATCGCTCACTCTACATTATTACTATCTATATTCCTCCTAACTCGTCCGCCGACCGATATTCTGCCCACGCAAATGCAGTACAGGGCCTCGTAAACAGTGTTTCAGCAGATGATATTGTTCTCTCCGTGGGGGACTTCAACCTCCCAAATTTGCGATGGCAGATGGACGACGAGCTGAATGGCTACATTCCCTCGAATGCTTCATCGGAACAAGAGAAATCTCTCATCGAAACCCTTTTCGCTACAGGCCTGCGACAAGTGAACAATTTCGAGAACATCAACAATCGACTCCTTGATCTTGTTTTCGTAAGTCTGCCAGAGCTACTGGATCTAGTTCAACCTCCCGCCCCACTATTACACTCAAATTAATTTTATTGTAGAAACTACTGAATCCATGGTGAAATTAAGAACTGCACCAACGATTTTCAACCGACTACATTAATCTGTTAACTCTACCAAAACATAGTCAACATCACTACACAAGAAAATTTCTTCTGTTGATTTAACCAGAGTTGTAGTATTTTTGACTAGAAACATTTTTGATTTGAGAAGTTTAGCATCATACTTTTGACCACACTGTGTTGTACGGTAGGTGTCGCGGATTGAAATACAATGCTTTGTAGTGGATGCTACTATGGACATAGACAAATTTACTACACTGCTCAGTGATTTTCACCAGATTATAGTAAACTTAACAGATTTTTGTAGTCGGTTGAAAATCGTTGGTGCAGTTCTTAATTCTACCATGGATTCGGTAGATTATACAACAAAATTTGTTTGCGTGTACCCATTGACAACCACCATGCGCCATTCATTTTACTTCTCGACGTGAGTGTTAGTATTCCAGCCACACTCGATGACGATGCTGACAGATTGGAGTATGACTTCAACGTGTGTGATTTCGATCAGCTGGCTATAGCTTTAGGAAATGTTGACTGGAGTATTCTCGAGCAAACCGGTACGGTCGACGAATTGTCTGCAGCGTTTTACAACAAGCTTCTCGAAATTTGTGACGCTTTGGTCCCGCGCAAACGACGTACGATTAACTCACCTTCCAGCAAACCGTGGTGGACTTCCGAGCTGCGTCGTCTCCGTAATTTACTGAGGAAAGCACGACAACACTTCTTCCTCTCGAAGTCTGAAGGCGACAAAATCGCCCTACGTGAAGCCGAGGCAACATACAAGTCTGTTTTGCAGACTACCTACGACGACTACATATCCGGAGTGCAGGCCAGCGTCAAGCAAGATCCAACGCGCTTCTGGGACTTTGTAAAGAAACTGAAGTCATCCACCCGCATCCCTTGCAATGTAAGCTATGACGAAACTCTTGCCAGTTCTAACGAAGAAGCCGCTAATCTCTTTGCTGAATTTTTCGAAAGCGTGTTCAGTAAATCGTCTCCTGTACCCCGTCAGGACTGCTTTGCGCATGTTCCTTCGCACAACATTAACTTCCCCATCATGCAGTTCACCGCCGATGAGGTGCTGAATGTCATTTACACTCTGGACTGTAAGAAAGGACCCGGGACGGACGGCATTCCACCACTGCTCCTGAGAAAATGTACTGCAGAACTTGTCACTCCTGTCACGCTTTTATTTAATCGATCTCTGAGCGAAAGAACATTTCCTTCCGTGTGGAAGACAGCTTTCATCGTTCCAATCCACAAGTCAGGGAACATCAACCGAGTCAGAAACTACCGTGGTATTTCAATACTGTGTTGCTTGAGCAAAATTTTCGAAAAACTGATGCACAATGCCCTCTACACCGTAGCTGCACCGATAATATCCGAGTATCAACACGGATTTATGAGACATCGCTCAACAACAACAAACCTGATGTGCTACGTTACCTCGCTGTCACGGGAGATAGAGTCGGGAAATCAAGTTGACGCAGTGTATGTTGACTTCGCAAAAGCGTTCGATACGGTTCCGCATATTTTAATCATCGATAAACTCAAGCGAAGTGGCTACCCGGATTGGCTCACGGAGTGGATTTTTTCGTACCTCGTACTGCGCAAGTAGTGGTCAACTCATCAAGGTCCCGTCAAATCAACGTAACGTCTGGAGTGCCCCAGGGTAGCGTATTGGGTCCACTGTTATTCAATATCTTTGTGAACGACTTGTGTTTGTGCCTTTCATCTTTCAAACTCTCGTTCGCCGATGATCTCAAATTCTACCGTATCATACGTTCATCACTTGACTGTTTTGCGCTGCAAGAGGACATCAACACTTTGCTGATCTGGTGCAGCGACAACGGTATGCGTGTCAATAATGATAAATGCAAAGTTATAACTTTCACTCGCTCCAACAACCCTGTTACCCACCAGTACCACATGGAATTTGCACATCTAGAACGTGTAGCTTCGATCTGCGACCTGGGAGTTACCATCGACGCTAAGTTACAATTTCATGAACACGTTGGAATCACGACTGCTAAAGCTTTTTCAGTCCTGGGACTAATCCGGCACCACGCTTCAGAATTCACTGATATCTATGCTTTGAAAACACTCTACTGCAGTTTAGTGCGGAGCATTCTTGAATACGCGGCCCCTGTCTGGTCACCGTATTATGTTGCACCGATACTCTCCATTGAACGCGTTCAAAAGAAGTTTGTTCGTTTCGTACTTCGCTCCCTTCCTTGGAATGATCCGGACAATCTTCCTCCGTATCCGGATCGCTGCCAACTGATAAGTTTAGAACCGCTGACTGTCAGGCGTGTAAAAATGCAACGTCTATTTGTATTTGACATTCTTAACGGTGCTATAGACTGTCCTGCGCTTCTCGAGCAAATATCTCTGCAAATCCCTTCTCGACGACTGCGAAACACTCCCATGATTGCGATTCCTTACCATCGCACTAATTTTGGTTTCAATAATCCGTTCGACTCTTGTCTTCGTTCCTTCAATGTTGTTTCCGATCAATTTGACTTCGATATGTGCAAAAATGTGTTTAAAACTCGAATAAGTAGAATTGTTTAGATGTTAAGTATGCGTAAATTAGTGCTAAGTGGTTCAGTCTGTACGATTTTAATTCGAAGACGGTGATTATAAATAAAGGTTCGCGTGACTATGTTTTAAATTTATAATTGTTCTAGCTGTTACGTCTGTTTGTCTGTGCTAATATGTAGAAAATTTCATATCAATAGATGCTCATTACAACTGGTCAAGAAAAAGTTTAGTGAGCAGTATTTAAAATCTGTCGCAATTTTAATACATTTTCCAATTTCCGTACTCGAGAATTTAGGAAGTGTTTCCCCATATATGATAAGTCAACGACGCTGTTGGAAATGCCACACAATGCTAAGTACTATGGTGTTGTTACGGTCCATGCCCACTGGTACATTTTCAAATTTCTTGATATTATGTGGGGTAAATTATGTAAACCAAATTAAGTTGTGTACAATACCGGGAGATTCAGATAATGATAGATAAATCAGGAAATATTAGACAATAAACCCTTTTTGAACGTTTGTTGGCCCTGAAAAGGGCCGATTGAGCTTGGATGCTGTCACAGATGAATAGCACTACGGGATGTTATCAGTTGATTGCCATGGTTAAACGGAGAATCGCCAACGAAAGTGTATATCTGAACAAGTTCTCTACTTATACGACAAACTTGCTAAATATTTCATAGGTGCATAACAGCAACAGGGTAGCACATCACAGGGTTAAAAGTCGAAATCGTAGCTCAATCTTGAAATCTTGAGCGATTTCACAAGCCAGACTCTCGATAAGCAGCTCCTCGGATCAGCCACTCAGGGGGCTCTGGTATTGGTGCCTATCAGGCTTGTTTCTTGACTGCACTACCGATGCTGAGTTTATCACGAGTCGAAATCTGGAAGCGCGGGTTAGTAAACCTAGAAATCTAGAGCGATTTCAGAAACCACAAATCAGACGCTGGATTGGCAGCTTGAAGATTAACAGCTCAGCAGGCTTCTAGCAGCGAGGTACTGTTCTCTGCGCAGGTTCGGAGGAGCTCTTACCAGCTCGAAAGCGGAAATGGAATGCAACCGAATCCGACGAAGGGAGCATCTTTTAAACCCTTAGAATAGCAAATGATTCTCCCCAAGTAACCACAAGCATTATACCATTGCATTAATTTGGTCGAAAGTCAACATTTTTTGCATTAATAATGTTATCATGCATTTATTCGACAACTGTCAAGCAATGATCCATTTGATTAACATTGTAAATGCTTTGTAGCATTATTTTATTATAGCATTATGCTAAGCGTTTAGAGTGAATATACAGTTATGCTGTCATACAAGATTACATAACCTCATTAAACGCACTCAAATCTGTAACAAATAAGTAAGACGATCGAGCACGTTCGCACTCGCTCATTACGTTTTTCGGGTATGGAAGAATAATGTAATGACTTTCTTTCATCTCGAATCCCCATTTCATGATCTAAGGATCAGAGAATATGATTATACTAGAGAAACGCGGAGAGGATTTTGACTTTATTTATAAACAAAATTTGCAATGACTATCAATAATTGAGGTCATTCAAACAATATTTTAGTGTGCGTGTCATCCTGTCAGTCGCCTTAAGAAACCAAGCTTATCAATGACGTCACTTTCGCATCGCTTTTCACTAACACACTTCCATCGTCTCTTTTGTTTAACATATCATTGAGTCTCATTGAATTTGCTCGATTGGAACCACGTTTGACGGTTCAATTGGAACCTTTGGTTTCAGAATCCGCGATTCTCTATATAAACAAATTCTCTGCTAAGGATATATGTATTCATTCAGAACTGTTATATTTTATCTATGAGACTCTTTTATTCATATGGAGCGAGCAGAAATGTCGATCAATTTCTCGCCCCTGAAATCTTTTTAATGCGCTACACGGTTGTTTGTGAATACCCTTTAAAGGGTAAAAAATTACTCATTTTCAAATAGAACATGTTTCTGTCAAAAAATGGGGGAATTCAGATATACAAAATGGGTAAATAAACACCCATTATAGTAAAGCCAATGTAGATTAAAAAATGGGTGTTTTAAAACCCTTTTATGGGTGAAAAACTAATTAGCACACGTTTCATAAATAGCAGATGTCTTGTGCGCAGTTGCTAAGCTTAAATACAAATTGTTTGTTTTATTTTAGCTCCATTATTTTTGTACAATACTTGAACAAGCGGTAAGTTATGCACTCATAAAGCATTGCAATAAACTAATATCAATATTATAAATTCAATTTGTAATGTCGTTGTTTTTGCAGGCTACAACAGATGCCAGATGATTCTAGCCACCGTTCAAATGACGGAGCAGATGGTGTGAAAATAAAATTTACTTAATTGATAAGTTATTGATTTTGTGAATAATTGATTTCTATAAGAAAATGCCCTAATTTTAGACAATTTTAAATCAATGGTCTTTTTTTAGTTGAGGTTATAATTATAATTATTTATATCTGTTAATCGCAAAAAGGGTAAATTTTTACCCTTTTTTATGCCAAAAAGGGTAAATTTTTACCCTTTTTATGCCGTGAGCGAGATTTACAAAAAGGGTAAAAAAATACCCATTCATTGACAGAAACCGCTTTTACCCGTTAAAGAGTAAACCGTGTTTACTCTTTAAATGTGGAGAGGCACTTCTAGCGGAAATGGGTGAATTTTTACCCATTAAAGGGTATTCGCAAACTACCGTGTAGGGCTTTGCTTTGTGGGTTAAGTTCTGTTATTTCCTCGACGAGAAAGAATGGTAATCAAATTCTTTCTATTGATGTTACATTTGATGAGGAAAGGAAATCACTGTTGTTCAGAGGCGCGTCCACGTTCGAAACCATGGGTAGGACAATCGTTGGCAAATACAGCTAATGCTCGATAACTGGGTGCTATTTAACTGGGCTGCTTTTTAACTGGGTGCTCGCTAACTGGGCTGTAGCCCAGTTAAAAAACAGTTAAACGTCAAAAACTTTCACCATCCCGTAACTGACGAGGGGCGTGCAAATGCAAAATAAGGTTTCGGCATTATTTTTTTAATTGTAAATTTGTCTTTTTTCATTTAGATTTTAAATTTGTTTTTCATTTTAATGTGTAATATGTCGAAATGAGAAATAAATCACAAATAGTTATTATTGCTTTGTTCTTAACTGGTTTATTGATATTTATACAAAATTCATGTGTGTACTTTAGAAAATTCATTTAAAAAAAATCGCTGCACTGGATCTACAAAGCTCGCTTGCGCCATTCGTTTTCGATCAGCTTTGTTCTCAATGACCTCAAGCGGCTTACATCGGCAGCATCATTTTGCACGAAGTGAAGTAAGTAGTCCAACGAATGAATGGCTTTCGTGAATTCCGGTTCCTGTTGATGATCTTCCCCACTTACGGATGATGCATCAAGTGAAGTATTTTCCATTGATTCATCCGGGAAAGAGTCTTCTGTAGGTGGTGCTTTCTCGCCCAACACTGAATCAATAATCTCCTCATCGGTGAACACCACACTTGTGAAACTTTGCATCTAAGTCCCCCTCGATTTTTATTTGAATGTGTGTGTGCGTTGGAATGGCAGTCCAGTTATCGAGCACTGCTCGCTAACTGGAAGGTTCTCTCAGCCCAGTTATCGAGCATAAGCTGTATATTGTTCACAGTGAAGCTAAGAAAAATTTTAACCCTAAACTTGTAATTGAAAGTTACTATATTTGAGGAGCTCAATCGCAAAGGGGTGTTAGTGAAGTTTTGGTTGGTTTTGAGTTGAATAGGAAATTTTACTGTTTCCAAGCGTTCTAACGATATTTTCAGGCGATGTTAGTTTCTCCAATGGTTATTTCAGAAATCATCTGATTTCCTCCAAACATTCTTTGACATTTTTTTCAAGAAGCTCCTAACTCCTCCGAAGTTTTATCCAGTGATTCATCCATCGATTTCTCTGGGACAACGTCCAAAATTCGCGGTCAAATCATCTTCTAAAACTCAATCAATAGCATCTCCAGAAATTTCTGGGGATATCCTTTCAAATTGTCTTTCAGGATTTTAAAAAGATTTTAACTAGGGATTTCTCTACAGGTACCAGATTCAGAAATTGCTGAATAACTCCAGAGATTTCTTCTAAGATTCCTGCAGAAATTCCTCAAGTAAATCTTTGGAATTTCTCAAGTAAGTTTTGAAAGTTTATTTTTTCAGGGTTTCTACCAGGAATGTTTCTAGAGAAATTCCCAGGGAATTTCTCTCTGAAATAACTCCTGGACTTTTAAGGACGTTTCAGAAGTTTTCGCAGATTTTTTTCAAAAAACATTAGACAAAAGCTCTGTAGAAGTTTTTATAGGAATGGTCGGAAGAATTATTGTAAAAATGTTGTAGTTTACAGCGGTGTGAGAACTTTTATAAATTTTTTAAGATTGCCTGGGATTTTCTTAAATAATCTTTTAAAGAATTGTTTGTAAAACTGCAGGAGTAAAACTTGGAATAAGTACTGGAAAAATCGTAGAAAAATAAGATTTGTTCGCAGAACCCACCAAGGATTTTTTTTAATGCGGGGAGGAAACGTGGATGATTTCTTGTAGGAATCCACATGAACAGGCGGAGGAATTTTTGCAAGGTTTCTTAAGCTATTGATTTCAATCACTCTAGAATTGACCTTTCTGGATTTCCTCGAAAGGAATTCTGTAGAAATCTTTGGGAGTTCCCCTAGAGTAAAAACTGGAGAAATCGGTTGAAGGATTGATAAAAAAATATCTTGAGAAAATTCTAGGAAGTTTTGGAAAAAAAAATAATACCTGAGGAAAAAATACAAGAGATATGTATTAGCGTTGTAGTTTTCAAGGACTTCCTGGAACAAATTCTGGAAAAATTCTTCTAAGTTTTCTTCGAATAATTTGCAGGAGGAATTTGTGGAAGAACTGGTAGATTTCTACACTGAGAACAGCGTTGCGGTTGAAAATACTATATAAGAGGGTTAAATTAAATACACAACGCCACTTGATTTGTGCAGACTAAATTTGCATTTATTTAGAATATTTTGTGCATTCAATTTTACCATGGCACCATTTGTATAGTAAAAATTACTATATCGTGGTTAAAAACTTGCAGCAGACCAGAATCGAACTGAGGATCTGGCGATTGTCAAGCGCGAACGCTAGCCGCTCGGCTATCGACACGGTTGAATTAAGAGGGAACAAAACGCAAATAAAAAGCGTTCATGATAGCTCAATCGTGGTTGTAATAGTAAATTTAAAAACACGTTCATGGTTCTCATTACTGCAACGCTTGTTTCAGTGTAGAAGAATTTCTGGAGGGGACACTGATAGTATCTATATAAATAAAAATGGAATGGTATTTATATGTCACGAAATGGCTTACGAACGGGTCAACGGATTTGAATGATTCTTTCTTCGTTTTGTTCGTCAAGGGTACCGACGTGTTTGTGTGTATTAAAATCCCAGGATATTCACCGGGAAAGTTGGAAAAACGAGCGCAAACGAAACTATCATTTTGAATGAGACGATCAATAGAGTTTTTCAACAACCTACTTGATGGCAAGACGAAGTTTGCCGGGGTCACTAGTTCTAAATAAAACCATTCTGCTAATTTCTAAAGCTATTCCTCGGGCAATCTGAAACGAAATTCTCGAAAAGCCTGTTGAACCCATTATAGTCTCTGAAGGTTTCTTTGGAGCCTGTACCATTTTGCATCAAAATTCAATGCAAGCAGAATAATGAAGAAAGAGACTTTAGAGATCATTTTGGTTAATAAAAAAAGATACTTCCCGTTAAAAATAGAGACTTCTTAGAGAGCTGCATTCAATAGAGACCAAGTTTCTAAAAAGAAAGTCATGTATCATTGGATGAACTATTGATACCATCAATCTCATGCTGTGTATAACACGATGTTACTTGTAAAAGATTAATTTATCTTAAATAATCTCCTGATAATTCTCTACGGATGTTCCAAAAACTTCTCAAGAATCACTTCCAGAAATGCTAGAATGAATGATTTATTCATAAATACCACAGAGGATTGCTCCATTTGTTTTGCTAACGGTTAAAAAAAACTCTTGTAGCAATTATTGCAGTTAGTTGGACAAGATTTTCAATCGTTCTTCTCACAAGCCAGAACTTTTGAAGGCCATGCACAAACCATATCACCCTTTACTAGACATGAAAATACCATGAAAACCCTTATCATGTCTTTCACCCTCCATAACAATAAAATGTTGATCGAGTTTGTATGTATATTGAATAGATGATAAATAGTTTAATTTAATTTTAAAGCTTTCTGCTAATCTTGTTTTGTTTGTCAAATCGTGGGTAGGACTTTGACTGTCCTACCCAGGTATTTTTGTGCGTAGTACATGTCCTACCTGTCCTACCCACTTCCCGCGCCACTGCTGTTGTTCAATCGTCGAAGAAAATTCTTTCTATTCGTAATAACTGGGCGAATAGTGATGTTAACACACACAGTGGCTTCGTTTATGAGGAACTTTTATCCTACCTTATACATATATCCTTAGATCATGAAATGGGGTTCGAGATGAAAGAAAGTCATTACATTATTCTTCCATACCCGAAAAACGTAATGAGCGAGTGCGAACGTGCTCGATCGTCTTACTTATTTATTACAGATTCGAGTGCGTTTAATGAGGTTATGTAATCTTGTATGACAGCATAACTGTATTTTCACTCTAAACGCTTAGCATAATGCTATAATAAAATAATGCTACAAAGCATTTACAATGTTAATCAAATGGATCATTGCTTGACAGTTGTCGAATAAATGCATGATAACATTATTAATGCAAAAAATGTTGACTTTCGACCAAATTAATGCAATGGTATAATGCTTGTGGTTACTTGGGTAGTGTTTGATCGAAGTCGAAGACCTTGATGCTTACTCCTGACGAGGCGGGCGACGAGGGCAGGATCGAACATGCCGCGCGTCGTTCGCGTAAGGAAATGAAAAAGCGCCGCGGATCGTTGATCGCGTCGCTTGCTCTTGCGGGGGCGAGTGATGAACACTTGTTTGGCGTACATGCGAGTATCGAATAATACCGCGAATCTGGTTAGGCGTGAGTATATTATAGATCGCATCACCAAACATTGGTGACTCCCAGATCTCTACCTTATCCCACTAACCCAATATCCTTTCCATGACAACCGTGGAGATGCAGAGGTGATCTCGGTCTCTAGTAACAACGGTAGTCAACATTTCTAACATTCTTTCCCTTCCCAGATGACCGTAACGACGTGGCCGGCGCCCTTATTGACTTTTAAATTTTGAGCTCTCGATGTGTGCACATTAGGCCGTCCCTTATTTTTCGAAAATGTGAAATGTTATAAGTTCGTCATTGTAAAGTGCTCGTTTTGGTAAGAAAAAAATCAGGTAAAAATTTGAAGTCCGTACGTGGGCGCAAAGTGGTCCCCCAACGACCCTAAAGGTATTTGCTGTAGATGACCCCCGTGTGCCAAATCGAGCTTGCTGCTCTAGTGTACGCAACATGAGTACGAAAAGCCACTAGTAACAAATTGATAATCAGCATTGAATTTGAAGTAAAATAATATTTTATACTGTGGATATCTTCATAACACTACACGCTGCCATGAAATTCATAACTACAAAGGGATCGTTTAAATATTACGTAACGCAACAAGGTGAGGGAGGGGGTTTTCCGTGTAGTGTTACGGTCCATACAACAAATTTAAATTTTTCATACAAAAATTGTTATAAGGGGGAGGGAGGAGGTCTAAAATTGGCACATTTTACGTTACGTAATATTTGAATCGTCCCAAAGAAAACACACTTTTATGCTGATTATCAACGCGCGCAGGACAGAGTTCTGTTTGATCCTTCGACCTTGACGCTTGCTTCTTCGGGAGCGGGTGACGAGGGCAGGATTGAACATGTCGCGCGTCGGTGGAAAAAGTGAATCGGTCCGCTAGTTCTGTTTGATCCTTCGACCTTACGCTTGCTTCTTCGGGAGCGGGTGATGAGGGCAGGATCGAACATGTCGCGCGTCGCTCGCGTGGCACTGTGGAATAGTATCGCGAGTCGCGGAACGCGTTAGTAATGTTTGACCCTTTGATCTTGTCGCTTGCTCCTAGGAGGGCGAGTGACGAATACTTATAAATAAATTACAAATAAATTTGGCGTTCAATTCGTTTATCGAGTAATATCGCGAATCCGGTTAGGCGCATTCATTTCAAATTATATATTTATCGTTTACCAAAATGAATCCCTCCCCCATATCCAAACTCCCAGTGTTTACTTGTGGAAGTGCAGAGGACTCCTCGGCTTCCATAAAGCAAGTAACACGTCAACATTTCCCTCTTATCCCCAAATTGACCTGAATTCGGACGCAGCCGGCGCCGTTATTGTTTATTATAATAATGAGAGCACCAGTACTTACACATTGAGGATGCTACTGATCCCGAGTAGCGTCTGTTGGTTCCCTGTGTAAGTACAGCTGTTCTTGCAATAACGGAGTAGCATCTGCGGGCGGTCAATCATGCTCATGCTCATGCTCATTATCAACGCGCGCAGGACAATTCGTTACTGGTGGCTTTTCGTACTCATGATTCGTGCACCAGAGCAGCGAGCTCGATTTTGCGCAAGGGGTCATCTACTCCTCATACATTCAGGGTAGGGGACCACTTAGCGTCCACGTATGGACTTAAAATTTTCACCTGATTTTTTTTCTTACCAAATCGAGCACTTTACAATGACGAACTTATAACATTTCGCATTTTCGAAATATAAGGGACGGCCTAGTGCACATTGAGAATTGTAAGCTAATTAAGCCTCATTCATTAAATCTCTGTGCAATTTCGATTGTTCTGGTCAACTACGAATTGTATGGTCATCTGTGCTCATGCTCATAATGTATTGGGCTTAGAATTACTTGAAAATTGCGGAAAATGATAATGCGTGAGAAATTGGTTGAACATGAATTGTTGGAAGGGTTGACATTTACTAAATATTCAATATTAACTATAGAAAATCAATAGTTTTCTTTATTTTGAAGGAAAATTTCTGATCCATCGGTGCCAAAATGATGAAAACTGTTCAATGAGAATTTTTTTTCAAAAGCATTCCAAATATGTCGCAATTTTGTTACATGTGATCATTTTCGTAATCGTAAGTGTTCCCATGAAATATAAAAAATCAAAGACGCTGTTGGAAATGTCACTCTATTTTACAATCGTTGTGAAATGTTGAGCACTGAAGTAGCGTCCGCGAGTGCATTCTCAAATTGTGTCATAAATTATTCATGACAAATGAAATTTTGTATGAAGCTGTGAGATTGATTTAGGAATATAAGGTGTAAGAAAGTCGAATTATTATTCTTTTAACTCTTTTCCACACATTTGATGGCCCTGAAAAGGGTCGATGGTTTTCTTGGCCTCGATGCTGTCGCAGATTAATAGCAAATGGGCGAATCAATCGTCAATGTTGCGATGGAATAGAGACAGCAAACAACTCTTCCTTTGAAAGCAAACGAGATTTTAGTAGTCATGAGAAGGGCTTTTTTGGGCGTTCCGTCGAGTTGGAATCCGTACGATTTACATCCTTGGATGCGGGCTTCTTTGGGTCGGCGATTTTCTTGACTGTCGGCTTCTTCGGGATCTTCTTCATCGCGGCGATCTTTGATCTTTGGTGGGGTTTTGCTTAGGAACTGCCTTCTTTTTCTCCTCCTCCTTCTTTGATGCCAGCTACAGCCACAGTTTCCTAAGATTTCAGTTCACTCTTCCCAATCTTGCAATCTTGCCGACATAGCCATTGTAGTTTCCGCCGATGTGTTTCTCGATCACCTGCAGCGAGGACCCGTTCAGTTCGTTTAGGGCTGCGATGGCGGCCACAACCATCTTATTCTCCTGTGAGCTGCTTCCTCTTATTCTTCTTGGCGGCGGCAGCGGTGATGGTTTTGGCATAGGACGGCATCTTCTCCCGGTCAGTCGACCAGTTTGATTTGAGCGAAGCAAGACAAACGGGGGAAAATGGGAGGGGAGTTCTTCACTATCGATGTCTGTGCCTGAGAAGCACGTCCGGTCAGAGCAAGCCGATCTGTTGCCTGCTGTGATGCTAACCAAGCGGAGAGGGAAAAGCAAATGACGTCAACTTTTCTCTAGCACCCCTATTTATAGATTTGCTTGAAATCAAGGTTCTCTTTTAGAACTGTTATTAAACTTTTTGAACAGGTATGTGGGATTCAGTAAGTAAACGACATGAACCTTTGACACAGAGAACAGACGTTCACATTTAATCGTCAGCGTGTGTAAAGCTTTGCACGGGACATTTCAAAGTATGTCGTTATGCTCCTGCTACGCGGCGCTGTCATCGGAATATAGGAGCTTCAATTTGCCGATTTTTATATTTATTTTGCCGATTTTGCCGATTTTTGTATTTATTTTGGCGCTAGTGTCACCATCGAAAATTGCCACTTGTCGCTAGCGTTGCTTTGTGTGCCAATGTATGTTAACGCTTACTAGCTCCATCGTATGTTCGAAACGAGCTTTTATGTCGTGCTGTCTGCGTTGGCGGTGCTGATGATTAACTCTAACCTTTACGCATGATTTTGATGTAACTTTGTTCGAGCCTCCATGTCTGTTCTCTGTGCCAAGACAAGACATCAAGTCTTTCCATTGAGGTGATTTTTGCCAAAATATATTATTTATTTTATTTGACATTTGTTCCAATGTTTTAACATTGGATATTCTATGTAACTCAGTGGTACTATACCAGGGAGAAAGCTGGAAGCTTATGGTGGACCCGGATTGCACAACGGATGTGAAATCAGATGCTATGGCATGAAGAGACTGAGATGTTTATTTTACGGCTCCCAAAATACAGCTGCAAAGTAGCACTTTTCACTTTTCAGCGCTGTTTGTTTCGGTAAGAAAAGCAGGCCTTTATGTTGTTTACCTTGTTGATAAAATATGCAACGGAATTCTCATCCTAATATGCTGTTTTCCATCCAATCTGTGAAACGGCCTACTTTCCTGCACTGAAATATGCAGTGCGGGAATAGTCATTACGCAACTGAAACCAGTGATGTAATGATTCATTACGCAACGCTTTCTCATTATGCAACTGTTTTCACAACCATTTTTCAAAAATGTTAAATAATGGTGAATGCATTCCGATATAATTTCTGATACCCTCAAGTGGTCTTCTACGAAAGTGCAAAAAAATTTGTACGTAACGCGTTGCAGAACTCAATTTTTACAGCACTACTTTCCGTTTTCTACTGTAACCTTCTGAGACAGATAGCAAAAATGTCTTCTTAGAAGCCATATATTCCGTGTATGTCTGGTGAACTGCTTCAGAAGGATTATGTTCTCCTTCCTATCTAAACTCTAGTTTAAAGCTTTGGACATTATTCAGTATACGGCCAGCACCATAAAAAAAACTAATTTATGAAATGCTAACTGTTATTTTATGGAAAATCGATTACATAAACTGATATACATCAATGAAGTACTAACTTTGTCGAAATAATTTGAAAATATTTGAATTTCAATGGATAACATAACCAGACGGATTACGGTACTACAGTTCGTTGTATGTTAGTCCGTTGTCACACTAGAAATTGACAATTGGGTTTCATTCGGATTTGCGGTAATAATTTGGTGGCTGTTTCCTGACTAAATCGCACAGACACTTAACTTTTACCGACCATGTGTGGCATTGCACTTGAAAAATAACATGATCACACCAATAAACATTGAACATTGTATGCAGTCAGCCGTGCAACAGTGGTAATGGGCTGGTGCAGATAAAATTGCATTACTAATCGAGTGAGATAAAGTCAAACTGTGGTAAAAAATGCGCTGGTCAGCGTCCAATTATCTCACCTGTACGCATTTCAGCAACGCCTCTGTCACCATGGCACCGTCCGACTTAGGATTTGCGTTAATCTCACGCGGTATGCTAGAAGTCAGCCAGAAGCACGCGGTGGGTGATCGAGGCAGGGAACCTCACCCATGACGACCAACGCACAGTGGCGCATGGCCGGACAAGACCTCAAAAAATTATGTTTTCAAAATCACTTGTTAACATTTATTATAGACTTCTGTACCATAAAGTGGCAGCTTTTGGTTAATAGACCAATCCAATGAGTTACATGCATGCCCTGATTCGCTACTCGCCACATAGTATCGCACATGCGCTATAGTGTATGTACGAAAAATCGCTAAAAGTTAGCCATAAAAATAATTGTATGGCGAAATGTATCTATAACGATATATTTCTCAAAATTGGGAACTTTTTCCGAAAAAATATTTGGTACCGGTTGTACGTAAGGGATGGTACACAAATTATGTCATGCTAAATTTCCACTTTTTCGACCCCCCCCCCCTTTGTCACACTTTTTGTATGAGTTCTCCGAAAATTTTGTAAGGCTTGTCACGCTTAGCTCGACCCCCTCCCCCCCCCCCCTTGGAGCGTGACGTAATTTGTGCATGACCCCTAATGATAAAGACTATCACGCCTACCAAATATTTTTTCGATCAATGCTTTCTTACATACCAAGTTGAAAACCATTTGTGCTAGTGCAAGCCAAATCGGGAAGTGGTTGAAGAACTTTTACTGAAGTCTGAATTTCCGGCAGATTTCTAGACTTGATTTTGGACTAACTCTGCCTTATGTAAAGTAACAGCGGTCATTTGTGTGGCGGATGGATACTATTTTGATGTGTTCTATAAAAGCAAACATCCATCTTTGAAATACATTTATCTGATTGAATGAAAAAACGTAATTTGGACAAATTTCACTAGCAAATCGAATTATTCATTTTGACGTTCTAACATGATAATTTAGGGTATCGAAGAAAATAAATAGATTATCGTTTTCAATCGATTTGAGACGCATTTGAGGTTTTATCCGACTTTCGTATGAAAAAGCGCCACTGTGCAACGCCAGGTGTGCTGTTCCACAGATCGCTTTTCCACCGTTCTGATCAACAGGGGCACGGTGGAATAGATGTTAATCACCTGTTTGGATGTTATAAAAGTTCAATATCTCTCACATACGTCTAACGAACACTAATAAGCGCCAGCAACAGAACAGCGTTTCCGCTAATAAATCTGTTTCGGATAATCAGCATCCAACCAACGTGGGACCGCATCAAAAGTCAATCGACCGACACGACAGTGAGCATGTCCTGACCTTGGATCAGCTCACAGCAATTGCACAATCTACCGTTACAAATGGTATTTATATCCCACCCTAAAAAGCTTGCCAGTGGACAAGAATTAGATCGATGAACCATAAAGATCATCAGAAGCCCAATTCAGAGCGTTTCAAAGCGCAGCCTGGAGTATGATTTATTGGCACAACGGCCTCAATGCTCTGGGTCTAGCGTTTCCAGCAGGCGACCAAGCCAAACAGACCTTACTATAGCCTAGCAAGTTTTCAAGTGCAAACACGAAAGGTTATTCGAGAGGTGGAAAATTTGGCTGCGCTGTATTTCGTCTCCTGTCTTCCACTTAAATACATATCCAGCCGTAAATGATCAACTGCAGGCGAATCAATTTACGAGCGGAAATAAAATTAGAATGGATATGTTAATTTGGAAACATTAAAAATGAATCGGTGTTAATTTCTAACCGATCCATGTTATATCGACGGACGCTTGTTCTTTTGTACGATTGGCACAATGGTTTATCAAATGCATTTGTCAAGCTTATTATTGAAATTATTAGAAGGACAGCACATGGTACAGTCACATTAGTAGGAATTATGTTTAGCAGAAAAATGGGGTAGGTTTGATAGTTTTTGGAAGAAAAACTGAATATTTCTGCATTATGTTTAAAACATTATTTTCTTATGTTTTCAAAACAAGTACTGGTATCATAGATGTTAATTGCGGTTGATAGATTGCATAACGATTCATTTTTAATGGATCAATATTTTGCCCTTCCTTAACCGAGTGGTTAAAGTCCGCGGCTACAAAGCAAAGCCATACTGAAGGTGTCTGGATTCGATTCCCGGTCGGTCCAGGATCTTTTCTTAATGGAAATTTCCTTGACTTTCCTGGGCACAGAGTATCATCGTACCTGCCACACGATATACGAATACGAAAAGGCAACTAAGACAAAGAATGCTCTCAGTTAATAACTGTAGAAGTGCTCTTAGAACACTACGCTGAGTAGCCGGTTCTGTCCCAGTGGGGACGTAAATGCCCAGAAGAAGGAGAAGATTTTGTCATACAATCGAAAACGGCTTTTGGTTTTGAGAAAGCTTTGATAATGGGAATGTCTACAGTAGGATGCGGCTTATTTGTCAAAAGTTCTCAAAACCAAAAATTCGTGGGCTCTTTTGAATTCAAATCACATTAAAAGAGAAACCTCAAAGTTTGAGCTAAAAATATGAAGATTTAGAGGTGGCGCAAGTGTCTTGAAGGTGAATTTTCATGTTATAAAAAATGGCCTTCAGTGAAATCACAATAACTCCGTAATTTTTTAACCAATTTTGAAACTTTTAGCACCATGATCTTCAAAATTAAATTTAACAAATCTCTGTAGAACATCAAATTTGTCTAAAATCGAAACTAGTGTTTCTTTGTTTGACAATAGCTTCATGAATACTCAACCGATTCCAAATATTTTTATATGCTTTTGAGGCTAATTTAATTCTTTTCAAACTGTTCACACAACCGATTTTACTAAAATACTGTTTTGGCCAAGTTGTTCACTGCAAAAACATGATTTTTTAACAAAAAGTGCCAGATTTTTCAAATGTTTGCCAGTTAAATATTATCTCTAAAGCTTAAACTGTTTTTTTTCATTTGTTAAACCTTTGAAAAGGACTTAGCCGCTGTTTATAAATACTTTTGAAAATAAAATATTTTTGCGCATGTGAAAAATTATAAGCACTATACAACTCGTGATTCAAACAAGATGCTTTATAAACTTAAATTTCATAGAAAATATACAATTTCCGGCGAAACAACTTGAATAATCCTAAGAGATTCGATTTTTTCGTCAAAAAATCATGGTTTTGTGTAGTTTTTGTTGAATAACTATTTCAAATCCATTTTTTACAAAAACGTGTTGTATAAACAGTTTGAAAACAACAAAATTTGCTTCAAAAATATGTAAAAATACTTGGAATCGATTGAGTATTTATGAGGTTATGGTCAAACAAAGATTTTTTTTAAAGTAAAATGAGGAAAAATTCAAAGAAAACTATTTTTAACTAAGACTAGTTTTGATCTTAGATAAATTTGACATTCTGCAAAGTTTAGATAAATTTAATTTTAAAGATAATGGTGCTAAAAGTTTCAAAATTGGTTAGAAAATTACGTAGTTATGGTGATTCTTATGAAGATATTTTTTTATAACTTGAAAACTCATCTTCAACACGCTTGCGTCACCTCTAAATCTTCATGTTTTTAGATCAAACTTTGAGGTTTCTCTTTTAATGTGATTTGAATTCATTAGAGCACAAGAATTTTTGGTTTAGAAAACTTTTAAAAATAAGCCGAACAGTCATAACAGTTATCAGTTAGTTTGATATGTAAGCTAACTCAACAATCATTTTGTATTAAATTGACTTTCATGTTTATGATGTTACCGTTAAGTCACCAGTCACCGTGCGGCCTCCATTCACCGTGCACATATACAAATTCCTACAGAATATTCATACAATTTTCACAAATTATTCTTTTGTCAGCAATATAAGGTAAAACTGATGGAATGAAGTAGTTCTTGTCACAAAGCCTTCTGAAAAACCTAGTTCTAGTAGTCAAAATCATGTGAATTGTGTTTAATAATGGGATTTTTTTAAACTCTTAGTAGAAACGCCAAAAAATCACATTTTTTATTTTAACGTTAGAGCATCAAATTTTTCAAAATTTCAATAAGTTTTCGCTGTAGATACTTCTAGTTATATGTATTTCATCGTATGAATCATGAGATTTTATAAAAAATTGATTTTATTCATTGTGTTTCAGTCGAAACACAAATGCACGGTGAATGGACCCTTTTTAATATTTATGGTTCCTATTACCGTGCATTAGTGTAAAAGGCTTGAAATTATTGGGTAATATTGGATTTATTGTTATGTCGTGATTTAACTACTTCATATTTAATTTTTGAGCGATTATGAAATGGTTTGGACATTACAGTCAAACCTCCTATAACGATATAAACGAAAAAATAATTATTTAGCCATTTTTTTCAAAAAAAGGTTTGAATACCCTTAAAACTTAGTGCGCACACTACTAGCAACATAGTTGCTCCACCAATAACGTTTCTTCAAGATACAAAATTAAATCACGACGAAAACTATACGCACGGTAAATGGTGCACTAGTGTGCACGGTAAATGGTGACATTACACGGTACGAGGCGACCTTAACATTACATTTGTGAACTTCTTGAGTATTTTTTTATATGAATCGCTAATTTTAGATTTTTCCCTGAATTATGGTATAATTGGACGCCTCGTATTGGTATTCTAGTTCGCTTTATATGATTTGGAAAAAACAATATAATTTTTTGAAGTGCAGCTTTTTCTTCAATTCACGGTGAATGGTAGCTTGACGGTATTTTGTTTGTTGTTATTTATGGGACCTCCTTAGAATCGGTCTTAATATCTTGTTAGCTCTGAGCTGATTTCTCAAAATTATTATGTTCAATACCTAAATTTGCCAGTTCTACAGAAAAAAAATTACTTATTTTGTGCTGGTTCCACGGAGGTCCTATTATCCGAAATTGCATGTTGAACTAGAAAATGATGTGATATTATTTTCAAATAATAGCACAAAAAAGCGACATTTTTTTGTGACTGTTGATGCAAGAATGTTTCAGTTATTGCATTTAGCTTACTCAATAAGAGGTTTTAGGCCACTTATGCTTAAACTTGTTTTTCTCTGGTACGTTAGTTTTTTTTCCAATTTTCAATGAACTATTTGTCAACAATTAATTTGGTTGTTGATTTTTTTACCTTCCCCAACCGTTTTAATTTGCCAAATGTACCTTTCACTTTTCCTGGTCTAACATTCCTGTGGTTGTTATGACAATAATTTAAACGCATGAAGATCCCATATGACACAACAATGTAAAGAAGTTGCATAGTCATGAGAGTAGATTTTAAAAGATTTATTGGTAAAACTTGTAGTTAGAGTAGATTTTGAACGGTATCTCGATATCATTGTTTTTTTTTTTTCTAATAGAATTCAACTTAACCTTCAAAAACAGGTTTGGTTATGTTGAAACTACTCTATAAAACAAAACATTTCTTCAAAATCCGGTCCGACTGTTCTATAGTCGATTTGGAAGCAAATGATTTTTGTCCCGGGATCCCGGGAAATCCCGGGATTTTTAAAAATAAAATCCTGAGTTATTACACGACAATCTACAAAAGTGTTTTAAGTTCAAACAAACATAAGAATCACCATTATATTTGAATGCATGATTTTGTATAAAATTGAATTTTTGAATACATATCGATAGATTATCATGTTCTGACATTGATTTCAACATAAATCAATCGTTTTTGGAACATAAATCAGCGTATTTCGAAGAAAATCAAATGAATTCTTCTTCTTGGTATTAACGTCCTCACTGGGACAGAGTCTACTTCTCAGCTTAGTGTTCTTAAGAACACTTCCACAGTTATTAACTGAGAGCTTTCTCTGCCAAAGCTGCCATTTTTGCACTCGTGCCACACTATAGGCAGGTACGATTACACTCTATGCCCAGGGAAGTCAAGGAAATTTCCATTACGAAAAGATCTTGGACCGACCGGGAATCGAACCCAGACACCTTCAGTATGGCTTTGCTTTGTAGCCTCGAACTTGGCTAAGGAAGCCCCAAAATCAAATGAATTACGTAAACTATATAGGATGTAACACTACACCCACATCTTTATCGTGAAGAGGGTTATATTCATGTATTCAGACATTTGTTCAAAAAAGCATTATAATTCATATTTTACATGAGGCAGCATCCATTTATTACGTAACACCAACATTTGAAATTTTTGACCTCTCTTCTCGTAACTCCGCTTTTTTTGCAAATCTTGTTTGAGTCGTAACGGTTGATTGGATTGTTACGTAATTTGTGGACGACGCCTAATACATATTAAACAAACCTTTGTTTCTGTTTTGTAATTTCCAAAAATAATGTTCAAGAATGAATGTTCGGCACAAAAAGTGTCGACGTTTTTTCATAGACTGAAAGGGGCCCAGATAGCCGTAGTGGTAAACGCGCAGCTATTCAGCAAGTCAAAGCTGAGGGTCGTGGGTTCGAACGGGTCGTCTGTTCGTTAAGAAAATTTTCTCGACTCCCCAGGGCATAGAGAATCTTCGTACTTGCCACACGATATACGTATGCAAAAACGATCAATTGGCAATAAAAGCTCTCAGTTGATAACTGCCTAAATGTTCTTAAAAAACACTAGATTGAGATGCCGGCTCTTTCCCAGTTAGGGACGTAAGGCCAGAAAGAAAAAGTAGATAGAAGGCTTTTTCGATTTCCTTTAATCGAATCACCTACCAAGCGGAACAAACTTTTTGAATGGTTCGTCACAAAAGGTGTCGACATATTTTGTGTTAAGAAGAATAGAGTAGTAGAAGACTATGTAAATAGACAAGTTTTTTTTTAAATTGAGGCTACACGAACCGCATTACTTACCAAGGTGAATTTAGATTGTGTAGCTTCTGAATCCTTCCCACTACCAAAAACTCCTTCCCGTGACAACCATGAAGATGTAGAGGTATACTCGGTCTTTAGTAACAAAGGATGTCATACTTATATTTCTACCCTTCATTGACCCAAAGGACTTTACAGACTTTATAATATTTGAAATTCTCGAAATTATACACTGAAGATGGTAAGCTACTCCCAAGCTACGTTTTTTTATTCTTTAATTTAACATGTACGAGATGTTTCAAATTAACATTATATGGACATAAATCAACTATCGATGGTACCTTTGAGAGTATCTAAAAGCCTGTAATAAAATTATAGGAATGCCTGCTTTGATCATTTGTTCATATCCCAGCTACCTATTACAATGCAACATAGTCAAAGCACTTCTTGACTGCTTAAGAATGCATAAATCTTGTCTAAAAGTTAGAGTCTATTTTTGGGTAGGTAATAGATGGGAAGTAGGCGCCTAATGCACAATCGCTGAAGACTACATCACAAAATAATTTGGGCGATCTGCGTTACATTCCAATGATGATACCATTGAGATATCGAGAAATCTCGGGATTTTGAGATAAATATTAGGGATCTGGATTTTTTTTAGATATCGGGTAGTTCCGGAATTGTTGTCCCAATTAGGCCTTCTATGCCTTTCTATACTTATGGAAGTCTAAGAAATTAAAATTTCGAAACGATACTGGACCAATCGAATCGAACCCAGACAGCTTATTATTATTTATTTGGTTTTACATCAATTATAGTTGTATAAAAGCTCACCAACAACATTTCACCAATTCACTCGGTTCATCAGCGAAGCAAACAAATTGGCCGGATCTCGTGAAAATCGTGCCTCGACTGTTAAGTCCGGCTCTCCGCATGACACCTTCAAGCGCAATATTGAACAACAGGCACCAAAGTCCATCGCCTTGTCGTAGGCCCCACCGAGACTCGAACGAACTGGAGTGTTCGCTCGAGATCTGCACGCAGTTTTGTACACCGTCCATCGTTGCTCCAATCAATCTTGTGAGCTTCCCGGGAAAACTGTTCTCGTCCATGATCTTCCATAGCTCTACACGGTCAATACTGTCGTATGTCGCCTTGGACTCGATGTATAGATGGTGCGTAGGGACCTGGTACTCTGGTAACCCAGACAGCTTATACAGGGCTTTGCTTGGTAGTCGCGAACGTTACCAAATGGCTAAGGAATGTGCTTGCCACACAAAAGATGCAAAACGACTAGTAACGAAGAAAATTAATATTTTATAACATGGAAAACTATGCTGCGAAGCAAGTTTGTCCTGATTGGATCTTAACGCCAAAAGAAGGAAGAAAATGAAGATATTCTGTGGAATAACTTGTTAAATAAACTTACTAAAATAAATGTTGGACATCATGCTCCTTATCTATAGTTTTTTTTTTAACGGTTGATGAGGTGCAATAATAGTTTTCCATTCTCTTTGGCAATGTAACTATAACAAGTCGCTATGTTCATTTTTGAGTTAGTAAGGCAGCTTTGGAGCAAGTTCTAACACTCAAAAAAAAAAAAAAAGAAGTCGAATCATGACGTTGTGGGGTTTCCAGCTGATCAGCTGTCTTTTTCACAATGTTTCGTGAAGCATGAACACGACAAACCTTCTATTCTATTCACGAATAATCCGGAACCAAACTGTAACCTCCCTTTCAGCACCAAGCTAAACAATTCCCCAATCCGTTGACTCGCTTCAGTGATCATGCTCCCTAGACGGAATATAATTAATGCTATTCAATTAATCACCTTTTTGCTTGTTCATCATCTAAACGTCGTCGTCGTCGTGAGGACAGGAAGTAAATTTGCTTCGATGCCCTCTGATAGAAAATTATTATTGGTCGATGTCCAGTAGACCGGCGAAGTTGGTGACAGACGGAAGGAGGGTAGTTATGCCATGCGATCCGCAAAAACTGGTTTCCGTTAGTCGATTTAGTTTTTAGGATCAAGCGGTTAGCGGAACGGAGGCGTTTGACTTTGAAAGTTGATTCTGAGTCCAGACCCTGTTAAAGCTCAACTACTTGATACAGTTCAAGGGGTAACGAGTGATCGAACCCGTTCATAGGAAATAAACCTCTTTCTGCACATGGCAGTTCATTGATTCCCCTCAATGTTAAAATACAATCGTAAGATACACATTTTTAAATTAGGGACTCCAACAAAATATAGGAATTGTTGGGTTGATCTTACCAACAATTTGTTGGTTCTTTGTGCTGTATCTATCATTGATATCCAATACAGTGGTGTTAGTTTTTCCAAAATTTGTTATTATATTTGAAAAGATCGCAGTGAGCCGCGCTAGCGACCAGTCGCAAAATTGCTCCTGTTACGAATTTTCTCGAGAATTTTCACTCTATAATTTTAGCATTTTGGCTGATATTCGGCTGAAGATTATGTCATTCAAAAGTGACTTGGATTTTAAAGTTTTGTAACTAAGCTTTTACGGTAATCATATAAAAATTTGTAAACATAGTGAAAAGTCTTTGCAGTGAAATAAAATCTGCAGAGAAAAAAGATCAACGATACCAATATGAGGAAACTGGAACTGAAAAAATAAAAAGAGTTTCTCATCAGTCAAGATTTGTGAAATTGAAGCCTTGTCGAGATAAACAAGAGCAGGATGCGAATTGGGTTTATGCATTTGGCTAGCTGAGAAAGGGTAGCTCCGGCAGCTACAATGGATGAACTTCCCATGAAGACATGCTCTGACATTCGGTGAGAACTTTCCTTTTATTATTCTTCTTTATAGCAATTGAAGGTGTTAGTTTGTAAACCATTCTTTTTTATTATGCCTCACTTCAGTTCGTTTCATGCTTGTGATAAAATGAATCTGTATCATGGAAATGTATCATTTATTTAATCATTAAACAAACTACGAATGGTTCGTCACTGTAAGTGTTGGCATGAGCTCTTATTGCTTATTTAAAAACTTTGAGGTACATGAGCATATATATATAAATATAACTAAAATAATATCTTTGGATGGTTCGAAGTTAAAATGGTCGACGACCAGATAGATTACTTTTTCAAATTGAGGCTACATGAATCGCATCACTTACAAAGGTGAATCCTGATCATGTAGCTTTTGAACCCTCCCACTAATTATACTTCTTCCTGTGGAAACCATGTAGATGCAGAGGTGATCTCGGTCTCTAGTAGCAATGGACGTCACACTATCATTCCTTTTCTCCCCGATGACCGTAAGGACGTGGCCGGCGCCTTTATTGATATTACTACGATTGGATTTCTCGAAATTGTACATTGAAGATGTATCCTACTCCCAAGCTGCATCTGTTGGTTCCCTGTACAATTTTGATTATTCCGGTCAATCGCGGAGTAGCAACTACGCATTGTACGGTAATCAATGCCAATGCTTATGCTATGCTTAATTTGTCATAATTTTTGGAAACTTCCAAAATTATTTTAGAATCATCATTTGTATTCATTTATAAGCACACATAAAAAACCTCAAAATTGATAATAAATATATAATCATATATAACTGAAAGTTTATAGTAAATAAGAAAAACAGTATCCGATTTTATACTCCTATTCTATTTCGCTGGAAATCAATCATTGCGTTTGTTTACTGTTTAGTGATTCAAAAGGCATTGGAAATTTAATGTGTAACAGTTGCATGGCGCAAAACAAAACATTTCGAAAGGATTAGTTTAAAATTAGTTTTTTAACTATCTATATAAATAAAAATGGAATGGTTTTTGTATGCCACGAAATGGCTTGATAACGGTTCAGAAAATATGTAACAGTTGCGTGGCGCAAAACAAAAAAATAGTTTAAATTTGTTTTTTAACTGTCTATATAAATAAAAATTGAATGGTGTTTGTATGTCGCGAAATGGCTTGATAACGGTTCAACGAATTTTCACAATTCTGTTGCTGTTGTCTGCACTGTTGCAATCGTGTTGCGACGTGTTCGTGCGTAGAAAAAGTTTAGGGAAGTCTTCAGAATACCGGGTACCCCCGTTGGTTTGACCACATTTAATTTGTACCCCGCTAATTTGCACATCGCTCAGATTAAAAATGGTTCAAACGTCATTTAGCTCATGAAACGAAGTAAAGTGAAATAGAATGTTGTGGAACGGAACGCAAAATCAAAACAAAACAGTGAAAGAGGTAATCAGAAACACGATTCTAGGGTGACTAGAAGTTCAAATTTAAAATGAACCCCGATGGTTTGCATGAGGTACCGTTCAAATTAGCGTTGGTGCACGGTAGTTGTGAAAACGAGGCTAGGTTCTTCAACTTCAGCATAATAAATGTGCACAGCCCTCACTCCGGAAGCACTGATGATGATAAAGACGCATTTTACGCGCAGCTCGAACGCGAGTACGACAGCTGTCCTAGCCACGACGTCAAAATCATCACAGGAGATCTAAACGCTCAGGTTGACCAGGAGGAGGAGTTCAAACCGACTATTGGAAAGTTCAGCGTTCACCGGCTGACGAACGAAAACGGCCTACGACTAATTGATTTCGCCGTCTCCAAGAATATGGCCATTCGTAGCACCTACTGCCAGCACAGCCTTCCATATCGATACACCAGGAGATCGCCACAGCAGACAGAATCACAAATCAACCACGTTCTGATCGATGGGCGGCATTTCTCCGACATTATCGACGTCAGGACCTATCGTGGCGTTAACATCGACTCTGACCACTCTCTGGTGATGGTGAAACTGCGCTCAAAACTCTTCGTCGTTAACAACATACAGTACCGGTGGCCGCCCCGGTATGACCTAGAGTGGCTTAAGCAACCGGATGTCGCAACTGCGTACGCGCAGAACTTCGAGGCTGCATTACCGGAAGAGGGTGAGCTGGATGAAGCCCATCCTGAGGACTGCTGAAGAACAGTGAAGGCAGCCATCAAGGAGATGCAGCTGAGAGCAACGTCGGGTACGTGGGCCGGAGCTGACGGAACGATTAGTTCGAAGAGGAATGGAGGCAGATTCTGGAGGAAAGAATGCAGCGCGGGTAGTCATGCTGCAGCAAGGGACTCGACAGAACGTTATAGACGGAAACGGCAACAGCAGACCCGCCTCCTTCGGGAGAAAAAAACACCGTCTGAAGGAGGCGGAGTGAGAGGAGATGGAACAGCTCAACCGGTATCAAGAAACACGTAAGTTCTATCAGAAGCTCAACGCATCCCGCAACGGCTTTGTGCCGCATACCGAGATGTGCAGGGATAAGGATGGGAGCATTTTAACGGACGATCGTGAAGTGATTTAAAGATGGAACCAACACTTTGACGAGCAACCTGAATGGCGCTGAGAGCACAGGCAACGAAGGACGGGACAACGGAGGAAATGCCTTCGTCAATACTGCGGGCGATGGGAACCACTTTGAGGGAGGTTAATGATGCCATTCACCAGCTCATGAGCAATAAAGCTGCTGGTAAGGATGGTATCGGAGCTGAAATCATAAAGATGGGCTCGGAGATGCTGGCCATTTATCTGCATCGGCTGATAGGCACAATCTGGGAAACAGAACAGCTACCGGAGGAGTGTAAGGAAGGGGTAATATGCGCCATATACAAGAAAGGCGACAAGTTAGATTGTGAGAACTTCCGAGCGATCACGGTTTTAAATGCAGCCTACAAATTATTATCCAAGATCATCTTCCGTGGTCTGTCACCTGTAGTAAACGAGTTCGTGGGAAGTTATCAAGCCGGCTTCGTTGACGGCCGATCAACAACGGAACAGATCATTACTGTACGGCAAATCCTTCAAAAATGCCGTGAATACCAGATCCCAACGCATCACCTTTACATCGATTTCAAGTTGGCATGCAGTAGTATCGACCGCATAGAGCTATGGAAAATCATGGACGATAACAGCTTTCCTGGGAAGCTCACGAGACTGATAAGAGCGACGATGGAAGGTGTGCAAAATTGTGTGAACGTTTCAGGCGAACACTCCAGTTCGTTTGGATCCCGCCTGGGGACTACGACAAGGTGATGGACTCTCGTGCCTGCGTGGTTCAATATTGCTCTAGAAGGTGTTATGCGGAGAACCGGGCTTAACAGCCGGGGTATAATTTTTACGAGATCCAGTCAATTTTTTTGCTTCGCAGATGATATGGACATTGTCGGCCGAACATTTGAAAAGGTGGCAGACCTGTACACCCGCCTGAAACGCGAGGCAGCAAAAGTTTGATTGGTGGTGAATGCGATCAAGACAAAGTAACTGCTAGCTGGTGGGGCCGAGCGCGACAAGGCTCGTCTAGGTAGCAGTGTTACGATAGACGGAGATACGTTTGAGGTGGTCGACGAGTTCGTCCGCCTTAGATCCTTGCTGACGGCTGACAATAACGTTAGCCGTGAAATACGGAGGCGCATCATTAGTGGAAGTCGTGCATACTATGGCCTCCACAAGAAGCTGCGGTCAAAAAAGATTCACACCCGTACCAAATGTACCATGTACAAAACGCTCATAAGGCCGGTAGTCCTCTACGAGATTGAAACGTGGATGATGCTCGAGGAGGACCTTCAAGCACTTGGAGTCTTCGAACGTCGGGTGCTTAGGAGGATCTTTGGCGGTGTGCAGGAAAATGGTGTGTGGCGGTGAAGGATGAACAACGAGCTCGCCCAACTCTACGGCGAACCCAATATCCAGAAGGTGGCCAAAGCTGGAAAGATACGATGAGCAGGGCATGTTGCAAGAATGCCGGACAACAACCCTGCAAAGATGGTGTTCGCGTTGGATCCGGTTGATACAAGAAGGCGTGGAGCGAAGCGAGCTAGGTTGGCGGATCAATTGCGCATCGATTTGATGAGCGTGGGGCAGAACCGAGAATGGAGAGATGCGGCCACAAACCGAGTATTGTGGCGTGAAATGGTTGATTCAGTGTTATTCATTTAGATGTTAACTAAATGAATGTAATTATATTCAAACATGAATATTGCGATGAAAAAAGGTGTGAGCTTGAAAACCCATTTGGATGCTTCTACCCAGTTTGGTGTCGGCCAGGGTAGACGCGTCACGCGAAGCGACGCGAAAATCCTTTGGAGTTTGACATTTCATTATTAATAATTGTTATTCCTTCCCATGCAATTTTCGCTTCGCTTCGCAATTCGCGTCTACCCTGGCCACGCCCTAAGGGACGCTTCTATGAACAGCATATTTTTACATTTAGGGTAAATGTTCCAATGTGGAGGTACTAAGCACGATTCAACTTAATTTAACCGCTAAAAGTTCAAAAAGTGCAATAAATGTACATATTATTGTTGTAACGGGAAGTAGCGTACATTTATTTGATGAAAAACATAATTTTATCTCAGTAACCAGTCAGTAAGTGAAAAATAATATCTCTACTATTGGTACACTGATCCTTTAGTTGTGGTATATTTTTAATATATATTCCTATAGTTGCGGTATCCGTTGTTTTTTTATGGGATCCTCCATTATAGGAACACTTTACTGCAACTATTGGTACAGATTAGAAAAGTTCAGCAGCTTTATTGGCAGTGTCGGTTCTGTGGCTAGTTCAATGAAATATACTGATTTGGCACTACTGAAACTATAGGAACACCCAAAACTAATGGATCACTTACCCTACACTATTGACGTAAGGTATTAAAAAGGTATTTGCTCAATGTTTTGATTTCCTTGTCAATCATATCGTTCTCACCTATCAAGAAAACCTGTTAAAGTTTCTTCATTCGGAAACAGGTTTAAATCCCGGAAGAGGAACACAAAGCACCATAGTGGAAGTAGCTACTGCGAAAAACAAACCCGCTCAGCTCCCGAACGCCACTTCCCAATTGTAGGTAATACCTATTTACGAGAAGTTGCTTTTCGTTGGGCTGTTCAACCCTTCCTACACCGCAACTGAGAACTGGATATCCTTGCTCGAGTACAGTCACTTTCAATCCAACCAAAGCGAAGCCATTCTGGACATGGGGGGACTCGACCTGACTCCACTACAGTCTACACTGCGTGCCAAATTCTTTCGCGTTTGCGTATCAAATTCTTCGACAGATGATGGTCATTATTGTGGTTTGGCGGGGACGTGCGCTTAGTTTTGCAAAAATTCGTGCCATAGTTCCGTCCTCGCGCCTGGCCCCCGTCATGGATATGTGTATAGTGGTGACCGCTGAGCCTATGCATTAAGCTTAATGGTTGGATTACCGCCTCGCATAAAGGCATTAATCGCAACCTTGTCCGAATGTTAACACATTTGCTTTATTTTGCCACCATGATTAAGCCAGAGGAATTCAAATTGCATAGGACAATAGCATGAATTAACAATTTCAGAATTAAATCTTCTTACATTGCACACTGGGCCAGGAACAACGGATTTTTTTTCCGTGTAGTGATCCCTTTGATCGGCAATTTTGTTATGGCTATGAGGACAACCGGAATCAATCTGGATCCTAGTTCTACATAACCATTGAATTATCTTAGAATTTTTCTTAAGACACCGAAATTCTTAAAAAAGCATTCTGAATTACCGTTTTGATTCATATTACGGACAGCTTTTAATTCCGGACACTCTTCTTTGTATGGGAAACATTTCACAGGAAATGTTTCAGTTTTTGTCGTTCGAAAGTTCACAATTTCGAGACTTGTTTTAACAAGCTATTTTGATAAATATCTATGCAAATTTATAATGCAAAACTGTCTTAGACGTCTCTTTAGTGGTTTAACAATTTCATTTGATGATTTGACGGAATTCGAATCAAAGTGTTCGGAATATGAGGCAAAAGTGAGGACGCGTCCGGAATAAGAATCATCAAAAGGCCATACATTTCGATTAATTTAAAATTATTCATGTTGCGGAAGCGTATTCTTTACTCACGATTCGAAAGTTAAGGGTTTCTGGCGCTCGATAACGCTGAGGAATCATACAGAATGATTTATTTTGTATGCTCTATGCTGTGCTATACTTCCCTGAGGCCTTAAGTGTCCGTAATATGAATCAAAACGGTACTTCAGAAATTTTACAGGCATTTCATCAAGAATTTGACCTGGAATTTTCTAAAAAAATTTCTTAGAGTATTTAACAATATGTACCGTTTTGATTCGAAACCCGGACAGCTTCAAATTCTGGACTCTCTACTTTGTATGGGAAAGATTTCACTCGAAATGTTTCAAAATGCGCCGTCAAAAAGTTCCCAATTTGAATGATGATTTTTATAAACATTTTACATAGCAATCCATGAAAATTTACAATGTTCAACTAGTTTTGACGTTTTTCTTACGGCTTAGTGCGTTTAATGATTGATTCGATTATTCTGATTGTGTTTTTCAAGAGCTGTCCGGAATATGAAGCGAAAGTGTGGTTGTGTCCGGAATAAAAATCATGAAGAGGCCGAACATTTTTATCGATTAAAGTGAACTAAAGATGTGGAATCCGAATCTTCGCCCACCATTCGAAATTTAAGTGTTTGCAAGGCCCGATTACGCTAAAGTTTTGTACAGAACGATTCAATTTATATGTGTAGTGATTAGTTGTACTTCACTGAAGCCTTAAGTGTCCGTAATATGAATCAAAACGGTAATTTTGAAGGGATCCTTTCAAGAGCTTATGGAGTTATTGAAAGCAAAATGCCAATATAACATTAGGAGCAAATTTTAAAGGACACACGAAAAAATGTTACAAGAAGTTTAAATAAATGAAATTAAAATTACTTCATAGGAATTCTAGGTGTAGTTTCTGGACGAGTTCAAGAGAGAACGCACGAAAAAATTTAAGCTTGAACGAATACTTTGAAAAATCTCTTTAATGTACTCAGTATTTTCTGGAACAATTTATAAAATTATTACATGAATAAATTTGAAAAAAAAAGTTTCATAAGGATTCCATAGAATAATTTTTAAACTAGTATTAAGAGAAAATCTTGGAGGAATTCATGAATAAACCTACCGTTTTGATTCATATTACGGACAGCTTCAAATTCCGGACACTCTACTTTGTATAGGAAACATTTCACACGAAATGTTTCAATTTTTGCCGTTCAAAAGTTCTCCCTTTCAAGGCTTGTTTTAACAAACATTTTTCTTATATATCTATGAAAATTCATAATGCCCAACTTCCTTTGGCGTCTCTCTAGTGGTTAAACGATTTCATTTGATGATTTGACTTTTCTATTTATGATTTGTTTGACCTGTCCGGAATTTGAATCGAAGTGTCCGGAATATGAGGCAAAAGTAAGGGAGCGTCCGGAATAAGAATCATGTAAAGTCCACACATTTCTATTTATTTAAAATTATTCATGTTTCGGAATCGAAATCTTCACTCACCATTCGAAAGTTAAGGGGTTTGAAGGTTTGATAATGCGGAGGAATCATACGGAGTGGTTTAGTTTACATGCTTTTTTGTGAGTTATACTTCACTGAGGCCTTAAGTGTCCGTAATATGAATCAAAACGGTACACACCTAGTTTCTTTTTCGTGAACTCGGTTGTGTTTTTCAAATTTAACCAATAATTGTCAGGTTGCTAAGTAATAAAGCAAGATTTACTGATACTCGAGATCTCATGAAATTCGTTTGTCGACTACTCGGCTGTGCATATCTCCATTGCGGGCTGTTGATAAAACCTTAGAACAATTTCTGGCCAGATGTTTTATTACGGTTTGAAGAATGAGTTTTCACTATAGAATGATAAATCTGTTTAACCAGTATATAAACTTTTTCTTTATAATATCTCCTTCCTGGTTCAGGTATTAAATGGAATATTTCAGAATTCCAACACTTAAATCAGAAATGTAATATTTTAAAGATCAAGTGTATTTAATTATTACACTTATTTTAAGATAATTGATCAATAATTTTTTTTGAACAATAAACTCGTGGGTGGCCCACTTTGCATAAAGACGTTTCGCATAAGGACTTTGATATAATAGACTTTTCGCATAAATCAGTTTCATACTAGATCAGGTTCAAAAACTAAAATAGAGAAGTTCATTGACATTTGATTGTTTATCTGGAAGAATTTTCTTTTTATATAAAAGGTTTTATTTTGAATACAGATGGTCGTCAGTTGCACCAGAAATATTCTCGACTAGCAGGTCATACCAAAATCATATCACAAATATATCATATTGAGATATAAATATCTCTCGATGATGAAATTTAGATATGACGTATTCTTTTTTCAATGATTTATAACATGATTCTATCAGAATATGTTACAAATCATTTTGTAACATATCACATTACAAAAAATAATAGCAAATATTGACTCAATCTTGTTAAAAATGAACAGAGTTTTTGCTACATTCATCATTATTAGAAAATTATATTATAGGTTGTTATGATAACATGACATGTTATAATTGTGTTTCATTGTATGAAGAACATTTACAAAAAAAACGAGTAAGTTTGTCGTTTATTTGCGTCACTAACTGATACGTCATGATTTTTAAGCTCATACGTGGAAGCAAATTGAAAAACACCAAGACCATGTTCATATGGGATGAGAAAACGTAGAACCAGTTGAGCTTGTATCAGTCTTCATTTAGGGTTAAACATCTCGGAGTTCAAAGATGGCCGTCACAATGGCCGACTTTTGACCCTACTCTCGTTTTCAAAGGCACAAAACTGGAGAAATAATAGGCAAACGTTCCAAATATTTTTATTTTAAGCTTTCTGCTAGTGCACATAGCCAAAATAAAAAGTACACTGCTATTGGATGCTTTCTTCGCGAGATTAGTGCTTTTGAAGTTACAGTGCAATCTTAGAAGTATGATTCCAAACTGTTTCACCTTAAAGTGTACCGATAGCCTTAATGGTAGAGGAGTTAGGTCCAACCCGGTGGTTTGGTACATGTCTAGGTTCAATTCCCGTTTTAGACTTGTTTTTTTTAAAACGGTACGTAAAAAATTATTTCGTTTTTGTCATTTTTTTTAAATAGACGTACATCCTTAAAACATTTCCCCAAAAAATAAGTAAAAATGTTTAGTTTTTATTCTTAATGATTTTTACCCAAAGCGTAACAAATTGTAACAAAATAAGCTATAATTTTGATATTCTGTAGTGCCAATATTTAGTTATTTTAACATCATCCAGCATCTAATTTATAACAACCGGTGTTACAAAAAACGATCGTAACTAAATAACACATCAAGTTATAGTTTTGGTAGTTACAGCTAGTAGGGTTGTCATCAAAGAAGCAAGGTGCAAAAAACATAGCGCTAAAGAGCAAGCGTGGGTCTGTACTTGTTTATCAGCTCAGCGTTAATGTTTTCATCGGAGATTCTCCGTTTTCCTGTTCAAATTAGAAGGGCTTTCGATTTACGCTGGTGTAATAATCATTGTTTTTATACTTGCTATCATTCGATGCAGTGTCTATTCCTTCCGAGATTCGCTGTCTTTATACTTTATAGAAATTTTAGTTACTCTTACATTAATTACGATTTTTGCCTTCTTTTTTACATTGACTTCTCTTTAGAGTTATACGTTCATAGTTATTGTAGGATTGATTTATGACTACTTACGATCTCAATAGAGCTTATGTATTCTTATAAACATTGGTTGTTCTTTAGAGTAATGCTTCAATGAATAGTTTTTGGCATTATATCATTACATTGATTATTGGTAATTTCATTTTACAAAATTAGAATTACTGTCTCAATTCAGAATACTTAATTTAGATCAAAGCAGATAGCTACCATTATTTTTTAACTCATTCGGCCTAATGACCATTTCGACCTAACGATCCATTCGGCTTTACGTGTTTCGGCCTAATGACCCAGCACGCCTGGCTATGAATAGTTACATAGTTACATAGTTACATTTTACAAGAATACTGTACTTCATGTCAGGAACGGCTCACAACAGCGTCTGTTCCCCATGTCAGTGGCGGCTGATCATCGTACGAGTGCCAGAGAAGGACTCTAAGCTAAACTGTGCACTATGGTCCTCCGAACATTTAGGGGGAATGGTCCTTCGGCAATGTAGGGGTTGGTGTCAGGCTCTGCAAGCCAACCGTAAAAACACATCAGCACAGGAACGTCAACGAGATAATAAGGACCGGAACAATCGGCAAATACCACAGCGACGGAAATGGACTAGCGATTGAAAACTCGGTACGTGGAACTGCAAATCTCTTAACTTCATCGGAAGCACACGTATACTCTACGATGTACTGAAGATCAGTGGTTTCAACATTGTAGCGCTACAGGAGGTGTGCTGGACAGATTCGATGGTGCGAACGTTTAAAGGTAATCATACCATCTACCAGAGCTGCGGCAACATACGTGAGCTGGGAACAGCTTTTTTAGTGATGGGTGATATGCAAAGGCGAGTGATCGGGTGGTGGCCGATCAATGTGCAAGTTGAGAATCAAAGGCCGGTTCTTCAACTTCAGCATCATAAACGTGCATAGCAAATACTCCGGAGGCACTGATGATGACAAGGACGCATTTTACACGCAGCTCGAACGCGAGTACGACTGCTGCCAAAGCTACGACATCAAGATCATCATATGCGATTTGAACGCTCAGGTTGGCCAGGAGGAGGAGTTCAGACCGACGATTGGAAAGTTCAGCGCCCACCGGCTGACGATTGATTTTGCCACCTCCAAGAATATGGCCATTCGTAGCATCGATTTCCAGCACAGCCTCCCGTATGTTTACACCTGGAGATCACCTCAGCAGACAGAATCGCAAATCGACCACGTTTTGATCGATGGACGGCACTTCTCCGACATAACTGACATCAGAACCTATCGTGGCGCTAACATTGACTCCGACCACCATGGTGATGGTGAAGCTGCACCCAAAACTATCCGTCATCAACGATGTACGGTACCGACGCCCCCTCGGTACAATCTAGCGCGACTGAAACAACCGGATGTCGCCAATGCGTACGCGCAGCATCTTGAAGCAGCGTTGTCGGATGAGGGCGAACTCGATAGGGCCTCTTGAGGACTGCTGGAGGACAGTCAAAGCAGCCATTAACGACGCTGCCGAAAGCATAGTCGGATATGTGGAACGGAGCTCAAGAAACGGTTGGTTCGACGAAGAGTGCCATGAGGTTTTAGAGGAGAAGAATGCAGCGCAGGCTGCAATGCTGCAGCATGGTATGTGACAAAACGTGGAACGATACAGACTGTAGCGGAAATAGCAAACCCGTCTATTCCGGGACAAAAAGCGCCACGGGAAGAGAGTTTCTGAAAGAACAGTTGAACATATTCCGCTAGGAACTTTATAATAATGTTAGCATTCTTTAATCATTTCTTAGTTAGATATTTTTGAAAAACTAAAAAAAAACGAGGGAGTTTTGAAGGAATGGAGGATGTTGCTCCTTGATTTTAGAGAAATCTAAAAAAATATTATCTGTGAAAAAAGTGCATATAGATCTGCAAAGAACTTCTTTGAGAAATCATGAATAACATTTTCTCGATTGAATTGTTCTAAATTGCTCATGATAATTTTGAAGAATATTACGAGCAATAATCAGAGTAACACCCAGAAATATCATTTATGTATTTTATTGCGAGAAGTCTGGATAATTTTTGCCATGATTTTTTAAAACAATCCTGTAGAAAAACTTTAGGAAGAACTTCAAAAGCTGAAAAATAAGTGGAATGAATCCTTGCTTGGTGATCTTGTAGACAATTTTGATGAGAATCCTGGAATGTTTTGTATTATTTTTGGAGAAATCCTCAGTAATTCCTGAAAATCCTAAACAAATTATTTATGGACAAGTGGAGGATACTTTAAACCAACAATTGGAATTTATATGTAATAAGTATGTAGAGAACCTTCCAGGAGAAATGATTGAAATAATTTCTGATGCCTTCTCTGGCGGAATTCTTCAAGAGATTTTTAAGCAATTCGATAGAGATTTTTCGAGAAATTTTCGGAAATGATTTTCTGTGATAATGCCAGGATGAACTCCGTGAAAACTGGTAAAGGATTTCTTGAAGAAAGCACTGAAAAATACGAAAATAATTCATAAAGAAATTCTTGTGGGTATTCTAAAAAGAATCTGTTCAAAGCATATGATCGAATACCTTAAAAATCGTGGAAGAATCACAAAGGACATTCTTGTGATTTTTTTGCTAGAATTCTTGAAAATTTTTTGACTGGAGTAAAAAAAAATGAATTAAAAAATTTAAACTTACAATTACAGCCGCATCTCCACATCTTGATATCGAAGAGACCATCGAGATAGGGAGAGATCGAGACAAGGAACATTAATTTAATGAACACTAGATTGAAAATTACTCCGTTACTAGGAAAATAATAAACAAACAAACTTCATTTCGAGTTTCCAATTTGTTCTGAATCGCTTAAATCTGGTCTAGTAACCTTTGATAATGTTCATATCGACATATAGAGAGAAAATTGAGAACAAAATATCAACAAGAACACATCGAGCTATGGAGATATCGAGATAAGGAGGATATCGAGATATGGAGAGAGAAATCGTATGCAGAATGAAGGGACCGAAGCACTCATCGACATAAGGAGAGATATCGAGATGTAGAACATCGAGATGTGGAGAGTCGAATGTATCACTGATCTGCCTCGAAATGAGACAAAATAACAATTGGTTAAAATCAATACAAATCTGTTTAAACAACAAAATTTGAGAAAATCGTGATTATTGCGACCGATATTACATCTGTAAAACAAATATATGTTAGGCCCCCCTAGGCCCCCTTCAGAAAAAAAACCTAGCTACATCAATGAGGGTAATCAATATATTTTGGACCCCCTGGGCCATTTAACAACAAATTTCCTCATTTAAATCAAAAGATCAACTCAATTCACAATTTATTTGGAAAGATAGGATTGTTCCACACTTGCATCAACCGTTTGTGCATAGAATAGATCTTTATTTTAATTAGAATTGATTTAAATCAATCGAACCCATCAAATGAAAACGCCAAAGGTCAAAAAAATATACACAGAGGGTCCAATCCCAGTGTGCATTGCATTTTCTCTAGTGTTATATTATGTTCAAAGGATCTGATCATCCGCCCGTCATGTAGTTTCCACAGATTTAAAAGCAGATATCATAATAACCGGACCTACATGCCTTTTAGTTTTTGCTCATGATAACTTGTTATTTTGTCCGTTGCTATTTTCGCTAGTAATCTCAACTCTTAATCAGCGTCCGATACAGACGCCTCGCTCCCGTCGCCTGCCCCGTCATCGCTCATATACCTATACCTACTGTTGTTGGACTCACTTGTACCTACCTGCGTGCGATTTGGTGACCGATCTTGAACTTGAACAACGAACTCTGCTTCAACTCTTTTTTTTGTGCGCCGATATTTTGGGGTGCTGAGTTCATTTAAGCGCTTTGGAGCTGTTGAACCTTTGCTTGACGCGACTTGTTAGGAGGTCCGTTTTAACTGTGAATGGAGTTTATTATCATTGGTGATGGCAATAAATTTGATGACTTACAATCTCTGATATGTGTTGCTAGAAATAACTTCATCGTAAATGTTGATCGATTTTTTATGCAAAATAGTTGAGAATTTCTTCTTCTTTTTCTGGGCATTACGTCCTCTCTGGGACAAAGCCTTCTTCTCAGCTTAGAGTTCAATGAGCACTTCCACAGTTATTAAACTGAGAGCTTTCTTTGCCAAACTTGCCATTTTCGCATTCGTATATCGTGTGGCAGGTACGATGATACTCTATGCCCAGGGTAGTATTGAAAATTTCCATTACGAAAAGATCCTGGACCAATCGGGAATCGAACCCAGCATGGCTTTGCTTTGTAGCCTCGGACTCTAATCACTCGACTAAGGAAGGCCCCAGTTTGACCCATGATGAAAAGTAATCGCATATCATTCTCACTACAGATTTCCGCGCCGTGTAACTCCAAAACAAACCATGTTTTGGTTATCTATATATGTTTCTTGTAAAGGTATCACCATGAAAAACAAATTGTAAAATTGAGCTTTCATTGAGATTCAAGCAAGCTCGAATCTCCTGGAATTTTTTGAATATTCGTATGGAAAAGGAGTTTGTAAGATTCGCAGACCTTTTTCTCAGTGCCTACTTTTTACAGTTGAGACTGACTTGCGATTCACGGCAGTATAGTCGAGGTTGAAATTCGATTGAGGCCAAAAGCATTTTATGCTATTATGTTTTGATTTTTTTGTCTAGGCAATCCACTACTCAGCTCATATTCGCATAACAGTCCCATGTTGTATGGGATTTCCTATATACATGGGACTGTTCTACGAATATGAGCAGTATTGGCATCAACACCCTAGTATATAATTGTTATCGCTACTTTTATTAGAAATATCTACAACCGTCTTTACATACCAAATTGGTTTAAATATGTTTTTGCAGAGGCGTCACGTGCCCAAATGAACCATCTGTACAACAAGATTTTTTTTTAAATTGGCTTATAACGCCTGTTTAAACAGTAAATTGTTGATTTACCGGATTTTGCACGTTTCAGCTACAAAACATATCAGAAATAACAAAATGTATCAATGTGCAAATATGTATTCTTGGATTTAGTAAGATAATTGCAATAATCAATATTTTTTTACAATTTTATTGTACGTTTTTCTTTGTTTGAAAATATTTTCAGCAGCATAATTATCTCGTGTATCCAACAGAAGTTTAGAAAAAACACTATTTTTAAAAATAGTTTTCTCGGTCCTTGCACTAAAAGGAACAATAAAGTAATAAGAACTACGAACATGTTTTTAAATTTACTATCTCCATGATCATTGTCTAACCATAAACGCTTTTAAACTGCAGTTTGTTCCCTCTCAATTCAACCACATCAATAGCCAAGCGGTAGGCGTTCGCGCTTGACAATCGCAAGGTCCTTTGTTCGATCCTCGTCTGCTGCTGTTTTCAACTATGACATGGTAATTTTTACTACCAAAATGGTGCCATGGTTAAATTGAATTCACAAAATAATTGAAATAAATACGAATTTAGTCTGCACAAATCAAGTGGCGTTATGTATTTAATTTAACCCTCTGATATATATAGTACACCCGATTCTGTTTTTGCACGGGGGATGCGTACCGTCCAAAAAAAGTTTTCAGTTCAAAATTTCAAAAACCGTGCAAAAAAAAGTAACACCAATTCTCGACGTTTCATGCAAAAATAAGGTTTTGGAGAAAAAATTTGTATGGAAACTTTTTTTGCACGGCCGTGTAAAAAAAATCCGTGCAAAAACAGAATAGGGTGTATATAGATATATATGAGACTATATAGTCTTTTCCACTGCAACGCTGTTCTCAGTGTAGGTATTGCAACTAATATGTGAATTATTGTGTATTGTGCTTTGCAAGAAAAATCCACGGAATGCGATTTACTGAAAATGTTGATATACCGTCGCAGTGATAATAAAAATCATCAAATGTTTCAGATTGAGCTCAATTGAAACATTCCCGTCCTTGAAAAACAACAAAAAATCAAACGTACTGTCAGTCGGGGCCACTTTTGATTCCGGGGGCTACTTTGGACACTCACGTTTTGGATTTATTTCAAGCATGAATACTAATCTGAGCCATTTTGTGTCTTCAGCAGTTTTTAGCAATATATGCTCTACAATCAGGCATGAATATTTTTTGGAACAACATCAACAATATCACAACATCAATACAAGGAAGTATATCAAAAGAGTCCAAACAAATATTCGCAAGCTACAAAACATTTGCTAAGTAAACATTGTTTGAATTTTCCACATATCGTGGAAAGTAGTTGAGAACATCATCATCTTCTTTTTCTTCTTCTTCTTGGCATTAACGTACCTACTGGGACAGGAACGGCTAATCAGCTTAGTGTTCTTATGAGCACTTCAACAGTTACTAACTGAGAGCTTTCTTTGCCTAAGTTGCCATTTTCGCATTCGTATATCGTGTGGCCGGAAGCTTGATGAGCGGATAAGGGGATACAACGTAGGCGACAACCTCAACAATCTGTGGGAGTCTATCCACGGTGCGATGAGCACAGCAGCGCGAGAGGTGATAGGTACTGCTCAGGGACGACCCAGAAACGGTTGGTTTGATGAGGAGTGCCAGAATGTGTGTTAGTGTCTGGTACTCGGCAGAATTGAGAGCGGTACAAGAAAGCTAGAGCAGCCGAGAAACGAATTCACCGCAGAAAGAAAAGGCAGTATGAAGAAGACATCATTACTGAGGCGCAAAACAGCATCGAACAAAACGATATGCGGAGATTTTACGAAACTGTCAATGGCGTACGGAGAAAAACTGCGCCGTCCCCGAGCAAAGCTTGAGATCATAATGAAATCTAATTTTGATGTTGTGATGTCGTAAATTTCGAAAACTCAGTTTGTTGTCGTTTTGGTCGTTTTTAACGGTTAAAATATCAAAACTGACAGCAGAAAAATGTTCCCATGAAATCAAATTGAAAAATGTTTTTGCTGTCAGTGAAAGCAAATTAAAAACTGCTTTTGCTATCATGGACAGCAAATTGAGAAATCACTGAGATATACATGTTTTCGTTTGATAACGAAACGAATCGGCGTCAAGATGCTTGTTTTATTTTTATATTCTCATATTGTTTATGCATGTAGCACGAATAAATTTATAATTAATCAAAATTTTAACTTTAACATAAATTTAAAATGGTAGCAGAACGAAAACAAAATATGATATCAAATAAAGAAATGATAAATTGATATCAAATTATGATATCAAATTGATGCTGAAAACATGATATGTTTTCGACTTGCTTTCTTTTTGATGTTGGACTTTGCTCGGGTCTCCCGTCATGTGCAATGACCGCGAAGGTAACTTGCTGACAGACAAAATCTTGGTGGCTGCCAGATGGAAAGAACACTTCGAGCAATTGTTGAATGGAGAGAACACGAGCGCGTCTGAGAACAGATTAATCATCAGCAACGATGGACAAGCTGTGGAGCCCCCGACGCTAGATGAGGTTAGAAGAGCGATTAAGGAGTTGAAGAAAGGTAAGGCTGCTGGAAAAGACGAGCTCCCGGCCGAACTTTTCAAGCACGGTAGTGAGCAGCTGTACGAAATACTGCACCGTACTCTGTTAAGGATATGGGAGGAAGAAGAATTGCCTGCTCGCTGGCTCATCTGCCCTCTGTATAAGAAGTGCCACAAATTGGAGTGCGCCAATTACCGAGGAATAACGCTCCTCAATTCGGCGTACAAAATAATGTCGCGTGTTCTGTTCAACAGATTGAGACCGCTGGAGGAGTCCTTCGTCGGCGAATACCAAGCTGGTTTTCGTGAGGGCTGATCAACGATGGATCAAATGTTTACCTTGCGACAAATCCTTGATACGTTCCGGGAATACAACTTGCAGACGCTCCATCTGTTCATTGATTTCAAGGCGGCGTACGATTCAGTAAAGAGAAATGAGTTATGCTAGATAATGGTAGAACACGGTTTTCCGGCGAAACTGATTAGACTGATTCGTGCAACGTTGGATGGATCGAAATCAAGTGTGCGGGTTGCGGATGAGACTTCCACCTCCTTCGTAACCTTAGATGGATTGAAGCAAGGAGATGCGCTTTCGAACCTGTTGTTCTCGAAGGAGCTATAAGGAGAGCGGGCGTGCATAGAAGCGGTACCATCGTCACCCGGTCGCATATGCTCCTGGGTTTTGCGGACGATATCGATATAATCGGAATTGATCGTCGAGCCGTAGAAGGGAGACAGCGAGGATTGGACTTACCGTCAACACCAGCAAAACTAAGTACATGATCACTGGTAGACAGCGTAGTTCCAATCGTGACCCTCCCGGGGTCCATAATAGGATTGTTTACAAATTTGACGTTGCGTATTATGGACCCTCCATTTGATTCCCATGTAATCCGGCTCGCTGCCGACGAGCCTATTATGAACCCACCTGGAAATGCGTATTATGGACCCTCTTGTGTGGTTTCATTTACAAAGCTGTTCAAATATCTGTATTTATGCGTCTCAAACCAAATATTTTGCCTGAAACTGCTGACTAACAATGTAATCGAAGTTCCCCCGGTGGATTTTCGTAGGAATAAAGTTGCTTTGAGTGTTAATTTTATGTTTTTCTGTAGGGGGTCCATAATACGCAAAGGGTCCATAACCGGCATCGACTCCCTAGTAGACATTGAACTCTCGTGCATGATTCTGCACCTGCTCATGAACGGCCCGTCCATCAAAATGCACATTGAAATTAAAAACACGAAAAGCACTACATCATAACATATTAAATTCCAATCGTTACAAATATATGGCACCTTTAATGTTTTTTAAAAACTTTGCAAAACTTTGCAGCAGTGAAATAAGTCGTGTGTCTGCCATGACGACGGTTTTCATTCCGCGTTCAATTTTCAGCTCGCACGGGTTCAAATTTTTGAACTGCTCAATGTTCAAGCCTACTTGATCCCTCGTTCAAAGGTTTGAACTGGAACGCAAACTGAACGCGTTCAAATGCAACACTGGTTTTGACAATTCGAGTGACAATTAGAAGTTCGGCAGTCAAAACTTCGGCGAAGTTCGGCGTCGGCATTCTAATTTGGTGCTTCGCCGACGCATAAGGATTGCCTTTGTCGGCGTAGCACTTCGGTAGAATGCCGACGCCGAACTTCGGCGAACTTTCGGTGATATTTCATTTCTCTTATAAACTTCGGTCTAAAGTTAATCTGAATGCACAATATCAAGTAAGTCCACTGTAGAGTTTTTGATTCCCTGGAACCCACGTTATATGAACAATCTTTTTTATTCCTTTGTTCACATCTTCTACATGAACATATATGAAATACATATGTTGAAAGATATTGAATTGCATATTATACGCTGTGATGCCTATACCCAAAACAAGACCTAATACAAACATTGTTCAAAAAATACAAGGTTTTCTTACAGAAAAATTTTAAATTCCAATACAAATACTGTAAAAGAACTTTTCAATTTATGAATTTGCAACGATACTATACAATAAAGGGTGTCCACGATGAAATTGCCACATACAAAATTGATTCGCAAAATTCGAGTTTTCATCCGATTGCCCTCAAATTTTCAGGGATTGAAAAATAACTATTAAACTTCATTTTACCATTTTACTCGTATTTTATTTGCAGTCCATACGCAAATGCCCGCATCTTGGCCTTAACCCCGGTCATAAGATTCTGCACAAGGGATGGTACACAAATTATGTCACGCTAAATTTCAACTTTTTCGACCCCCTCCCCCCTTTTTGTCACACTTTTTGTATGAGTCCTCCGAAAATTTTGTAAGGCTTGTCACGCTTGGCTCAACCCCCTCCCCCCTTGGAGCGTGACGTCATTTGTGCATGACCCTCAACCTGTGAATCAACCGTTTTTTGCATGTAAATCCATACTTTCTTCAGTTCCTCGACTGTCTTCACTACCTTACTGCCCATAACTGCATACTTGTAACATTCGACAAAAGTAGGCATTGAGTAAACTGCCCATAACTGCATATTTGTAACATTCGACAAAAGTAGGCATTGAGTAAATGGGATACCAAGTTTGCATTTTACTGCAGTATGGGAGGGAACTGATATTTCAAAAAATCACTAAGAATTCAAAAGTGTTTATTTGAGGCTGAAATTTTGTACAACTCATATCGCTTATTGGGTGAATAGTCAGAAAAAAATTCTGATAGAAATTTCGTTGCCACTGCATTATAAGGCTCATGTATAATCTCAATGTGACTGTTATGCGGTTACAATTGCCAATGTGACAAAACAACTTGGTATTTTTTTTCGAATTTTCTAGAACAATCTCACAGATTTTAGTAAGTTGATCGAAAGTATTTGTCATTTGATGACTCTCCCCGGTATTAACTTGAAATTGTCAAAAATGTCGAATGTGACTGTTATGCAGTTATGGGCAGCTTAGGTCGTTTAAGAAGGTGCTGCTTCATAATCGCCCAGTACTTCTCGATGCAGCATTCAGCATGTTGAGGAACAACTTCCTGGCACGGGTTTTGGCGGACTTGTTCTGCTTCTCGTCGCGATTAGGGGCTTTTTGTACCTTGAACGAACGTTACCCGTACCTTGAACGAAGCCCAGCCTTCTGGACAAAACTTCGGCTTAGGTGCAGGTTGTTAGCCACATCCCGAATGGAGGCGTTCGGGTTTCGGTTGAAGGTCCCAACTACGCAGTTGTGATTTTTGGTGTTGTACGGATAACTTTTTCCTTCACTTCTGGGCTTCCGATCGGTGGCCAATCGTTCCTCGAACAACTTAGTCACTCGCGACACCGTGGAATTCGCGATTCCCAACGTTTTAGCGATGGAACGATGCGAGTGATCCTTGTTCTCGTGATGAATGCGCAAGATTTTATCACGCACGAGCTGTTCTTTCGACTCCATTACCGCGAGTTTTGATCACAGGACTTTAAAACTTGCAGGATATAAATAATGCACTATGAACTAAATCCACCCAAATTTTCATTAAATTCTACCCAACGGTTAAAAAGTTAGAGTAATTTCATAGTGTGGCAATTTCATCGTGGGTGTCCACATTTACATATTTGTAAAGTTTTAATGCAGAATTGTATTAAAATATTGCAGTCACTGGTTGAGTGCACACAGCAAAAAATAAAGTAAAATCAGCCGACGTAACACCTGACTATGATGTCTCGTCATTGAGTCGAAGAACGATAGGCCAGGTCGAAAATCGATTCAGTCGGATAAGCCTTTACTAAGCAACAGTGTGGAAATCTCGGTTCCTTTTGCAAGTTGCGGGTTTCTAAACTGATTACGTTATCCGTAAAAGGTCCTATTCGTAGCCAGAACATGTGTTTTAACTACAAGGGAAACGTCTTTGTTATGAGTGTTCTATAGAATATAGTCTGCTTCTTTTCCTTTATGCACAATATACGTTTTTGTGGAGTAGATGACATCTCAAGCGTATCCCCGTTGTCGCGTTTTAAGAAAAGCGCAGAAGTATTGTTCATTTTGTTGAGGAATAGATTCTCGTGCACATTTTGAACGTGGAAAAATAAATACTCACACGTCAGTTTCTATGGCACTTTAATAGAAGCACGCAACTTGCATTCAATGTACAATCCAACATGTTGCGTTACATGTGCGTTACTTGTTGGTTTTGTTAGCTATGACGCCATCCAATATATGGCAAACATAGTGGGAGAATATTTTGGTGGGACAATATTTTTTAGGTGTGAGTCTATTGGAGGGCAAAATCCTCAATATATGTAATAGAATGCAATGTCGAACAGTAAATTTGGGAATGCATCCATCTAATTTCACAAATGAATAAATAAATACTTCGTCCGCAATTCTCAAATTTGATTGTACATTGTACATATTTATCAGCATTTATAGTTCATTATAAGGTATTACCTGTCACAGCTAAATTTTCAAGAGTAGTGTCAGATGTACCAAAAGTAATATTATTTAGCAAAATAAATACTAGAGATTTCAGTGCGCTGGTTACTTAGTGTGAAAGTCGAAAAATAAGCTGTAAAAGTAATAAAATTCAACTATAAATGTTTTACTTTTGTCCCATACAACAAAAGTCGAAAAATAAGCTGTAAATTAATAAAATTCAACTATAAATGTTTTACTTTTGTCCCATATAACAACAACATTATATTGAAATTTGTTTTTAACTTTTCATTCCATTGAACTAAGCTTACTGGTTTAAGCCATGCAAAAATAAACTTATGCCAGTTTGGTAAGCCAAGTCGGTTGTAAATATTTCTAATGGTAGCAGCGCTACAATTATATACCGTAATCCGGGGTAACATTGATCAGTTTTTAGGATATTTCTTAAATATTTCATCCAAAAATGTTAATGTTGAGAGTTTTATATTTTTAAAACAAGTACTGCCATCCATAGCTCGTGACTATATACCGTATTTTGTTTTTTGAAAGATTTAAGCATGTTTACAAAAATGTTTTATGTGATTTTTTCATTTAGCTGATATGGGGTAACATTGATCATCCATGTAAAAAAACGTTCGATAATATTGAAAATGTCGTTACTTACATAAATCATAAATAACTTTTTGAGTTATTTTAAAATTAAAAACAACTCGAACAGCGGAATACGCCTAAAGGTAGGCAATTTCCTAAGGGAATTCTACATTTTTAACAGTAATTCGTTAATGTTGCCTAATTGAACATACTTATAAAAATATTGACAGCGGAATCGTTTTTGGCGATGTCATTTTTAGTGAAAACCGTATTTTCCTTGTTCATATCGCTTGCAGAACTTATGTGAGACATGAATCTTCGGTAGTGTCATCCTTAACCATTGAAATCATTGTGTCGGAAACTTGACAAATTTACGCATAAAGTTAACGCAATTTTTGCAAAAATCTTAATTTTTAATAGCTTATTAATATAAGAAAGATAAGCAACATTCATGCTTTGGAAATGTTTCATCCATAAATGATGATACCAACTTATTACGAGATAAGTCATTCCGATCAATGTTACCCCTCTGATCAATGATACCCCGGATTACGGTACTTATATTTGTATGGGTCCTTACATTGCTTAGTTTATGGCAATGAGAAAGCGGACTTTCTCGCAAAGGTGGACGCTGAGGAAGGTGAGATTTGTGATAGACGAATTTCACATGATGATTTTTTCATTTATTACGTCAACGTTCTCTTCACGGTTGGCAAACCGATTGGTTAAATGGCCAATGGAGACAGTGGATACTTTCGATAATCCCTAGAGTTTCCTTACGAGCGTGGTAGAAATTTTTGGATATAAGTCGAGATTTCATTCGCGTGATGACAAGACTTCTAGACGCTAATTTTCACAGGATTATTCACGCGGTGAGCAATATTTGTAATGAGTGTGGTTCCTGTTGTGATGACATCGATCACGTAGTTTGGAAATGCCCGGATATGGACGTTTCCAGAGTGCAACTTTTGGATACTCTTGCGGCCCGAGGTAGACACCTATATGTTCCAGTTAGAGATGTGTTGGGCCCCCGAGATTTCATTCATATGGCCATTTACGATGTCTTATATAAAAGTCTAATTCTTTTGTGTTTTTTTCTCCAGTTTTTTGTGTGTTTTGTCCCCTTTGTGTTGGATTGAGGATCCTGGCCACCCGGCAGACGAATGTCGACAATAAATTGGTACCAACGTCATCATACGATAATCGAGCTACCACGATGTACCTCATAGATGAGCTGCAGAGAACCCTTAACCAAATCCTTACCATGTCCTTCCTTCCAAAAACTGTGACCATTAACCTTGGGTTGTCACGAGTACCCCAGTTCCAACCCGTACTATCAGGTATCAGAAGGCCGGCTCCAAAGGCACGTTCCCCACCAGTTGGGAGATTTGTGCCATCGCCATATTTGAGCCTATTTCATCATCTACCCGATGGGAGAGGAAAGGGAAGGGAAAGATGGGAGGAAATAGGAGGGAGGGAAGATCGCATAAGTGAAATGAGAGCATGTAGCTCCATACCACAATGGGTTCGAACAGCGCCCAACTGCAAAACGCATGAGCGTAAAGAGAGCCTATAGCTCATTACTACAGCGGGTTAAGAATAACAGAATGTCCTGAAGATTCAGGCTTCTGAATTCAGTTTCACTTAATAAGTGTTTACCAAGTAATTGGAATCGCATTTGCGAAAAAACTGGACAGTTGCATATCAGGTGATACGAAGTTCCATAATCGGAGTCACAACTATCATACGCAAATGAGTCAGCACGCTGAATATTTGCCATGTGATAGTTGAGTCGGCAGTGGCCTGTCAACGCTCTGACCAAGAGACTGCAATTCTGCTTTGACAGATTTGTTAAATACTTCGCCACCCTTGGAGATGGCTCAGTAATGTACAATTTTGTTTGACGACATGACTCCAAACTATTCCAATAGTGCTGAGTTGCCGAGTTGCTGAGTTGCCGAAATTGGAATAGCCGGCTCAGGGCCAATGAAGTCATGCGATGCTCCATCGCGAGCTAGCTCATCAGCCAATTCATTTCCAGCGATGGAAGAATGGCCAGGTACCCATACAAGGTTTACAGAGTTAACTGAATTCAGTTCCTCAATTTGAGTTCGACATGCGATAACAAGCTTCGACCTTGAGTTGGCCGAAGCGAGAGCTTTTATAGCAGCCTGACTATCTGAACAGAAGTATATGACTTTACCCATTACGCGCTGTTGAAGTGCTGATTGCACTCCACGCATAAGAGCAAATATTTCCGCCTGAAAAACGGTGCAGTTTCTACCAAGTGAGTAAAACTGATTCAGCCTTAGCTCACGAGAATATACTCCTGCACCAGCTCTACCTTCAAGAAGGGAGCCATCAGTGTAACATACTATATTGTTTGATATACTTTTTTCCAAATAGCCAGACGTCCACTCTTCCCGTGAAGGGAATTGTGTGGTAAATGTCCTGTAAGAAAAGTGACAAGCAATTGTGAGATCACTTGGAGCAAGGACAATTTTGTCCCAATTCACCAAAAGTGGAAACAACGAAGCGTGTGTAGATCTACGATTCACTGGATTTTTCTCCAGTAGATCCAGTACCCATAAACGGTAAGAGCAAGAAAGTGCTTCTTGTTTAAGATGTATGTGTAGTGGCGCAACGTCGAAAATGGCCTCAAGCGCTGCTGTGGGAGTTGTAGAGAACGCACCAGACATCGCCATCAAGCACATCCTTTGGAGATGGCCCAATTTTGATTGGATTGTTCTCACTTCGCCCTTTTGCCACCACACGAGACATCCATATGCCAATATTGGTCGAACAACTGTTGTGTAAATCCATTTGATATATTTGGGTTTGAGGCCCCAAGTTTTACCAAAGGTTCGCCGGCATTGACCGAAGGCCATGCAAGCTTTTTTGACTCTGAAATCAATGTGAGGTGTCCATGGAAGTTTGGAATCTAAAATGACTCCGACATACTTTACTTGATCAGTCACATTAATCTCAGTGCCAAAAAGTCGTAATGGTCGAATTCCATCGCGGTTTCGTCTTTCCGTAAACAGAACAATAGATGTTTTATTCGGGTTAACCGAAAGGCCATATTGGCGACACCAACTCTAGACTACCTGAAGAGCACTTTGCATCAGGTCGAAAAGGGTGCTTATGCACATACCAACTATCAGAGCTAGATAGTCGTCGGCAAATCCATAAGTTGGAAAACCGCAATTATTGAGTTGCCTCAATAGCGTATCTGCTACGAGATTCCACAAAAGTGGTGATAAGACTACCCCTTGGGGGCATCCGCAAACACTCAATTTTCGAATCGCTGCTTGACGCAATGTCGAGAAGAGATGTCGGTTTTTGAGCATTTGATGAATCCAATTGGTAATCATTGTAGGTAGCCCATGGTTTCGTGCGGCTGCCAATATGGCATCGAAAGACACGTTATCAAAAGCACCCTCAATATCTAAGAAAACACCCAAGCAGGATTGCTTCTGAGCGAATGTTTTCTCGATATCGTATACAACTTTGTGTAAAAGAGTCACAGTGGACTTTCCAGATTGGTAAGCATGTTGATTCACATGAAGAGGCATGTTTGCCAAATAAACATCACGGATGTGATGATCGATAATGCGTTCCAGACATTTCAGAAGAAAAGAGGTCAGACTGATTGGTACAAAGCTCTTCGCTTCTTCATACGACGCACGTCCTCCTTTCGGGATAAACTTTACAGTAATATCACGCCAGGATCTAAGAATGTAACCGGTAGCAAAACTGCTTTCAAGTAGCTTTTTCAAAACATGTTTGATAAACTCAAATCCCTTTTGGAGCAGAACAGGATAAATCCCATCCGCTCCTGGAGATTTGAAAGAAGCAAAACTATTAAGTGCCCATTGAATCGATTCAGTAGTTACGATACTGCGAGCCGAGGTCAGAGACTCGTAACTACATGAAAAGACATTTGGTTCATCCGTAGATGCTATGTCCACACATCCGGGGAAGTGTGTATTGAATAAACATTCTAAAACTTCTTCATCGGAAGAAGTAAAGTCACCATTAGGTAAGCGAATTTCGTTCACTTGGAAATCCTTAGATTTTGCAAGGATTTTGTTCAGCCGACTGACTTCACTCAAACTGGAAACATTTGTACAAAGGTTTTTCCAGCCGGATCGTTCAGCAGAACGAAGAGCCTTCTTGTTAGCCATGCGGGCCGACTTGAACGACTCTGATCCAGCTGAACGACGTCTGTTCCAACTCCTTCTATATTGTTTCTACTAACTTTGGTACTGTAATAGTGAATAAATTGTAAATAATACAAAAATGAATTTCGGCTCCGTAAAGCGCTAAACGCGATTGAGCCCCAAATTAAAAAATATATATATTTCTATTATGGATTATGTTGAAACGTTCAGTCAAAAATTTCAAATCAAGATTTCGTAAGATTACTCCTAGGGATTTTTTTAAATTTGCTCAGAGATGCAGAATATCTTCCGGAATCGAGCCTTGCACTTAGATTTGATGGACTTTTTTTTATAATAATGGTCTGACGGACACCGTGTGATCAAGTCGGCAAAAACAGCATTTCCATTTAAGGATGTTGAATGTCTTGTTTACATCACAGATTAACTGCCTGACTTGGACGAGACATGAAGTTCTTCAGAAGCTCCTGCCAGGTTTTCGAGAGGTGTAAAATTGACAAAGTCTCCTTACAAAGCAACTGTGATAAGGAATACAAGCTTGTCACTAAGAATATCATATCGAGTAACATTCTTTCCGGCGGAGAGTAAACGTGAGATATGCGAGAGTCAGCACTACAACTAGAAGTGTTCTTCCTTCCACAAAAACAATTAATTCGAAACATATAAGTATAGCTTGCTAGAAAATTCATGCAGTTTCCCATACGATCGCAGAGCTTTGAAAACCTTCGCAAAATGAAGGCATTGAATCGGGAGGTGATACAGGTAACACGCAAACCAAACAGCAGCCAGTGATTAACATAAAACCTTTTATTGCATCTGGAACATCAACAAAGCGTAAAGCTTTTAGTATTATCACACGCTAGCTTCACACAAAATTATACTTCTATCATTCCACAAAGTGCAGTTGTAAAACAAATGGAAGGTAATTTCCTATTGAACCATTACAACCCGAAATCATGTACCAGAAATCAACGCCCTAATCGTTCTGCCAACGAACTATCAGATACAAAAGTTTGAATAGTGACTCTAAGGTTAGCCGGATTATGACCCCAACTGGGTGTTCAAAATATAGCCGAAAATTGCATTCATATATGAACACCTAATCGATAGTTTTTTCACGCTTTACGGTGCTCTACCTTCATCGATCAGTCCGCAGAATCAACCACGGAATAGGATGGTGGAATAGTTCCGGAACATCGCTGCAGTAGTGCGCTGATGCATAGCGGCTCATTTACCGGCCGGTTGTCGAACCAATTCTCTGTCGTGGCTTATTAAACCCAAGGTCGTAGAAGAAAGTCATTCGTTGGCGGGCTGCTACCGACAACGTTGCCGAGAGGCCCGTTTTCGTTTGGTATGAGTGTGAATGCGACAGTAGGGTGTCCCAGAAAAAAAAATCAATTTTCGAAATGCCATGGTGCTCAACACTAAAATGGAAGACATGGTTAATTGAAGCATTTTGTAGAACATATAAATTTTCTTAACATTAAGAATATTGGGGTCTTCCTTAGCCGAGTGGTTAGAGTCCACGGCTACAAAGCAAAGCCATGCTGAAGGTGTCTGGGTTCGATTCCCGGTCAGTCCAGGATCTTTTCGTAATGGAATTTTCCTTGACTTCCTTTGGCATAGAGTATCATCGTACCTGCCACACGATATACGAATGCGAAAATGGCAACTTTGGCAAAGAAAGCTCTCAGTGATTAACTGTGGAAGTGCTCATAAAAACACTAAGCTCAGAAGCAGGCTCTGTCCCAGTGAGGACGTAATGCCAATAAGAAGAAGAACATTAAGAACATATAACTAACAATTTGTGTGATTTGTGCTTACGTAAGAACAACACGACATTCACGATACGCGACGCGAGACAAGACATAACACTTATAGTTCTTACAAACGTCAAGAAAGTTTAAAAAATTTCCTTTCTGTCGACCGGTTTCGGGCACGATGTAGCCCATCTACGGGACAAAGTCCGACTCGGTTGTTTCCAAATCATCCCACGATTTCGAATTGATGAAAATCAGTAGGTATTGTACTGAGATTGCTGAAAAAGCATAAGCGTATTATATTTTTAAAAAAATATACCACACGAATGTTCAATAATACTCAAATAAAAGATATTCTAAAATATATTAGAATAATAGTAGGCTTTGAAAGCATCGGCACAAAACGTTAAACATGTCAATTTTCATCAAAAATGGCTATTTGTCATAAATCGATCTGGCGAAACCTCTAAACGATTATTTGAAAGTTCATATGTTCTACAAAACTGCTAGAAACAAGCATATTTTCATTCGAGGGTTGGGCACCATGAGTATTTGAACATTGATTTTTTTGTCTGGGATACCCTAATGCGGCAGAGAAGCGACTCCAGTTCAGTTGTCGGTGAAGATCAAGATCACGAACGTCGCTACCGACGGCGGCTGTTGAGTGTTGATAGACCAATCGATCATTTATTGCATTCCAATTCCAACGATTGGCTGACGGTTGAGCGGTAACGTAGGTGTAGCTTGGGTCAACAATTCTAAACACGATAATAGGGATGATTGCTGTAGGGATAAGTGTAATTTTGTTATGACGATAGAACAATAATGTGATTCTGTTGAAATGAAAGCAAGGGAGACTTTGATTTGGACAATTCACATTGAAAAATATAGCTTTTTTGTCGCTCCATATTTTTTCAAGGAAGTCGTTCCCTGCTGTGCTCTCAAGTTCGTTGTTTTCGCATTCTCTTTAAGTCAAGGTTTGAGTCATGTAAGTGAAACTTTTACACGAACAATTATTGCTTCAATCAAGCTACAACAATTATCGCGACTTATTTCAGGGACTGGTCAACATGGTTCTGTCTCAAACTGAAATTCTCAGGTGTATTTTCGGAAGAGCACCAATTTTGGATAATTTTACTTAATTTATGGTCTATGGGTCTGATGCTCCTTACGTATGTAACTGACCCACCTTCAATTACAATTCAATTAAACTTGTGGGCTTCGTAGCCGTGTGGTTAGTGTCACCAGCCATTTAGCCGCATTGTGCTAAGGAGTGTAGGTTCGATTCCCCATCAGATCAAAACACTTTTCGTCAGGAATGCTGTCCGACTGTACCACTGGGGCGTTGCAGACCATTCCCCTAAATGTTCGGAGGGCCATAGTGCACAGTTTAGCTTAGAGTCCTTCTCTGGCACTCGAACGATGATCAGCCGCCCCTAACATGGGAAACAGTCGCTGTTGTGAGCCGCTCCTAACATGGAATACAGACGCTCAAGGTTTGCAGAAGCAAACCCTCTCATGCAGTTAGGTGTGTCGCAAGAAAGGTTTCAGAATTATTCAGAAGCGGCCACATCGCTGGAGATGCTTCTCCCATCTTCCAGGGATTCCAGGGTATTCTGGACCTATTCTGTGCCCTCTAGATAGCTGGAATCTGCCTGAAATTATCTTTTACCAACTTTAGATTGGCCAAAACATCAATTATCAAAGAAAACATATGTGTCACATAAAAGTCTGCTTGATCAATATGAAAATCGTTCATCCCTTGCAAAGCTTCCAGGACTTCCAGAATCTGTTCTGGCGCGTCTAGATGGCCAAAACACAGGGGTTGTCATCATAACTGGGATAGGCAAAAATTTTACCAACTTCAGAATGTAGTTCATTATCATTTTTTTAAGAAGCCATCTTCTAGCGTATTTGGAGTCATGGGATCGAAGCTCACGAAAACGATTCCATTATTTTTCACAATTCCACATCTCAATTTGTCCAAATTGACTTTTGTGTCTACGAACTTCAGGTTTGTTTTTTAAATGTTGGCGTATTTTTTAATCTTCTACTACCTTTAAGTTACCAGTCACCGTGCGGCCCCCATTCACCGTGTACATATACAAATTCCTCTAGAATATTCATACAATTTTTCACAAATTATTCTTATGTCAAGAAAATTAGATAAAACTGATGAAATGAAGTAGTTCTTGTCACAAAACATTTTGAAAAACCTAGGTTATGTAGTCAAAATCAGCTGAATTCCATTTAATAATGGGATTTTTCAATACTCCTAATAGAAACACCAAAATAAATATTTAACGTTAGAGTATCAAATTTTTCATAATTTCAACAAGTTTTTGCTGTAGATAGGGTAGGTGTACCAGTTATGGACATAGTGGTTCCCTATTTCGCCATACGTAATAACTTTAAAGTCTAAAAATTTTGAAAATTTTTATGTGTCGTAGTAGTTAGATTTAAGATATATCTTGATGTTAAAACATTCAAAAAGATACAAAATGTGAAGCTTATCAAAATTTCACATATGGCCAAATAGGGAACCACTATGGCCATAACTGGTACACCTACCCTACTTCTAGTAAGATGTATTATCGTATGAACCATGCGATTTTATGCAGATAAGATTTTTTATTGCGTTTCAGTCGAACAACAAATGCACGGTGAATGGACCCTTTTCAATATTTATGGTTGCTATTACCGTGCATTAGTATAAAAGGCTTGAAAATATTGGGTAATATTGGATTTATTGTTATGTTGTCATTTAACTACTTCATATTTAGTTTTTGAGCGAATATGAAATTGTTTGGACAATACAGTCAAACATCCTATAACGATTTTGATGAAAAAATAATGATTTAGCCATTTGTTCAACTTTCTATGGCTTTTATTGTAAAATAAGATTTGAATACCCTTAAAAATTAGTGCACACACTTCTAGCAACATATTTGCCCCATCAACAACGTTTCTTCAAGATACAAAATTAAATCATGATCAATTCTATACGCATGGTGACATATGAACGGTACGAGGCGACCTTAACATGATATTTGTAATTTTTTCCCTGAATTGTGGTATAATTGCACGCTTCGTAGTGGTATTCTAGTTCACTTCTAATGATTTAGAAAAAATATATGATTTTTTGAAGTGCAGATTTTTTTTAAATACACGGTTATAGGTAGCTTGACGGAAATAACTTTTCATCGCGAAAACAAAATGCAAAACTAGTTTTAAGTTAAGGTGAAGTAGGCCGTCATTGAAATTTGTACCCGTCGTTGATGATTGTTGTTAATTCATCTAACGATTTCGAATCAAGGAAAATCAGTTGGTTTTGCACTGACACAGCTGAAAAAGTATCAGCATACTTTATGAATGTTAGCGCGTACAGTGATACTTTTTCAAGTCAATATAAACTATCAAGACTAAGTTTTATCACTTTGAAAAGCAAGCTGAAATGTCATCATTGTTGCCAAAACGAATGACGGGCTACTTAGCCTTAAAGTCGTATTTTCCTCCTTATCCATGCATCGGATCATCGACCAAAGGTGACTTTCAAGCTTTTTTCCTCCTCTACTAATAAACACCCTTCCCGTGGTGATTGTGGAGATGCAGATATATTCTCGATCTCTAGAAGCAGCAATCACTACACACATTTGAGAATAAGCGGGAAGTCCCATCCCTTATTCATCTAGATCAAAGTGCAATCCTTATCAGTTCCAATCAATCACGGAGTAGCCAATTTTGTGTTACTTTATTTTAGAAAGTGGGTAAAATTCATGTTCGGATGAGGTTCAACTCAAATGTTATTACCAAGGTCCAGCAAATCAAACACCAGATAAGATTTATAATTATAGCGAAACCAAAATGATTTTACCTAGAATCACAGACCCCATTCCGGTAAATGTCTAATTCGGTGTTATATTCTGGAAAATGTCATTCTGGTTAATGTCTTTCGGGTTTTATTGTTTTCGTTTATTTGTTAAAGAATCGTTTATTTAGCTACATTTCGCAACAACAAGTATGGAAAAAGAAAAGGTAACCAGTGTCTTACTCTACTCTTTCCACCATTGCTCCAGAGAATTCGAGGGAGGCTTACAACCTATTGTAGAAGTTTATCCCCGTGTAACACCGTGTTATGGGTGTAATAAATCATGCAATACATAATGATGAATGCTGCTAGTCGGATGAAGAACATATAAAGTAAAACTCTTTGTAGTGATGCAGTTCGCATCGAAAAATCACACACCGCCGGTTTATTTCCATAATTGACCTCCAGTTTCCCGGGTAACAGACAGCAGCTCACGCCGTCTGATTACCGGTGAAACACCGATTGTTCTTGTTGGATCGCGACGTACACCATCACCGGAACCATTCATACGTTTACCTATCCAGCCGTCGACGGTTCGTGTTCCGAGTACCTAATCTATACTTACCGCTTGGCAACAGTCCCGCAATGCCTCTTTGAGCTTGTCTACAGATCTTCGTGCAGGTATAACACGAAGAACAGCAAGAAAAATGCATTCAGGTCTGTTTCGTTTGTTTTATGATCTCGCGTCTCTGTGCAACCCGTGAAGTTCTGAAGGAAACGAACGCGACCCCAAACTGCAGCACGCTTGCTGGCGGGAGATTGGCGAGCAGAGATCGCGCGCGCGCGCAAGATCTTCCAATCCAACAAGGGGGTAGATTTGGTCACGTACGCCACAAGATCCTATTGTACCGCACGTGCTCGCTTCTGTACCGGAGAGAATCTCTTAGCGGTAGTGCAAATTCTCTTTCTCTAGTTTTTATGTTGGCTCTCCAAAACAGGAGTTCCATTGAATTGTTCCGCGGATCGTTTGATAAAAGCTTCTCAAGTTTTTTTTGTGTTTACTTTTTAGCTTCAATCCGAATATGATACGAGAGAGTTAACAGTATGTTGAATATTTTCAAAATTTCTGAATAATTTATGTTTGCCAAACTCTTTCTTGCCCTCTATGTTCTCGATGTTAAAACTCACCGAAACACGTTTCATAATTGACAAAATAAATTTGATACACTTGTATTCTTATTGTTAATCAGAAATTCAATGTTTTTTAAAGTTATTAAATATGATTAACTAGAATAAATTCTGTTCAGATATTTGTGTCAAACTAGCTGTCTTTCTAACTTTGAACTAATTCTCTGCTTTTATGAAAACTGTCTGTATTGGAAGGAGTGACGTTAGCTTCGTAACGATATGGAATCGGTTTGAAAACAACTTGCTAATCAAATAAGTTTGTGTATGTATAGGGGATGGTCCTCTGGAAACTTAGGGGGTTGATGTAATATCTTGCAAGCCAGACGGAAAAAAATCGAGTAGGGACATCTTAGGTAATATTCACCCCCGGGGCAAAACAACGTTTTAGTGTTTCTATGAATATTTTGGAAAAATTATGACATTCTTAGCATTAACAAGAAGTTTGTAGACGTTTATCATGTCTATTTTTTATTCACATTGTTAATAATTACAGAAACGCTCGCTCTTTGCCATAAAATACAGTCAATGGAAGGTAAACCCGACGAATATAAACGAGATATTTAGTCCTGCCAATATTAATTCAAGCTTTCACTAGATTTTGCAATGAAAATTCAATTGCATTTCTTTTTTTTAAGTTTGTATAAGTGTTTTTTTGAACTAGAAAAAACTTTACTACGTCAATCATATGCACTCGGTCTCCGTATGAAGAGAACATTGAAAAATAAACCTTTGATATCAATCTCAAAAATATTAAAAACTTCTTATTTTCGATACCATTTCATGATTATGTGTCACCATTACTATGACCTCATTTAAGCGGGGTACATATGATTATTTTCAGCAGCTTTGAACCAGGTTCGTCCCACTCGGGCTCAGATGTGTACCACTTGTAGTACTGCATTTGGTCCCTCGGTAGTGCAAAAGGTACCCAAGTGTGACAGATCGCAGTACACTTTTCACGGAATTCTAGATTACCTTATGAGCCATAAAATTTTGGGCAACTGCAAGGAACATGGTGGTCTTTTATTTCTCTTTGTTTAAACTCATTATAATATTAACTTTCGAATATAATCGTTACAAGCAAATAATGTTGCTAATTCATCTCACGATTTCGAATCAAAGAAAATCAGTTGGTTTTGCACTGACACAGCTGAAAAAGTATCAGCATACTTTATGCATGTTAGCGCGTACAGTGATACTTTTTCAAGTCAATATAAACTATCAAGACTGAGTTTTATCACTTTGAAATGCAAGCTGAAAAGTCATCATTTTTGCCAAAACGAATGGCGGGCTACTTAGCCTTAAAAAGGAGGACATGTCCTCCCAAAAGATACCGCCTGGTAAGCCTATCCCCACATCATTAAGCTCTGAAAAAGAGCAAAGTAGGCATAGACCAACCCAATTGCCTACGTAGTAGTGCAATGTTGACAAAATCTTTTTTGTTTGCTGTGAGAACTGTTACAACATTGCTTTTATTTGCTGTGAGAAAGCAAACATAAACAGAATTGCTGCCGAGTATTCACTTCCTTGTTGGACTGACGTTGACTGAAAGCTCAAATGACGTCAAACAAACATCGATACGTTCTCATTCTGAGGAAAACGACTTACTGTGTAAGATTGATCGTGCGTTGGTATTCGTGACAGTTTGCTTGGAGACCTCAATGACAGTAACTAATGCGGCATTGTTGCACCAATACCGGGGTGAAGCAGCACCAGTGAATCGGATGCAGATGACGACCAAACAGAGAGCAACAATAGACCGATCAAATCATCAAAATTGCTTTTGTTGGTTGTTAGAAAGCAAACATAAACAGCATTGCTGCCGAGTATTCACTTCCCTGTTGGACGAACGTTGACCGAAAGCCCAATGACATCAAACAAACATCGATGCGTTTTCATTCTGAGGAAATCGACTTATGTAAGATTGATCGTGTATTGGTATTCGTGTCAGTTTGCTTGTAGACCTCTATGAAGAAGCAGACGTACAGTGCACTATTTTACAGTGCACTGACAGTGGAAATGAAACGGTGGCAACGGACCTGGAATACGTCACAAGGCGGTTGTCAACTGGAACATCTACCGTCAAGCTACCATTCACCGTGCATTTAAGAAAAATTTGCACTTCAAAAAAATATATAACTTTTCCAAATAATTTGAAGCGTATAAGAATACCACTACGTAGCGTACAATTATATAATAATTCAGGGGAAAATCTAAAACTAGTGATGCATAACTAAAAATTACTCAAAAATTATGTTTGAAAATCCCATGTTAAGGTCGCCTCGTACCGTTCTATGTCACCATTTACCGTGCACACTAGTGCACCATTCACCGTGGGTATAGATTTCGTCATGATTTAATTTTGTTTCTTGAAGAAACGTTGTTGATGGAGCAACTATGTTGCTAATAGTGAGCGCACTCATTTTTAAGACTGTTCAAATCTTCATTTACAATAAAATCCATAAAAAGTTTAAAATTATCTAAATTATTATTTTTTCATTAAAATCGTTATAGGAGGTTTGGCTGTATTGTCCAAATCATTCCATATTCACTCAAAAACTAAATATGAAGTAATTTAATGACGATATAACAATAAATCTAATAATACCGAATAATTTCAAGCCTTTTACACTAATGCACGGTAGTAGGAACCATACATACTGAGAGGGATCCATTCACCGTACATTTGGGTTTCGACTGAAACACAATATAAAATTCTAATTTGCATAAAATCTCATTGCTCATACGATGAAATACATCTTACTAATAGTATCCACAATGAAAACTTGTTGAAATTTTGAAAAAAATCATACTCTATCGTTAAAATGAAAAATGTGAATTTTTGGTGTTTCTACTAAGAGTGTTAAAAAATCTTATTATCAAACAGAATTCACATGATTTTTATTACATAAATTAGGTTTTTTAAAATGCTTTGTGACAAAAACTACTTCATTTCATCAGTTTTATCTTATTTTGCTGACAAAAAAATAATTTGTGAAAATTGTATGAATATTCTGCAAGAATTTGTATATGTGCACGGTGAATGGAGGCCACACGGTGACTGGTGACTTAACGGTACACTACCCGTCATAAATACGGACTCACTAAAATAAGTATTGCAACACTCAGCTGAATATTGAAAAGTTTAGCATCACCTCAAAACAGGTAATTTCACATTGCTATATCTCGAGATCCATACGACTTGCAAAGAAGCGATCTTCAGCAAAGTTGTTAAGGGGATCAAGGACATCCGGGAAGCGATCAGTTTAGTTCGCGATTTTGCCGCTAGGTAGCGCTAGTGAGCATGTAAAATTGAGCATTTTAAACTAGTTCTAGCTTGTGATCCATAAGAGATAGAAAGTTCGGGTCTTCGGCAAACTTGCTCAGGGGTTCAAGGACATCCGGAAAGTGATCAGTTTAGTTCGCGATTTTGCCGCTAGGTGGCGCTAGTGAGCATGTAAAATTGAGCGTTTTGAACTAGTTCTAGCTTGTGATCCATAAGAGATAGAAAGTTCGGGTCTTCGGCAAAGTTGCTCAGGGGTTCAAGGACATCCGGAAAGCGAACAGTTTAGTTCGCGATTTTGCCGCTAAGTGGCACTAGTGAGCATGTTAAATTGAGCATTTTGAACTAGTTCTAGATTGTGATCCATAAGAGATAGAAAGTTCGGGTCTTCGGCAAAGTTGCTCAGGGGTTCAAGGACATCCGGAAAGGGAACAGTTTAGTTCGCGATTTTGCCGCTAGGTGGCGCTAGTGAGCATGTAAAATTGAGCATTTCAAAATAGTTCTAGCTTGTGATCCATAAGAGATAGAAAGTTCGGGTCTTCGGCAAAGTTGCTCAGGGGTTCAAGGACATCCGAAAAGGGCATAGTTTAGTTCGTGATTTTGCCGCTAGTGAGCATGCATTCAAAAATGAAGTGTCACATGACATGAATCATTTAGATATAAAGCGAATCATATCTGAATAAATTGAACAAGAATGTAATCGGTCCTGAATTACTTGTGCATGAAGTGAATATTACCTTAAACACTTGACTATGAAGTGAATCAGACATGAATCACATGAAGTGATTCTCACCTGAAACACTTGAATATGAAGTGAATTGGACATGAGTCTCTTGGATATGGAGCTAGTCAAATCTGAAACACTTGAATATAAAGTGAATGAGATGTACTTGACCTTCTTAACAACTTCGCCTTAAACACTTGACTATGAAGTGAATCAGACATGAATCACATGAAGTGATTCTCACCTGAAACACTTGAATATGAAGTGAATTGGACATGAGTCTCTTGGATATGGAGCTAGTCAAATCTGAAACACTTGAATATAAAGTGAATGAGATGTACTTGACCTTCTTAACAACTTCGCCGAAGACTCGAAATTTCTATCTCTTATGGATCACAAGCTAGAACTAGTTTAAAATGCTCAATTTTACATGCTCACTAGCACCACCTAGTGGCAAAATCGCGAACTAAACTGATCGCATTTCGAATGTCCTTGAACCCCTGAGCAAATTTGCCGAAGACCCGAACTTTCTATCTCATGTGAATCACAAGCTAGAACTATTTTGAAATGCTCAATTTTGCATGCTCACTAGCGCCACCTAGCGACAAAATCGCGAACTAAACTGATCGCATTTCGGATGTCCTTGAACCCCTGAGCAACTTTGCCGAAGACCCAAACTTTCTATCTCATGTGGATCACAAGCTAAAACTATTTTGAAATGCTCAATTTTGCATGCTCACTAGCGCCACCTAGCGGCAAAATCGCGAACTAAACTGATCGCATTTCGGATGTCCTTGAACCCCTGAGCAACTTTGCCGAAGACCCGAACTTTCTATCTCTTATGGATCACAAGCTAGAACTAGTTCAAAATGCTCAATTTTACATGCTCACTAGCGCCACTTAGCGGCAAAATCGCGAACTAAACTGTTCGCTTTCCGGATGCCCTGGATTCCCTGAACAACTTTGCTGAAGATCGCTTCTTTGCAAGTCGTAAGGATCTCGAGATATAGCAATGTGAATTAACCTGTTTTGAGGTGATGCTAAACTTTTCGGGGGTGATTCATTATTCAGCTGAGTGTTGCAATACTTATTTTAGTGAGTCCGTATTTATGACGGGTAGTGTATTTCATCAAAGGGAGAGAATGAGCCAAAACGATCCTGTGGGCAGAGCGGAAACATAGTTGATACGGAATGGAATTCATTATACTAAATCAAAGAATACAATATGAAGAATATGAAATTATAGTTCTTTTTTATGTTATTATAATGGAATTCAAAATACGACACGTATGCACTCCATGTGTAAAGTTTCGAAAATCAGTATCAGTATCCAAAAAGAGGCCAAAGCTGAAAAAAAAACTGTTTTATTTTTTTTACAAGGGGAAAATCGGCAAACAGACGCCTGAGAAAGCAACTCAGGGAGTGTGGGAGCCTAGGTAAACTGCTTCTTCTTGACGACGATTCAAACAATGTTACAGGGGACCAGCCTCGGCAGGACTAATCCTTTTCAAACGACTCTTGGTTGATGCACCATAGGCGCTGTAATTCTACACTGAGGCAAAAATACTTAGATTTTCCATAAATCATGACTTATGAAACAATTATGGTTTCATTGAACGTTTAACCATTTCGAAAATGAGATCATAAGTTTCATAAGTGAGAGCTTTGTAATATTTAGGAACCATTACTTAAAATAATTTTTATAGGATTCGCTAGAAAACTGCTCCGCTTTCGATGTTGGGTACAAGTTAATCGAAATCAGATCACATGTCAATTTTTGAGCTCGCCTGATGTTAAAGTCAACCGTTATTAGTGATTGATAATTTTAAGTAAGCAATTATCATTGCGCTTATTACTGTTTTTTATTGATTGACTTATGAAATTCAGTTATGAAAATCTTTACCAAAATCATAAGTAAAACTTAAAAATTTAAACAATAATCGTTGTGGCGCCAAATCATATTTGTTCATTAAGAAATTATTAAGTTTTTTGCCTCAGTGTAGCGTAATGTGAGTGACAGCCGTAGCACTTGACATCCGCACACATTTTCTGGAATCTATTGTCGGGGACATGTCCCCTCCGCATGAAGCAAGCATGCGATCTTTCACAACAATGAAACGCGGGCAACCGAACACGATATATTTACTTCGCTGTTTCCTCCACACTAACACAATTCTGAACATGTCCGGATCCGCATTCACAGCGGCTTTTAGGGCAACATTCGGATTACCATCGGGTCCCTGTGCTTTATTTAACTTGAATGATTTCACGACTTCTGCCAGTTCTTCGTTCGTCACCCTCGCCACTCCTTCTTCTTCACCTGCCGCATACGGCGCTGGAAGCCATGGGCTTGTGGGATGATGCGAGAAGAGTACATCGGTTATCGATCGCAGCTACTCGGGCGACTTCACTTGGGGCGCTATGGCACCTTTGGTTTTAGCCCTTACCACTCGGTAGGCGTCACCCATCCGACTTGAGTTGGCTCTCTGGCATAGACTATTGAAGCATGCCCGTTTTTGACTCTTGATTTCCTTTTTGAGAGCTAACTTTGCTTCTCTAAATGCTGCACCGCGTTCTTCTCTTTGTGCTAGTGTGCGTCACCGTTAAGATCCAGAGTGTTCCGTTTACGCCTCAGGGCTTCAGTGAATACTTCGCTGTCGAAGCGCACTCTATTACAACTTCGGGCTTGGGTCGAGTTACATCGCACTACCCTCCACCAGCCTGGTATTATACTATAGCGAATCGATTGATGATCGCTATGTATGAGTATAACCGTCATCAACGCGCCAGTATGTGGTACCTATAAGGTTAGGACTACAGAACGCCACGTCGATAATCAATTCTACCCTATTTCTGTGGAAGTTACTCACTGTACCCACATTTGCCAGCTCCACATTTAATGGGCCCAGGGATTCCAACAATAGTTGACCGCTTTGGTGCAGCGGCCGCCCCCGCTCCACTGCCCATCCAAGTCACCAGTCATTACTACTGGCTGCCGATCAGATAGTTCGGCTATCATCGCTGTCATCATCATGGCTGTCGACCATGTGGGAAAATTCCTCAATCGACCACCTAGGGGGCGCGTAACAACTACAACAGATCACGCCGTTAATTTTTCAACTGTGTCACTTCCGTTTTGACTGCTTTGATACTTCGCTTGTGCCCGGACATTTGGGTCCACCCGTTAAGTGTCCGTTGTCTGCTCTGTCGACTTATATTAGGCACTCAGCGATTTTATTACAATCGCTTGCCCTATTTATTTATTTATTTATTTATTTATTTATTTATTATTATCTTTTTCATCTGACAGTAGTCTCCAAGAATTTCCTTAAGACTAAAACCTAATTACTATTAATAAAACATTCTTGATCTTTCCAGCCTTCTTCTGAAGGAACTAGGCCTTTCTCCAAAATCAAACAAATTATCCACTAAAGAGAATGTTCGGACACATGAGGTACGCGGTTCATGAAAACCATACGATGTTCGGTGAAATCTGGTCATCAATAAAGAAGAGGACCGCAGCTGTCTACCAATGGCTCGAAATTCAATGCGGGATAGAAGTGCTGAAGCGTCAATCTCATCGGTCAAAATATTAGCAACAAATGTAGCTTGCTGGAACTGTCGGCGTCGTTGCAGTGTATCGAGTCCTAGAAGTCGACAACGCTCGCCATAGGGCGGGAGATTTTTCGGGTCTCTCCAGGGTAGATCTCTGAGCGCAATGCGGATAAACCTACGTTGAACACGTTCAATCCTGAGGATCCACGAGAGATGGTAAGGAGTCCACACTACAGCAGCGTTTTCAAGGATTGGTCGAACCAAAGCGCGATATAGTGCTTTGAGGCAGTGAGGATCAGTAAAATCCCTAGAAGAAGCCCAATTGTCGTGTTGCTTTAGTTATGATTGACGTGATGTGATGGTTGAATGTTAGTTTTGCGTCTAGAACAACGCCCAAATCGCTGACTTGATCAACGCGCTCGAGGACATTACCGTCAATACAGTAATCGAAAGCGATGGACACTTCGATCGATGGAACGTGATCACTAAGCATTTAACGACGCTAACAACGAGCTGATTTAACCTACACCATTCAACGAAAGTATCCAGTAGTTCTTGAAGTCGGATACAATCTTCTCTTGTCTTGACTACCAGATAAATCTTTAAATCATCGGCGTATACCAGCACACATTTTGATCCTAGCAGTAGGGTAACATCATTGAAAAATATTACAAATAGCAAAGGGCCCAAATTGCTGCCTTGTGGGACGCCTGAACTGCTGCTGAACATACCGGAAACGCACGATTCAAGTTTGACTCGCAGAACTCGATTCGAAAGGTAACTTTCCAACCACATCGTAAAACGCTCAGATGCACCTAGGCGGGACAGCTTAGACAGCAGTATTCGGTGATCAATTAAATCAAAGGCAGCTTTCAAATCCGTGTACACTGCATCCACTTATGCATTACCCTCAATCTGCGATATACAGGTGCTGGTAAATTCTATGAGATTGGTAGTAACGGAACGGCCGGGCATAAATCCGTGTTGATTGGGTGAAATGTAGCTCTTGGTAGCATTAAGGATGGCATTGCTCACAATTATTTCAAAAAGCTTCGATCCTGCAGATAGACTTGTAATGCCTCTATAGTTTCTTACATTCCTTTTATCTCCTTTCTTGTGCACAGGAAACATTAGCGATTGCTTCCACACAGCAGGGAATTTTTTTTGCTCGAAGGATTTATTGAAAATATGAGAAAGCGGGGAAGCCAAAGAACCAGCGCAGCGACGAAAAATAATGGCTGGTACACCATCTGGCCCAGGCGAGTAGGAGTTTTTCAGCTTTTTTGAAGCAGCCACGATCATGTCGGAAGAAATTTCAAAAATATCCATTTCAACAACGTCAACAGGAATATTAGATGCAGCTCCATTTGCTTCCGATTGAGATGTTATGTGACAGGAAAAAACAGATGCAAAGTGTTTGGCGAACAATTCACAGGACTCTTGCACTGGTGATGATTACGAATCGTCGAGAAAAACGTTAGATGGGATAGATGAACATTTACGTTTTGAGTTAATAAAGCTCCAAAAGCTTCTCGGATCCTTTCGCAAGCCAAATTGTGTGCGTGTGACATAAGACTTATAGAGAACAGCGTTCATCTGACGGTATGCGTCACTAGCTAGTTTGAACGCCAATTGGTTAGCGTGAGATCGATGCTTTCGCAATAATCTTTGTGTTGTATTCCGTTTACGTTTCAATCTGCGTAACTCCGAGTTGCCCCAAGGTGGTTTTGCTGGAGATCTTACTAGAGGGAGGTTCTCATTGAGCCATGTGCACAAGACATCACAAAAATGCATGGAGATGTCATCCACATCATCAATATTACGGAACATAACAGTCCAATCAACGTTCGATAAATACTCTAATAAAGCTTCAAAGTCAATTCGACGATAGTTTAAACGTCGAGTTTCACAATGAGAGGTGAGTGACTGTCTCAAACACGGAACAGCAACCGCAACTTCCAGTGGAGGATGATGTGCATCAATGGGCAACAAAGGAGAAACCGCTTTTGTTACCACTGACTTTCCTCTGCCGCAATTTTTGTACATTTTACTTCTGTCGGGTCCATTGCAATTCTATCTCTTAGGGATCATGCACAAATTATGTCACGCCTCAAATGGGTTTGCACTCATACAAAAAGTGTGACAAAGGGAGGGGAGAGAGGTTTGCAAAAGTTGAAAACTAGCGGGACATAATTTGTGTACCATCCCTTATGGACCTTCACAAAACACTTGAAGCAAGCTTCATGAGGATGTTGTGTGCTCAGCCGGAAGGATACTGTGGGCAGAGCATATTGCAAGAATGCCGGACAGCAACCTTGCAAAGATGGTGTTCGCTTCGAATCGGGTTGATAAATAAAGGCATGGAGTGTTGGGAGCCGTTACTTCTGGTTCAATTAAAACTTTTCGACAACAGTGTTTAAGTGACACAATTTCAAAGCTAAAATTTATTGTTGAATTCTAATTACAAAATAATTGAAATATTAATTATTTTACTTACATTCTAGTTTTACACTTTCCTTATCCTAATTACATCAATCAACAACTAATCTGATTCAATACAATTCTATATTGTTACATCCATCAGTGTGGCCCGTTTCATCACAAAGTTAATGCAATCAAAAGTTGTATTGATTTGAACTTTGATAATGGTAGATGTTCTTCTTCTTCTTCTTCTTCTTCTTCTTCTTCTTTCTGACGTTACGTCCCCACTAGCAGAGCCTGCGTTCTCAGCTTAGTGTTTTTATGAGCACTTCCGCAGTTATTAACTGAGAGCTTACTATGCCAATGACCATTTTTGCATGTGTATATCGTGAGGCAGGTATGAAGATACTCTATACCCTGGGAAGTCGAGAAAACTTCCAACCCGAAAAGATCCTCGACCGGTGTATAAATGTAGAATACTTTTGTATAAGGAGCACAGCGCAAATTATTAATAACTGCTGGTGCTCCATCATCGTTATTGCTTGACAACCCCTTCCCCTGTATGTAGCTGGCTAGGCTAGCTGTGAGCTGGGATGCATCTCGTAGCGTAGGCGCACATGGCAGCGGCGGCACCACGCCGCATTGATCGCAGTTGTTGTTTGCCAACTTTATTTCCTGATCTTCGCCGCTATACTCGCGCTCTCGGAGTCGAAGCACTGCTCAAAGCTCTGCCTGTACTGCACCGTGTAGGCACTACTCTAGAGGCAACGCGAGAGACCAAAGCTTTTTTTCGGGGCTCGATCGGCTATTCGTTTTATATTATATAAAATCAGCCACCGCGGGCTGCCCGCAAGTCATTTAGTGTTCAGTGCTCGAATCGCTAGGATTTCCCTACTTAGCATCCTTCGGGATATTATAAACCGACCGTTTATGTGCGCGTGTGTGTGAATGAATTGAAGCTGTAAGGTGTTGTAGACGACCATCCCCTGTTCCCGCTTTCCGCCATTGTTCCTCTTTGAAGATCCTTACGGTTCCTGTATCAACTGCAGTGTTGCCAGCTGTTTGTGTCCAGTGGAAGATCCAAGTGTTCATCAATCAATTAAAATCTACCACAATGAAAGCTGTAAGTTCTCCTAATAGTATGATACAACTGCAATGCATGGCGGGGAAAAGAGTGAGATAGTGATAATGATGGGTGGTTACAACACTGAAAACTGGGGAAAATCTGAAAACTCGAACTCTGGCCCCACGAAAGGAGCAACAGAGGAAATGCAAGTGCTAATCGTGATTAACGTTGATTGGGCTGCTTTGGGGCTTGAGTTCACCATGGACGGACTATACAACAGATGTGGAAGGTGGAAGGCGATTGAAGCGAAGAAAAATGTATGGTCGGTGAAGCAAGCGCTGGACAGAGATAACAAATGTAATCAAAATTAAAGTGCCTTATTACATACCAATGAATTGTTGCCGAGCTGCACTTACATTACTGGTGTGTGAACGTGTTTGGCATATCGACAACGGCGAAGACCGTATGGGTCTCTGTGTTCAACAAAGAGGTGGAGACCCGCAATATGTTGGGAGGCATGCACAATCTGTATGTTGTTTTTTTGTTGTTCTGTGCAGGGAAGTGAATTGAATTGCAGCCTAGCATGATTTTGCGCTAACCGTCGTCATTTGTGAAATATTTTTCGTGGTTGACAAATTGGAAACTGGGTGAGATTAAAAAGCAGTAAGGGTGGCGAGTAGTACTATCGTTGGCAACGATACTATTTTGAATAGATATGGAATTAGGTGCATGCATGTATCTAACGTAATCCTGTTAGATTCTGCCCTTATTGCGTCAGAAAGTTCTCAAATAACGAGTGGTCACTAGGACGGTTCAAAATTTAAAAAAGTACGAAAACCCAATATCACATATCTACCATACACATATATAATACAACAATAGTGTTCTGTGAAAATTTCAGCTTTCTAGGTGGTGATTTAAAGGTGGCCTAAAGACGTTTATATGGAATTATATGTAATATGTGGTTTATATGGAAATCACTATGGAAAAATTTTGAAAAATATTTCAAACACGTAAGTACTAGATTGTACGTTAAAGTCCATCGTAAAAACTCATTCTTCAAACCATGATGAAGAAATTTTCTCCTAGTGGAAGTAGAAATGATATTCACAAAATCCCAAACAAAATTAGCTCAAAAAGGCTTTGTTTCTTCAGAAATATCCTTCATAGAAGTGTGAAGAATGAGTTTACACTATGGGATGAGAAGTTTGTACTTAAATTACAGTACTAACGTGTTTGGAACATTTTTTAAAATTTCTCCATAGTGATTCTCTTATAAAACTACAATCTTATAATCACCACTGAAAAAGTTCAAAATTTCACAGGACTCTATTTTTATGGTAAGTATAGTAAATATGAGAGATAGTATTTTCAAACATTTTTAAATTTTGAATCGCCCTAGTGGTCACTTAAAAATAAAATGGTTCAAGAAGATTCAAGAAAAATCATTTGTGTGGACTTGCCTCTATGAAAAGTTATGAAACTTTTCAATATGACTTTTAGCTTCTATGCAGTTTTGTCAAATCTTATGAATATCACGTGACTTTGACAATTGAATATTGTGAATATCTTCGTACCCCATGTAAAAAGTAATTGGTAAAAGGTGTTCCATGGTAACCAGTTCTGAGTTTCTACCAGTTTGCAATATTGGCGGATGCTATATTTCGTATGGCAGAGTGCTACAAGCATTTGAATTTTGCAAAAAAAAAAAAAATGATAAACTTAACTGCACTGCTTCATGAAATTTTGTTTTTGGTATGGTTCCATGAGTCGATATCGAGTCATGGAACATCGACTCATGGAGGTTTCACTGTAATAACTTCTTAAAAGAGTTAAATTACGCATTTTTGTTTCTAAAGTTTTGAATGTTCTAGGACAATGGTCCTCAACCTGTTTTGAACTACGACCCCCTTAGAATTTGTATAAACATCTCGTGGATCCCTGAAATGGGAAATACTAGAAATCAATGTTTATAAAAATGCAAGATTTGACCATATTATACGTATAAAATATTTGCCTTTCAATAACTTTTGAATGGTTATCCAGTATTCCACAAAAACTTCGCCAGAAATAGGCCAACAATGCAATAGCTTCGTGGACTCCTCGGAGCAAATGCACTTTAATGACTGGAGCACTTAACGTGCGATTTCCTTTCGTCTGGAGTTTACAGAACGATAGTGGTCCAACTCATACAAAAACAGCAAAATTTTCCATTGCCAATAACTCGAAGAAAGCAAAATCTACGCATCGCAACACAACAACAAACCAGCATGACGAGGCATCTCTCCAAAGCGGCATTCCGCCACAACAAACCTTCTCTTACGCGGTGCATAATTTCAGTAGACACTCCTACCCCAGTTCCCGCATCATCGCTGAACTTGTTTCTACTGCTCTTTTGGCGGTTTTGTGTTCATCAATTTCACTCTCGTTTTTCAGCGATCGATTGTTTTATTCCACCTTCCGGCTCAATATCGCGAATAACATTAGGAAATTGTGTGTGAATGAAAGGAATAGGAAATTTGTTTGTTTTATTGTAAGATGTTTTGTTTTTTCATACCATAAGTTTTTTTTTTTACTAGTAAGCCTCGAATTACGATATGCTAATTTGAGAAAATAATTAGCTAGTAGATTCACATAGTGTTTAAAACTCACTCAGGCCATTTTCATTTATTTAACGCGATTTAGATTCCTAAAGAAAGTGTTTCTTCCTCATTCATATTGCACAGCTGCTTCTCTATTCCCATGGTTTCATCGATTCCACCTGAGATTGAACGATCAATTAAAAACAATTATTGAGACATGGGTGCCGTGAAGAAGGAAGCATTTATGTTGCCTGAAGGCCCGGTCGTAAGTAAAATTTGCGTCGCTTTTCCTCCCGTTGAAGTTACTCGGTTGGGCTGGCCTCAATGTCCAATTGAAATATTCCATAATTCGACGACATCACACTCAACTCGGTAGCGAACGAACGAGCAAATGAGAGCGCCATAGACAGAGCAATCAAAATATAAATTTGAGAAGCTTCAGAAATTAATAACTTTTTCATTAGTTGACAAAACTATTAAATGAGACACTTAATTTAGAATGCCGAATCTTTGCGAATTTCAACCGAGATTTTCACAGCCGAATATTTGGCATACCGTTTTGTCTCAAATTCCGAACAGACTCATATTCCGAACACTCGGTTTTTGTATGGCGATTTGGTTGAAATGTTTCGCTGAAATATGTCACCAAATAACAAGGAAATGACAGTCAATTGAAATTCAATTTTAACGTCTCCAATATAATTTATACCGCGGGAATAGTGATGGTACTCTAGTTTGTGACCAGTAGATCAAGTTCAGATAAATTTATTTGCAAAATTATTCATTTGAATATGATTTATTTGTGCTGTTCGGAATTTGAATCAAGGTGTTCGGAATATGAGACAGAATGAACACAGTGTTCAGCATTTGAATCAAAATGTTGTTTCATACTTTTACGTAAAAACAATACTAAAACTAATTAAATCAACATTATTATTGGTACACCCAGCAGCTAACAGTTAGACTTTGTGAAGAAATTAAAATTTACACTAATATCAGCCAATTTATATCAATCAGATGCATTTGAAGTCACTGTTGGCCTTAAGTGTTCGGAATATGAGTCAAAACGGTACTAATTTCATAAGCTCTGAGGAAATAAAAGTCGAGTATCAGTGGATTGTACTTCGTTGCTAAGCTACCTGACAACTTGTTACGCGAATCTCGGTTAAAGTTAATCAAACGAGATCCACACAGCCAAGATTGCCAAGAAACTAAGTGTGTACCTATACCAAAATAGCTTAGAGTAGTGAAATCTAAACTGGAATTCAGGGTGTAAACCAATTTAGTTAAAGTTAAAACATTTGCTCTCATACATTATTTAACTGACAATAACTCAATAGCGATCGCGCATTCAGCCTTTGCCATCTCACTCAAGCTGTTTGTGAAATGCGAGCTTTTTTCCATGTTGCGTGTACACGAATGCGACCGGTCTTGGGTTAATTTTTTTGCCAAAAACTTTGTTATTAATTTGAATTGAACTACTAGTGGCAATTTTTCGAACAATCATGTTTCCAAGCCTAAAATGTAATACTTGATTCGTGTTATTTAACGTGAATCTACTGAAGCTATCAGTACTCGGTGTCGAATATTTGCAGGGATCTGACTAAGGTATCTTGAAGAAAGGTGGTTCCATCTGTCAGAATACTGCATTCGCTATGTTGATATACTAAGTGACAGCTGACAAGTTTGTTTTGGTTAGAATATATTAGAAAAAGCCATGCCTCACAAACATTCATATACTTTGCCTGAATGTTTTGATTGGTTTAAATACTAATTATTAGATTAAGTTCTTCCAACAGGCTTGTATTCAAGAAATATTCTACGATCAAATACGCAAAAACCACAAGAGTCTTATTTTGCCAGTCACGTGTGAAGTAGTTCCTAGACATGTTTCACTAGCCACACTACATTCAGATTTGTTCGTTTAATTCAATTATCCATACCGTGAGGACATTATCCAAATCAAAACACTTCCTTTTTACATCATTTTAAATACAACGGGCTTCGTAGCCGTGCGGTTTGTGGCGTCAGTCGTTTAGGCGTATTGTGCTACGGAGTGTGGGTTCGATTCCCGCCCCAGTCGGAGAAAACTTTTCGTCAAACGAAAAATTCTTCACTGGTCCACTGGTCGTTTCGTGTGTCCGCTGTCTAATGTAAATTATGTTCAGTCTGTGCAGCCTATGGCAGAAGGCGGTGTAAAAAAATTGTCTTTTACACTATTTTAAACACAAAAGGATAATTTCTCTCAGGAATGCGAAAGAAATTTTCACCTCACCGGCAGGATTTGTTCTCTGTGGTTAACAATCCCTAGCCATCCCATAGAAACAATACATGTCAACATACTCACAAGCTAGCCAGCTGTCACTTCTTCCCTCCCCCGCAGCCTACCTCACTTCGCATCCACTGATTGCTTAGATTGATGAATCTCCCTTGTAGAAGTCTTGGATCTTACAGTAGTATTATCATTTGTTTGGCAATTGAGGAATTCGGAGAGTTTCAAACAAATGGTTGTTCAGCTGTCAGATCCCTGCATTTGTCACGGTGAAATGATATCTTTATAATGTGTATTTCTCATTTGACAATTGATTTCTAATATCATCAAAAATTGACCGAAAGGATCAATTTGGTGAGATTGTTCTAATTGATCATAGTTGCTGTTATAAATTGCATGGGCTGGTTGCTAGTGTTGTAGTGGAAGCAGCTTTTAAATGGACATAGTCGGATGCTAAATGCTCACAATAAACATAGAGTTCTGTTATTGTTTTCTATTATGATGGAATCTGAAAGGTGGATCAAAGGCGTTGAAGGTTTATATGAAGATTTATATGAATAAACTGCAATGATATTTCCAACACCGGTAAAAATATTATATCCCTGTTACTAATATTCGAACTTTTGAATTGGTTTGAACTGGTTTTGTTTGGGAGTTTACTAAAGTATGCTAGACTCTGTCCCATATAGATTCAAAACTGCTGCTGTACTATCTATGGGTTTGATCTCTGCTCCCCGGCGTGAGAAGCGTGTGTTCTAACTACTAAACCAAGTCCACTCATCAACTTTGGTGAATTCCCTATGAACATGACGCCACGGCTCCAATCGGTCGTGCTTTGAATTGTCGGAAAAATAGTCGTTTTTTTATTTCACATCTAATCCCACCTTAAAATATGACACTCTTTTACTTTTCTTTTGATTTTTTTACATTATTCTGACGGGCTAGTTAACGTGACTTTGACATCAGTAGTCTAGGGAATCACAATAATTTTCGACAAAATTAGCTCTCTGACGATATTGTTTTAGTTAGTTACTTCTTGATATGCTTCAGAGTAGATCCTTGAATAATTTATAAAAATTTATTAAAATAATTTTATAATCTCCTTAACTAGAGTTCAAGTGGAAGTTTTGCTTTTACAATTGAACAACAATTACAATTCGTTAACATGCCCACAGCAGGCTTTGAAAATTTAACGACCATTGACACACGAGCCCTAATTTTATCCCATTTATCCGCCTTCATGCACACAACAAGCATGACATTTAACGTTCGTGGAAGGTAACGAATCACGAAAGGAAAAAAAAACCGCACACACCACCCACTGTTTGGTGCCGATCACTGTGTGTCAACGCTTGTAACATTAGCTTATTTTGATCAAGAAACAGAAGCGAATATTTTCAATTTTCTGTGCTATGTTTTCAACCAAACGGGTGTTTGATGATCCAATAGCTTATAATTAAGTTGTTTAAGGTTGCATTATCAGAAAACAGCAAAATTTTATAAACAATTTTATGCAAAACATAATTCTCTCGAATGGCTCGATACCGTTGTAGTCTGTGAGAGTTGCTGCTCTTAAACGCTCCCTCGTCACGTGCCAAACGAGAAAAATGAATGTTTACATCATAGAGCTCTCCGATTGCGATGTGCCACGTACTGTTATGACTCACGAACTGTTACATTCCTTGAATATGGTTCGATCGGCTTTTTGGGATCAAAATACAAACATTGGCCCACAGTATAAGGCAGCATAAGTCAATATACGAGGTTTTGCCCGTTCTGGTATCTAGGGTAGAATCCGTAAAAACGATCCGGGTCGCAGAAATTGCCTGTTTGGCGCTACTTTCACTCTCTTTGAGCATAACAGACTGAGAGCCATAACCTAGAACACACAGTCAAGTCTCCTATTAGACGCTGCCGTCCACTTCACGCCCACCGCAATTTATGTTACTGTCATATCAATTTTATTGAAATTTGGTAGGTAATAAATTATTCCTCAGTCACATACGTAAAATCAGCTTCATCCCATAAACAACAGCTGAGAAATTGCCACGGAGAGGAAAGTGGGTGGCAGCATCTTATAGGAGACCTGACTTAAATCACCATAGTCGTATCCCCAGGGAACTTTAAGTCAACGAATTCCATGAGTTATTTGTGCTGCGAGCAGGCATTGTACAATTCGCTTTCATTTGATTTTGAAGCAAGATCAAAGCAAGCGAAGAAAGCATCAAATCTGTATCGGTCCATGAAATAGAAAAATAAGTAGTTAGAACGCTAGTGGTATTGTTACCACAAAACAGAATTATTTTACTAAGACTTACTATTGAAGCTTTTGATTGTTTGTTTGTTTAGTGCCATGTTGTAGAGAATGTTTTATTTTGCTTGTAAAAATTGATTTGACACTTATAGACTCGGTACTCAAGCTGTCAGAGCGTGGGCAAACTAGATGTTGGTCACACGACCAGTCGCGACATTAGCATTCTAAGGCTAAAGCTTCTACTTCCATGATCAACAATGTTCCGCAAGTTGTAACAAACTTGATCAATAATGGCAGCGTGCGAGAGCCCCAACGAGAGAGCGATGATAAAACCCATTTCTCTCGCTAGTTTACCATTGGGGGTCAGCGTTTTATTTTACTGACTTGGTAGCACACCTCAAATTTTTATTCACGAATTTCACTCGGAACGATCATCATACAAATCTTTTGCACCCTTTTTGCTCCAAACCTCAAACTATGACGGTTATCTACCCTCCTTTTTGTTTCATAGTAAGTAAGATGGCATCTGCAACGCGGAGTTCTGTTTGATCCTTCGACCTTGACGCTTGCTCCTGGGCAGTGCGTCGAGAAAGTTTTTTTCTTAGTGCTTTTATATAGCCGAGCTTACGAGTGAAGCTGAGAGTGGATTGTGGCTGCTCAGTCAAGGATAACGGATCAATTGGTGAGCTCGTTTCATGCTACTATTTCTAATCTATAAAATATGTATGACTGCACATTCAATCGTTACAATGGTGGGACGTAAATATGAATTTTCAACAAACTATGAATGGTTCGTCACTGTGAGTGTCGACACAATCTCTGATTCATGAATTATTTATGTTTAACATTTTTTTTTATTTTCAGAACACCCCTTTTTACCTTTATTTTTGTAATTAAAAAAAAAAAAGTTTTTGGTTCGACACTACAAGTGTAGACTTGCGAAAGGTTCACTTTATTCAACATATTTTGGATGGTTCGCCACTGTAAGTGTCGGCATGAGAATAAGAGAGTTCTATGATGTTCCAACCAATCGAGTTTTTTGTTTCTTTTCATATAAGTAAAATATAATAACACATGCTTTCGTCCTGACAGCTGTAGGAATGTTATATTTAGATATTTGTTCAACAAACTTTGAATGGTTCGTCACCTCAAGTGTCGGCAAAATTTTCTTCTACATAAAAATTGTTCATTTCAAATTAAAATATTATATTTACATATAAGCATTTATATATCTTACAAATCATTATTTATCATAGTCTAATCGCTTATCAAAGTGAATCCTGTGACCCAACGATCCTTCCCATTAATAAACATCCCTCCCAGTAACCTTTGTGGAGATGCAGAGGCAAACACGGTCTCCAAATAGCAAAGGTTACACACTAACATTCCTTCCCCAATCCCCTGACTGCAAGGACATGGCCGGCGCCGTTATTGACCCTGTATAAATAGAGGCACTGAATTATGCACATTGAAGAAGATTATGGCCAATCCCAGCCGAACTTCTAGTTGATTCTTTGTCCATTTTCACTGTGTTCGGTCAATCACGGAATAGCAACCATTGATATGTGTAGTCAGTCTAAGCTAAGCTAGGCATAACTCCCAAATTTCTCCAGGCATCTAAAAAACTTCTTTAAAAAATCCGACACAAAATCTGCTATAAAAATATCTATGAATTGCGTTCTTTGATTTGTTCTTTCAGAAACTTCTCAATGTATTCTATCAAATGGATTGCCTTAGAGACACCATGCATGGGTTCATGAGTTTTATATTAACATTTGTTCCAGATTTGCCTTCAAATATTTCCTCTTAAATTCTCAGGAATTACACTTGGAATTTCCCAAAGAACTGATTCAGGGATACTCTGCTCATAACTGCATATTTAGTAACATTCGACAAAAGTAGGCATTGAGTGAATGGAATACCAAGATTGCAATTTATTGTAGTATGGGAGGACACTAGTTTTTTTTAAAAATCACTAAGAACTCAAACAATCTGAGGCTGAAATGTTGTACTACTCATATCACATAGCGGGCGAATGGTCAGAAAATAATCCTGATAGAAATTTCATTGATACTACATCACGAGGCTCATGTGCAATCTCAATGTGACTGTTATGCGGTTACAATTGCTAATGTGACAAAACAACTTGGTATTTTTTTCGAATGTTCTAGAATAATCTCACAGATTTCAGTAAGTTGATCGAAAGTATTTATCATTTGAATGACTTTCCCCGGTATTAACTCGATATCGTTCAAAATGTCGATTATGACAAATTTGCAGTTATGGGTAGTACTCTGCATGTATTTTCAGGAATCAATTTAAGATATTTTCAATTTCATTCAACACTTATCTTGAGACATTCTCAATACATTTCTTAATACATTACTCTTGGTAGGTTTCTGCCTTAAATTTCACATGAATTTCATCAAAGATTGTTCCACTAGTCTCTTTTTCGAAGAGTTTCATATAGGTTCTTGATAAGGTTCATACAAAAATATAATGAAAAGTTATTTGAGAGGTATTTCCGAGAAAAAAAAATCTTTTACTGTTTCGTACAAAAGTTCTTCATGCCATATATTCTTATATACTTCTAAAATGAACACCAAGAATCTAGAAAATTCTTTCAGAATACCAAAATTCTTATGGAGATTAATTTAGATTTTTTTCATGGATCTCTTTAGAAACTTCACCAAAACAGTACCAATATATTCCTTCTGAAAATATTTCAGGAATTCTTACAGAAATTCCGCCATTAATTTTTCTTCAGGAATTTTCCTAAAATCCCTTGCGCAATTTGTGGAATCCAAGAACCTATACTATGAAAAATTTTCTTCATTTTCCTTTCCGTTTTGTTATTTTCTACAGAATTAGTACTTGGGTAAGTCGATGCAATACGTTTTAGGAATGCCTCATTGAAGCCCAAGCAGAAAGTTCGTTTTTTTCGCATCTCGACGTTGAAGATTTTTTTTTCGGTTTATTCTGCACGTGTTCTCTTGGGCAGTGCTTCGTTGAGGGCCAAGCCGAAAGTTCGTTTATATTTCGTCGTCGTCTTTTTTATTCGTTTTATTTTGCACGCTTACTAAGTGCTTCTCGATGATCCAAGCAGTCGAGTTCGGGTTTTCGCATCGCCGGAGTGATTTTTTGTGCAATGAGCATGTTGATTAAAGTGGATTACTCAGTCAAGGATGGACGATCATTTTGGTGAGCTTGTTTTATGCTTTTATTTTGAGTATACAATATATTATGAAACGTATTTTTATCATGACAACGGTGGGAATGTCTCTTATATTTTAAAGACACCGACACGTTAATGCTTCCAGTGGACGATTTGCCCTTTGAAGGAAGCACCACACTAGACAACGGACTAGCATGCAACGCCCAGTGGCACAGTCGAAAAACTTTCCTGACGAAAAATTTTCCGGACTGAAGCGGGAATCGAACCCACACCCCTTGACTCGATGCGGCTAAATGCTTGGTAACACTAACCGCACGGCCACGAAGCCCACATATTCAGTATTCACTTATATGAATTGATTTGACGCAATATAATAGTTCGTCACTGTGTCACAGTGTCAACGTAAGCTCTTGTACATGTTTTACATTACAGTAGTAACCCCATACCTTTGGATTTATCTTATTTGTATCATCATAAAAAAAAATAATTTTAATGGTACGACACTGAAAGTGTCGACTTATCGTATGTTCACGGTGTCTTTGAAGTACTGATAGGGGATTTTTTGAACTAATGTTGAATCGCATCACTTACCAAGGTGAATCCTGATCATGCACATATGATCCCTCCCCACTAACAAAACTCCTTCCCATGACAATCATGGAGATGCAGAGGCGATCTCGGTCTCTAGTAACAATGGATGTCACACTAATATTCCATCCCTTCCCTGATGACCGTAAGAACGTGGCCTGCGCTATTATTGACTATCTAGCTACTCCCAAGCTACATCTTTTGGTTCCTTGTGCAACTTCGATTATTCTGGTCAATCACGGAGTAGCAACTACGAATTGTAGATCATCAATGCTTATGCTTATGCTTAAATCAATGCAATACGTCTTAGATGTAATTCCTCTTTGAAAACAAATTATATCAGTTGAGGTACTTACTCATTAATTCTTAGAATTATGAATACGGATAGTATTTACTCCTGGATGTTCACGAATTCCATTTAATCATTTGCAGGAAACTTTTTCAGAAGTTCTTAAGAGAAATCCAGGGAAAATTTTTTAGATTAAATTCTTGGAAAACTCTGATGGAATTTCAGAGAATTGACTGGGATTTTTTTTAGTAGTAATACTCAGAAAAATCCGGGATCAAGGGATATTTTTAAACATATTCTAATTCTCGGAGCTTCTTTGCAAACTTTTTTGAAATTTCCAGGGAAATTTTTAGGATAATATCCAAAAATTATTATAATAATTTCTCTGGGAACCTCTGTCTTAGGCAATGCTTTCTTTTTGCATGAAGGATTTACTGAAATATGTCAGGAAAAAAGGTTTTTAAAGGAAGAAAAGTTTATAATGTTGTTAATTTATCCTAATCCAGTTATCAGGACCAACTTCTCAGAAATAGCTAAAGATCTCTAAAGAAAATAAAAAAAAACTGGACGAATTTACGAGGAACAAAACAAAAAAAACTCCCCAAGTGATTGCTAAAAACATTTAAATCCTAAAGCGCAATTCCGCGTGTAACTCAAGAGAAAATGCATAAAAATTAGGCAAAAAAATCCAGAAGGTGTTATTTCTAAAAAATAACATTCTGAAGAATTTCAGAAGATGCCTCGGGAGAAATCGCTTTAAACTTCTCAGTAAGTTTTTTTTCTAGAACTACTGAAAATAAAATCGTGCGGCAGTTACTTGTATTTAAATAAATAAATGAATTAAAAAAATAACTGGTCAGATTCCAAACATGCATTCCAAAAAATACCTTGGGATTCTGCCGAAGACTCGTTAGTGAAATTCTAGATATTCCTAGGAACGATTATGGACATAAATCTTGAAGTAATTATATAAGAAATTTCAAGATGAAAAGGAAGAAAAGCAAGGAGCCCAGATAGCCGTAGCGGTAAACGCGCAGCTATTCAGTTTGACCATGCTGAGGGTCGTGGGTTCGAATCCCGCTGGTCGAGGATCTTTTCGTAAAGGAAATTTTCTCGATTCCCAGGGCATAGAGTATCTTTGTACCAGCCATACGATATACACATGCAAAAATGGTCATTCGGCAAAGAAAGCTCTCAGTTAGTAACTGTGGAAGTGCTCATAAGAACACTTATCTGAGAAGCAGGCTTTGTCCCAGTTGGGACGTTAACGCCAAAAAGAAGAAGAAGGAAGAAAAGCATACAAATTAATTGTAGATATAATTTCTATGTAATACGTGGAGTTTCCATTTATCAAATTATTTTATGATTCTTCTGTAAATTTCTGTCTATCTGAATCTATCTATATAATTAAAATTGGAATGGAGTTTGTGTGTCACGAAATAAGTTTATTTTTTGAGAATTTTGGCAAACTCAAATACAAGATTTATTTCCGTAACGAAAGTTTTGCGATCGACTAGGGAGAGCAACGCCGAATACTCTAAATGATTTTTATTATTTGGCAGAAGTATGATTTGAGGACTTCAAGAGTTACCTACAAAGTTTATCATGACCATCAGTTCTATTGAAATATGCTTAAACATTTTTTTTATTTCAACATTTTCTCTAGATTTTTGCTCTTGAAGATTCGAGGTATGTCTCCGATTTATCTTTACCTGAATCTTTAATGTTACTTTCGATGCCTCTCAAAATTTTATTGAAATTTAAAAGTTCCTAAGAGTTTGTTTTGTTAATTTATATAGCCTTATGAGCTTACGTTTGTCTCTAAAGCAGTAAGGAAGTTCCGTTCGGATAGTTATTCGAGCTTTTTGGAATTGGCCTTTTATATTTAGAAGCTCCCATAATATTCCGAAGTCGGATGATAGAGAAAAACACGATTCTAGAATTTACGATAAGCGAGCTGCACCACTGGTGTTGAATTTGGTGTTTGTATAACTGAGTTTATAATGGTAATATGTTATTAACCTAGAAGCTGACGTTTGGAGTAAAATTTTGTATATTTCATAATAAAAATCAGTGTTAAGAAAAATACGCAGCACTCTAAACAAGGAAGATGAGTCATAATTTCGGGACGTTTGTTTAATTAATTAATCATTCTACTGTTTCACTAGCTGTACGTTACATTTTCAATTTTCAGTGATGTAACGTGTCAGTTTCAATCATGAAAATTTCAAGCATCTATTCTAGAATTGATAGTGGGTAAGCTTAATTTGCTCCACCCTATTATAAAATTAGCCTAACATTTTACTAATTTTCGCCATCTAAATTGTATCCAACATCACATTTGCAAAATGTCGATTTTTTATATATTAATTTGAATGCAAAGAACCCCGAACGGGTTACGTGCCTCGTGTTATGATCGGGGTCGTGGCAGTCGAAAGTGCAAGTGATATAATTAAATTGTTCCAAATTGCCGAATCGTTCGAAATTGCCAAATTCACTGCGAGGTTAACGGAATACATTAGACCTGCAAAAGAATGCGACCAACATCGAGCAATGAAATTGGCAACTACTTGTTCATGAGCGCCAAGTAGTGGTTCAAGGTTTTCGAAGAAACGTTTAAATTTGGTCCATGCAATAACCAAGCTTTGACGGAATTCGAATGATTGGTTGACTATAATTCTTTTTCGCATTATACAATAAAACAATCATCAATCGCGGTACAGTAAACGCGCAGCTACTCAGCAAGACCAAGCTGATGGTACTGGATTCGAATCCCACGGTCGAAGATATTTTCCGGGTTGGGAATTTTCTCGACTTCCCAGGACTTGGAGTATCTTTGTACCAGCCACACGGTATACACATGTAAAAATGGACAATCGCCAAGGAAAGCTCTTAGTTAACAACTGTAGAAATGCTCAGAAGAACACTGAGCTGAAAAGCAGGATCTGTCTCAGTTGGGATGTAATGCCAAAAAGAAGAAAAAGAAGTGTTAAACGGATGAATCATGCGGCAAACTTCCAGCAGTGTAGAATGGCGAATTAGTTCCGTTTCCAACGCGCGTTTCTAGCGCTGAGCCGTCATGGTTGGAAAAGCGTTCCATCATGCTTATTTACATTTCAATTTACTTGAGGAAACCCCTCGCGGGTGATCGTATTTTCATGAACCAAGCCCCGGCGTTTGTGCGGTAGTGATCGATCGTTTGCCCGTCTCTTTTAAAGTCTCTTCAATTAGCTCCGTCTCCGAGTATGGAAGCAACCCGGCGGTGATCGGCGGAACGTAATTGGCCAATTGTCACCTATCCGGTACAAGCGTTGATGAATGCCGGTTCATCTGATTCGCCGGATTCTGCAAGTCATCGCCTAATGTGGAAAAAGACGGCAATTAAAGCGACAGTCCCTTTGTGTGTTTCTTCGAAATTGGGGCCCTTGATAAAGGGGAACGTCTCAACCTTCGGTAGCGAACCTCCAGTACAAAAGATTCAGTGCCAATGTCAAAGAAACAACAACCCGAAGCTTAATTAATACTTTTGAGTCAACTCCGGCCGACGAAGAGGGTTTAATTAAAATCCAAAAACGATATCCAACCTCGAACTTGGTTTCGGTTGAGTCGTTTTTATTTTGTCAGGGTTACGACGACATGGTCGAGATTTGGAAGAGCTCCTAGCGCGCTACTCAATGTACGGTGTTTCCCAGACCGTTATAATTAGAATAAAATCTTTATCAAATCTGTGCTCATTTATACGCTGTGAACTAGACTATCGAAATTCATACATTTTACCTAATGAAATGTGGAACGATTATTGAAATACGAGCGCTTTATCTATCCTTTTAGCATCTCCTCACATCAAGGCGTCGATAGGCGCGTGGTGCAAGGTCGTCCTTGGTTCGATTCCAGGTTACCGCGAAAACATTTTGTTTTCAAATGTTTGTTCCATGAGGCAAAGCTATGAATTTCTACCCGATTTATTGTGGCGAATTTTCATAAGTGGTTCCTGAGTGATTCCAAGCAACAGCACCAAAATTTGGTAAATTTTTTAATTCATTTTTTTTCTATTGAGCTGAAACTTTGTACAGTTTTCCAGTTCCATCTAAATCGTCATTTTCCGATATCAAATCTTCAAGTTGAGTCACGACTAACTTTTCAAAAGGGTGTATGTGAAAATGGTTCAAACATATTCAAAAAGCTGCACAGCAAAAACGGTTCGTTCGATTGTTAGACAACTAAAGAAACAAAGTTAGACAACTAAATAAAGATTCCAAATAAAATACACACAGTAAAAAAAATTTTTTTTTGCATTAAAAAACATAATTTTTGACACAAAAACTCAAATATCTCAAAACCCTATCTGAATACCAACGTAATTTTTTGAGGGAAAACGGTCCATTATATTAGCTATCTACCATAAAAATTTGGTGATGGTAAATCAATAAACAAAAAAGTTATGACATTTCAAACATGTCACAATTTTCACATTTAGTAGAAAAAAAAATTTTTTTTCGGTGTAAATTATTACGGGAACCGCAGTTTGTTGCTGATTTTATTGTTAAGGGCCTTGCGAGAATTAAACAAGTCGTTTTCATGTATTCATTAGTATTATGTATATTATATGTATAAATATTATATGTATATGTATATATGTATAAATTAAAATGAATTAACAGATTACACGAAAATAAAAAATTTTTTTACCAGGATATTTTTTTTTAGAGTATGATCGATGAGTTTCTAAATGTTATATATAAACTTTAAAAGTTTTGGATTTGGGTATGCGTTATGAGACCATGAAAACATTTTATTAATACTTATTTATTTATTTATTTATTGTTGATTTGTTGAAATAGATGTCGCTGATGGTACCGTGGCAAGACTATCTGCACTTGGTACTTCTGGTAACTCCTCAGTTGTTGTCGGTGCATCTAGTAATTCCTCAGTTGTTGTTGTTTTCGAACTTCCTGCAACCTGATCCACCGATGATGTACAGATTGCCCGTTTGTCAACGTTTAAACGGCAGGACGTACAAATGCGTAAATTTGTATTCAATGTAGACATTGTAGCATAACCAGCCGCTTTCAGTTTATCTATGGTGCTTTCGGTGAGATTTCGTAGCTCTTTCGAACACTTTTTTTCTGCAAACGGCCTGCAACAGTTGAGAAAGCGACTACTCATGTTGCTCGTTAGATTTTAATAAACAAAATCACTTTTAAGTTTTTACTGACTAGTTTGGTGTCGTTTGCTTGACTGAAGAAAAATTTTACAATTAAATCTTTTATAACCATAGTGGTAGTATATTTTTAGCTTTTTCGTGAGTATGTTCATGGTATGTACCTATCATGTTTTTGATGTTGTTGAAGTTACTCGCTTTCTCCCAAATATGATTAACAAAATCTATTCTCTACCAAGGCGGGTCTATACCCAGGTGCAATCAGATTTTAACTTTGTGGAGAAAACCAGCGCCGAGAAAACCGACCTGCTTTACGTATACTAGATCACCTGGGTATAGACCCGCCTTGTTCTCTACGAGGTAAATTTTTTGCAGGTAAACTAGTCGTATACCTGTATAGAAAACTTTTTTTGTAGCTTTTGTCTTCAATATTAGATTTCTTATAGGTTTCTTTTATCGAAAGGTTTCAACACTATTGAGAGAATTTTTCTTCAGTTACGTACAATAAAAAATATGACACTATCAAGACATTAGATCACAACACTGGATCGCGTCTAACTTTCTAATAGATGCTATAATAGTTATGAATAATTAAATAAAATATCATGAAAACAACTTGTTAACCTCATGTTGTACCCTTAACAAAAAATTGACTTAACAAAAAGTTGACGTTTGAGCGGTGCCATGTTATTTACGTGACCATGACAACGAGTGAACTTGGCACCGCTCGAACGTCAAATTAGTGAACTCGTGCATTGATCCATGGCTAAGCTGTATTACTGGACAAAATTAAAAAAAAAAACGTTGTGATTATTTTGAAGTTACGCTCTTTTCATAGTATAAGTCCACAATATCATGAGAAAACATCTCTGATTTCCTGTGAATTTGTGGACTTCAAAAGGGCGTAACATCAAAACGGTCCCTACAATATTTTTTTTTAAATTTTGCTAAGACATGCACTTATGCCACAGAAAATGACCAGCGTTCACATATTTGATGGAGTTTTCTATTTGATAAAAACGACCTGGAGGGTACCGTGCAAAGGCGACGAACCAAACCAGGGGTCAAAAACACTACGCGTATGCGCACGTATGCAGTTTCATTCCTTCGCAACTCGTTAACTGCCTGCGCACTGGAAACGGGTTTTCTCTTCCAATAAATAATATCACTGCACTTCCGAGTTATGCCGGACACGTAAAGTGCCGTTGCGATTAGGTTTACTAGCTATTCACCAGCACAATTTTTTACTTTTCATAAACTGCAAACGGTGACGGCTCTCGGTCACAAGCTATTTGCTAGATGAGAGGTATACTATGGGCATTAGGATACTTTACCGTACGACGACAGCTGGTAAATCAGGTGGGCACGATTGACTGGCTTCGACTCGAGTTGCGTACTTAATGTGTATGATTGTCGTGCAGGTCTCGAAGGAGATAAAAATTGAAGTGGACACTAAGTCCACATTTCATGGGGCAATGCGTTTGGAAGAAGTTGACGCATTGGACATGTGCGAAGCAAGCTTACGGGTAGGTTGCCATTTCTGGTGCAGTTTGGCAGAGAACTTGAAATTTTCTTAGGTCAAATGATTCTGTCTGTCAAGGATATACGGTTCGATCGAGCTGAGGTTGCAGCATGAATCGAACAATCGATGTAATGAGTCCAATCAATATACGACTGACGTATGGTGTAGATTACATGTGTTTGTTCTTTAAGGCAAAGTAGACTGTCATTGAAATTTGTACGCGTCGTTGATGATGTCACAATTTCGAATTGAAGAAAATCGATTGGTATTGCACTTACGCATCTGAAAAAGTATCAGCATACTTTCTGAATGTCAGTTCATATATTGATACTTTTCCGGATCAATATGAACTATGCGTACTGAAGTTTATCACTTTGAAATTGCGTGCTACAATATCATCATTGCTGCAAAAACGAATGGGCTACTTAGCCTTAATAATGGGCATGATATATAATGATTATTGTTTGGTTCACCAAATGTGTCGCTTGCTACAGCGGAAGCGAGCGACGGGACCGGAAACACGCTCATTGGGTATGCAATGCGTAATCGAGTAATATTGAGAACCCGGTTAGGCGTGATTATGTCTGGATCGCATCACCATTATCACCACCTTAGGCGGCATCCACAAATTACGTAACGCTCTATGGGGAGGGGGGGAGTAGGCTACAGCGTTACGGCTCATACAAAAATTTGAAATTTTTCATACAAAAAGCGTTACGGAGGAGGGGGAGGTGGTCAAAAATTTCCAATTTTAGCGTTACGTAATAAATGGATGCCGCCTCATCTCAATAACCCAATATTCTTTGGAGATGCAGAGGTATAAGGTCTCTAGTAATAATGTGTATCTAACTAACATTCCTTCCCTTCCCTGATAACTTTAAATCTTAAGCCTCGTTCATTAAACCTCTGTGTAACTTCGATTGTTCTGGTCAATCACCATTGTTCTGGAAATCTTAATATTTAAGTATTTTGACCATTTATGGTTGGATGATCCACTGAAATCTCTGAGTATTGAGTTTATTTTAAGATTATTTTACACATGCACTTTATAATGTTATGGCCAAATCAACATTCTATAAGTTACAACTAAAACCAGCAAACCGCAAATACATGATGGATGTTTTGGCATGTGCTACCGCACTGTCAACACTTTCCGAAGCGCCACACATGGCATCGCGCAGTAATCAACTCTGCTAGAGCTTAACCTACGCAATGTAAACAAACAAAAAGCCCAATTAATTCAATTCCTATGAACTTGCGAACGGATCTTGCTGTTAGCTACCGCCTCCACCGCTCCGAAGGAATGTGCGCTCGCCTCGCCACTAACCCGATACAGCGTGTATCGCGCAGGATTCAGGTGAAGCGTTCAATGCAAGTGAGTTCATTTGCGGTAGTGAGTGACACACGCGCCGTACGCCACCTGCTGCTTGTCGGTAGTAACGGCAGGTTGTGGTTTCAATATCGACTTGCTACCACACAGACTCTGCATAGTGGTTCAAAGTGATGCAAAAACTTCATTAAAATTGCGATGCTTGTTATAAAAAGTACCCTTAATCTATATAGCCCGTAAATGACCGCGATTGGATTGAGTATACTTGAAAGTAATTTGCTATTCGCGATGACGGAGGCAATTACCATAGTTGACCCTATGCGTGAAGCTCCGATTTCTTTACATGGCAAAGCATAGGTAGTCAATTTTCAAATACTTCTAAAAAAATCAAAACTAAATTTAATTAAATTCTGTTAAGTGTACGGGTTTAGATTTATGATAAGCTATAAAATCTGCAGATTATTGAGGAAAAAAATATAAAAATCAAAATAATGTGTCTATAATGTAGCCCATCAATTGTCTATCAACATGTACTGAAAATAATTTAAATAGCTATTGTAATTAATTTTATATAAGCATTCGAAATTTCACTTCCTATACCTTGCCGGGTTAAATTCTCGACGCTTCACGCATAGAGCAAACTTTTTCTAGATGGCTGCACCGTACCTTCGTTAGGTATATATTCTAAGGTATATCTTCTTCTTTTTGGCATGACGTCCTCATTGAGATAAAGCATGCATCTCAGCTTAGTGTTTTATGAGTTCTTTCACTGTTATTATTATCTATTTATAAGGTTCTGCATCAGTTAACCCTCAAAAGGCGCGGACGACTTTGTTTCACGGTTTTGATCATATCTTTTGACTCAACAGACCAATTCTCGAAATTTTAACGGCATTGGGAAGGAAATTAGTTGCACCTTCATATGCATACACTACACGGAAAAAAAAAAACTGTGGTTTAAATTACTATTTTAGCTGACTACGCCCATTCTTGAAACTACCATAGAATTTCAAACCAATTTACTATGTTTACGGTACATCCCACCACATTACTGGTATATTTGACAGAAATAATTTACAACAATCTGATTTCGACTACAGACAAGGTAAAATCAAGCGCATTTCTGGTCTGCTGAAAATTGCCGGTGCGAACGCTTAAGTTAACCCCCTAAAATGGTAGTTTTTACCGCACATTTTTTTTTTGCGTGTAGGATTTGGATACCGGTGGCCAATTCGAATACATGGCCGGAAATTTTGTGTACACCTCCTATTCCAAGAGTGATTCTTGGTAAAATTTCAATATAATTCGAATGTATGTATGTCAAAGTATATAATTATAGTATGTATTATGTCTAGCAATCGCATGTGCGCCATTTTTGTGTCACAATAATTACTTGACCATTTGACATGTTCAGATATCGTAGGCCAGAACTCTCATTATGCGATTTTGTAGAACCGACCCAATTCTAATTTTGTTTTCCATAGAAACCAGATTTACTCGATACAAGATGACCATTGGAAGCCAATCTGATCATATTGCATTCTTGTGACGTCTAGTTAAAGAACTTTATTTTCTAACTAGTGGTCCCGGCAAACTTCGTCTTGCCATCAAGTAGGCTGTTGAAACACGCTTTGTGACGTCCCATACAAAATAACAGTTATATTCACTATCGGTTTTTCGACTTTCCCGGTTTTTTAAACACACAAACACGTCGGAACACTTCAAGAACCTAACTGTGAAAGAATTGTGCAAATCGGTTGTCCCGTTTTCAAGCCATTTCGTGACATACAAACACCACTCCATTTTTATTTATATAGATGTCAAGTTTTACCATTACAAAATTATAAGTATTCGAAAATTTAGAATACCACTGTTTCAGCAAATTAGAACCATTGTAGGTAAATTTGAATTATTTTGGACGTATAGATACCATTTTAGGTTTTGTTCAGTAGCTCCGGTATTGAAATTCGGAATTTTAAAAAATCGCGATATGAAAGTTTCGGCCTTCCCGACTAACGTTGTTGTCAGCCGTCAGCAAGGATCCGAGGTAGACGAACTCGTAAAATCCCCGTCTATCGTGATACTGCTTCCTGAGCGGGCCCTGTCACGCTCTGTTCCGACTACCAGCATGTATTTTGTTTTCGAGGTATTTACCATATGTTTGACTCTTGTCGTTTCGCGTTTTAGGCGAGTCAACATATCTTCCACCGTTTCAAATTTTCTCCTAATAATATCCCTGTCGTCCGCGAAGCAGACAAATAGTCCGGATCTCGTGAAAATCGTGCCTCGACTGTAAGTCCAGCTCTCCGTATGGCATCTTCAAGCGCAATATTGAACAGCAGGCACAAAAGTCCATCACCTTGTCGAAATCCCTGGCAGGATTCGAACGAATTGGTGTGTTCGCTCGAGATTTTCAGGCAGTTTTTCACCCAGTCCGTCGTTGCTCTAGTCAATCTTGTGAGCTTGCCGGGAAAGTTGTTCTGGTCCATGATCTTCCATAGCTGACCGTGTACAACACTATCGTATGCCGTCTTGAAATCGATGTACCGGTGGTGCGTAGGGACCTGGTACTCACGGAATTTCTGGAGGACTTGCCGTACAGTAAAGATCTGGTCCGTTGTCGATCGGCCGTCAACGAAGCCGGCTTGATAATTTCCCACGAATTCTTCTACTAAAGGTGACAGACGACGGGAGATGATCTGGGATAATACTTTGTAGGCCGCGTTTAGAATGGTGATCGCTCGTAAGTTCTCACAATCTAACTTGTCGCCTTCCTTGTAGATAGGGCATATAATGCCTTGCTTCTAATCCTCCGGTAGCGGTTTCGTTTCCCATATTCTGACTATGCAGACAAGCGGGACACCTCTCCGGGCCCAGCGACCTTGTTATTCTTGAGCTGGTTGATGGCATCCTTAACTTCCCTCATCGTGAGAGCTGGTTGGTTTCCACTGTTTGCTGTGCAGACTTAGCCATCACCTTAGCTGTCCCGATCCTCTGTGCCTGTGTCATCTGTGCCATTCAGGTGTTCATCGTAGTGCTGCTTCCATTTTTCGATCACCTCGCGTCCATCCATCAAGATGCTTTTATCCTTATCCGGGCACTTTTCAGCTCGCGGCATGAAGCCTTTGCGGGATGCGTTGAGCTTTTGATAGAACTTCCACGTTTCTTGAGAAAGGAACAGCAACTTGGCATTCCTCCCGGCGCTTTTTGTCCTGGGATAGGCGGGATTGCTGTTTCCACGTCAGTCTGTAGCGTTCCACGTTTTGTGGCGTACCATGCTGCAGCATAACAGCCCACGCTTCGTTTGTCTCCTTCAAAACCTTCTGGCACTCCTCGTCGAACCAATCGTTTCTTGAACTTCGTTCCACGTATCCGACAATGCTTTCGGTAACGTAGTTAATGGCTGCTTTGACTGCCCCTTAGCAGTCCTCAAGAGGAACCCTATCGAGCTCGCCCTCATCAGGCAATGTTGCCTCAAGATGCTGTGCGTACTCATTGGCGACATCTGGTTGTTTCAGTTGCGCTAGATTGCACCAAGGCGGTCATCGTTGATGATGGATAGTTTTGGGCGCAGTTTCATCGGTCGGTTATATCGGAGAAGTGCCGTCCATCGATCAAAACGTGGTCAATTTGTGACTCCGTCTGCTGAGGTGATCTCCAGGCATACCGATACGGAAGGCTGTGCTGGAACAGGTGAATGGCCATATTCTTGGAGGCGGCGAAATCTATCAGTTGTAGTCCATTTTAATTCGTCAGCCGGTGGGCGCTGTGCTTTCAAAGTGTCGGTCTCCACTCCTCTTCCTGGTCAACCTGGTCGTTTAAATCTCCTATGATGATCTTGACGTCCTTGCTTGGACAGTGGTCATTCTTGCATCCGAACTGCGCGTAAAATGCGTCCTTGTCATCATCATTGCTTCCGGAGTGTGCTGAAGTTAAAGAATAGGCCTTTAATTCCCAACTTGCACCTTCTATCGTTGATCGGCCATCACCCGATGTTCCCAGCTCATGTGGTTGCCGCAGCTCTGGTAGTTTGCCCATTGCTTCTAAGCGTTCGCACCATTGCTTCTGTCGTACACACCTCCTGCAGCGATACGATTCCAAAACCTCTGATCTTCAGGATATCGGAGAGTATGCGTGTACTTCCCATGAAGTTGAGAGAATTGCAGTTCCGCGTACCGAGTTTCCAATCGCTAGTCCATTTCCGTCACTGTGGTCTTTGCCGATTGTTCCAGGCCGTATTCTGATGTGATTTTACGGTTGGCTTGCAGGGCCTGACACCAACCCCCTAGATTTCTGTAGGATCATTCCCCCTAAATGTTCGGAGGACCATAGTGCGCAATTTAGCTTAGAGTCCTTCTCTGGCACTCGGACGATGATCAGCCGCCCCTGACATGGGGAACAGACGCTGTTGTGAGCCGTCCCTAACATAGAGTACAGACTCTTCAGATTTGCAGAAGCAAAAGTTAAAGCAAACCCTCCCCCTTCCCTGACAACATACGACCAAAGTTTCCACCGGGGTTGGTTACCCGTTCTTCCCTAAGGTTACTCGTACCCCGGCCAGTACCACGAGGAGGTAGGGATAGGAGTTGCTGGGCAAGAGGCTAAGGACCACACAATGATGTCTATTTTATTCCTGCAGGTACGAGAGGTACCAATGGTACGCCATGCCCATCCATGTACCGTGCCATTCCCTAAAATAATGTCCTTTTTTCCAACATATGTATGAGAATAGACTGAAACCATACACCTAGTAACAATGATGCTAAAACTGACGAAATGGATGACGCTTGGGTAGAGCGTGATTATGAGGATTATTTTGAAATATATTTGTGTGGTTGTTTGTCTTCAATATATATTTAGAAGTATAATGCTTATAAATACCATATAATAACAGTTCGTGACAGATTTTTGGATTAGGAAATTAATAAGAATGAAAAATATGATTGAATGGAATATGGCAAAATATGTGTCAAATAAGTAAGTTAAGCAGATATTCAACAATGTTTACCTTTTAGAAGAGAGTTTAAAAATTTGGCTGACATTTGTTTTAGACCGAACCACTGTGCTATCGTAGGTACACACATACCATCTGGGTAGCCTTGATATAGTTATGCATCGCGCCATCGTCATCGTGTCGTTATCCGCTGTCTCTCGCTCTCTCTCGCAAAGCGGTAAAGAGTTTAATTACCATGGAGTACAGAGCGGCAAGCAAACCACGACTTGTATAACCGATTGGATCTGCGACATTCGAACCGCACTGGCTGTGAAGTAATAGCATTTTCCTCAGAAGACAAAACTTGCCTTTTTTGCACCGAGCAAGCCCCTCGGTGCGATATTTATTCAAATTATCCAATGTTAGCTTTTCCCACGAAAGGGCCGTTATTTCATCAATCTTCGGTCGGTTGCCGCATGGGTCAATCACTGTCTCCCCAGCGAATTGCTAAACGGCGGCCGACGTGATCCGGGAAGAGGATCCATCTCGCTTCCTTGATCGGTTCGGGTCGTGAAACGTTTTACACCACAATTAAACTGTACTAACATTCTTCAATTAGACCCCATAGAAGGCACTAATTAAGATTAGAATCTCGGCTTGCGGTCGTGAATGTGACGGCGATAGAGGTGCGCAGCTTGACTGCAATCGACGCAGCACTGAAATGCGCGTGAAGTATACTCCCGTGCAAAAGCTTGGGGTCACTCACTAAAAAATGATTGCACATCTAATTACTAATTAGTACCTTTATAGAATTACATATAGCACGAAGTGAGATTAACTCATTGCATTTCGAGTGAGCCGAAAAGAGTTTCAATAAGACGTGTAATTACAGAGATATGGACAAAACACTTTTGTATGTTTTTCAGGGGGTGACTCCAAACTTTTGCACCGCAGTGTATCTCAGCTGTGAACGTGATGACGAAGCGTTAGGTTAGGTTCTCGGACTGGAAACGAGTCTGCTACACTTGCTATGGATACGTACGTGCTTTTTGCGGGCTTGGGTGCGATACTAATTGGTTTGGGGGCAAAGTGCCTTCAGGGTGTAACGGTAAGGAAGTGATTAGTAAAATTGAGCTGTACGATTGTGATTTGTGAGATCATTATTTCTGGGGATACAGTTAGATGACGTGGATTATTTGGTAGTTAATGCGTCATTTAAAACCAATTAAATCTATGTATTTGATGCTGTTTATCCTACTGTATTGCACAGGTGAACCGCAACAGCAACGCCACGTTTTTTTTATCTTAGTTGCAAAAAAATGCAAAATATTGATTGTTTATCATCTCGCTTATCTAATGGGCTCGAGCGCTATAGGGTACAACATACAGTGGTCCAATTTCATATTCGTACAGGATACTGTTTCCACATCAAGTTAGTAAAAAACTATTAAATGAAGTATTGAGCTACAAATACTTTATCCACATTGAAGGTAACAGGTGTTATCTATTGTTTGCCAATCACAAAATGTTTCCATTTACATTCATCTTTGGATTAATAGAAAAGTATTGAATTGATGTCTAAAATTCACCCAATTCCATATTCGTACACCTACCAAAATTCATACGCACAACGTTCAAAACTAAATTTAGAAGCTCTATTTGATTACTGAAATGCTTTATTATGATGTTCAGATGTAGTGAAATACATTTGGACAATTTATTAGTGGACATATATGAAATTTAGGTAAAGTTATGAAAAATGCCAGTTTTCAAATGATTTTTGCTATTAAATCCTACAATTCGAACAATAACGTTTATTTTTGTCATTGGATCCAATCTATAGATTATACTCGTAAGCTCTGATAGAAATTTAGTTGAAATATATATAGTTTACAGAAATCATAAACAGTTTTTATCCCTTTTGAGTTCAGAAAATTGTTGTGCCATAAGTTCAAAACTCTTCTAAAATGATATTTTTAATCAATGTAAACCAAATTTTCATTCTAAACAACAGGTAAATGTTAATTTTGAATTTGCCTGTAAAAATAATTTGAACTACGAACTTCGTTTAACAATAAAGTACCCTAAACTACGCTGTACATACCTCCACATAATTGATGTCATCGTAATATTCAATTATCTTTGAAATAATATTCAAATTATATTCAAAATAGCACCCTATTTTGCAATTTATTGATTTTATAAGAAAGATACAAAATAACTTGAATGAGCAGAGAGCATTGATATACTATTTAATAGAATATATCCTGTTGTTTTCATCATTTTAGAAAACGTTCGTGTTGCGGTTATGGCAATAATATTTATTCTTTAAATCTCTATAATCATGTTTGGTAGTAAAATGTAAATTAAAAATGATAATTACGCAATGTTTTGATAGAAACATTAACTATGGATTATGTATATACATTTAGGAGCCAAACATAAAGAAATTGACTAAAATTTTTGGTTTTGGATTTGTTATAAATGTTATACTACCTAAGATTCAAAAGTATAAGTTGTCGATATCCACTCCTAGCTACTCTAAAACTGATTATACTTTTTTGAAACTTGTTCAATATTCGCAGTTATCATTATTAAGGATGTGATGTTGAAAAAAATGCAATTTATTGCTCGACTTACCGAATATTTTAGCAAAAAACATGGGAAAACTGGTATTTTTCTTAAATTTACTTAAGTTTAAAATATGTCCGCTTTTAAATTTTCCAAATGTATTCTACTGCATCTGAACAACACAACGAAGAGCTTAAGTAATCATCTAGTCCATTAAAAATTAGTTTTGAATGCTGTATATTTCTGTTTTGTTAGGTGTACGAATATGGAATTGGGTCAATTATAGACACAATCTCAATACTTTTCCATTATTCCAAAGATTTATGCAAATGAATATAGTTTGTCATTGCCAAACAATAGATGACACCTATAACCTTCATTATTGATAAAGTATATCGAAGTCCATGCACCATTTAATAGATTTTTACCAACTTGATATGAAAACAGTGCCCCGTACGAAAATGAGATTGAGCCACTGTAGCTGAGATCATTTAATTTTCGTATTTTTTAATATAGGGTCGATGTACCAATAGCCGCATAGCTAAGAACAAAAAATCGTAGAAAATCGAAAAATAACGCTAGCGTCATTATTTTTACATCATCTAAAAGCTTTTTATCTTGGTTTTGTGGGAAATATATGAAAACTACAAAAACTCAAATGTTTGTATTTATTATCACGTGTGCCACTTTAGGAATACATGTGCCTATAGTAGCACTATTTCTAATTCCTGTTCCTATAGTAGCACTAGCATCACGGCATTGGCAAAATACTTATCAAAATCGTATTTTTACAAAACTTTTATATTTTTCCTACACAGTGTGGATCAAAAGCGTTCGTTTGATGTAAAAAAATGTTCTTATTTCATCAATTATTTTGTATAATAAAAAATAGTTTCTCTCAGTAGTGCTACTATAGGAACAATAGGTTAACTATAGGCGCAAGGGAGCTCAAATTTTAAGCAAAACTATTTATTTGGATCATTTTTTGAAAAAAATCAAGCTGTGTATAAATGGTACTTAGATTAATAGCTCTTGACCTTCATGTCAAAAAATATTTTGAAAAGATTTATAGCAAAACGGCCGTAAAAAGCCACTAGTGCGACTATAGGGGACTGTCCACTAAGGGAACACCGACCCTATTTATACAACAACGGTAATAAACGCTTTCTGTAGTGATGTTCCATCGCCGAGGAGACGAAGTGAGCACATGAGACATAGCTTTGTCTAGGGACAGTGAGAAGACTCGTAAGTTTCGTAAGTCGGTCATGGCACTCAACAGCCCTGATTTAATGACACAAATAAAAAAAATATAAAAAGAACTAATCGAGTGTCTACCGGACAGCATATGATTTCTTGATCTTCTTTACCAAAGACGCCTGTCTTCTATCTATTCAGAATATTGAGATACAAGCATTAAAAATATTATGAGCTAACTACAGTATGACCCATAAAAAAATGCGAAAATCGTCATATCATGTTTTATGGTAGCTTTTACATAGAAAATGTGAATGAAATATAAATATTATCCATTACTTGTATTGTTTAATCTATTCAGACTCAGTTTTTTGCTTTGGACATGATTTTTATCTGTTACTTTCACCTTACCAGATAGGAATTGGAAGCACACCTTCAAATTTTATCATGCGGACGTCGAGTTCAATATCTGTGTGATGAAAGCTTCTAAAACATCAACGTTGGCGTGAGATTCTTCACAGGCCTTGTCTCCAGCATACGCCCATATAATTGGTTCATACCTGGGTAATTGGAGACTTAAACATATTTTCGAAAAAATGGCTCATTTTGGAGAGCTTTGATGGAAACTTCATATAAGTGTGATAAGCGGCTCCGTTTTTCTCCAAACCTATGAGCTAGTATTGATATAAGTGGTCTCTAACCGAAGCAACAAATTTAATCCTCAAAACCTTCACAAAAAATAAAGGCATATCAAACCTATAAGACTCAAATGTCCTCAAAGCTATGACCCTGGCAAAACATGTTATTGTGATCATGAAAAACACGTTCTCTAAGAACTTCTCCATCCGCTTGTGGATGCTAGATTCACGTTCAAACAATTTTCGCATTTTTTATGGGCCATACTGTAGCAGCACCAAGCGGAAAAACAAGGAAACCATCAAGTACCTACCAAATAACATATGATTTCATGATCAACTTTGCGAAAGACACCTCTCTTCTGGTTGTGCTACTTTTCCCCGAATGTCGGTTCCCCGAATGTCGTTTCCCCGAACGCCAGTTCCCCGAATGCCATTTCCCCGAACATCCCGTTTCCCCGAATAACCCATTTCCCCGAAAAGTTTTTGGAAGTCATAATTGTCATATATTTATACATTTCAGGGTGGTGAACGTACTGGTCATCTAATATGCTGCGTTCTTTATTTGGTTGCCGGTTCTTACGAGTTTTACCGTCCTCAGAATTTTTGGCAACATGTGTATAACCCCGAAAATGATCAAATACCTCCTTCTTTTGATTGCTTATCGTTCTTTCTATTCACCACCTAGCTATTGAAAACTATTCCAGCACCTATTTGAACTGCTCCACTTTTCGGGGAAACGGGTCATTCGGGGAACTGGCATTCGGGGAACCGACATTCTGGGAAACGACATTCGGGGAAAAGTAACACAATCCTCTCTTCAATCAATTCAGAATAATGAGATATAAGTATTTAAAACAAATACGCACACTAACACCACCTAGCAGAAACAATCAAAATCAATCGGACGGCCTATGGTCGAATGAAGGCGTGACTCTTATCAAAGAGCAGCTCCATGCAGTTGATAGATTTTTTGAAAACCTCGCTTATTGAACACAGCACACGCGTGGTGATGCTGGAGAGAACCGTTAACGCGACAACTCTGAAATTCAAATGGTTTATGCGTGTGGCGCCACCGAATGGAATAAGTTTCATTTGAACAATATACCAATTGACAGCCCTTAAGCTCTTGAGGTATTTTGCTGAAGAAACCGTCCTCCTAATTGTTCGGAATATACAATTGTTTGAATGAAAATAATTGATTTCATGATAGATCATTATATGATTGGGCGTTCAATGCTTGTGATCTCAAAATAGATCGCTGAGTGTCAGCGTATATAACACAAAATCACTTTATAGCATACATTCTTCTTCTTGGCATTACGTACCCACTGGGACAGAGCATGTTTCTCAGCTTAGTGTTCAATGAGCACTTCCACAGTTTTTAACTGAGAGCTTTCTTTGCCAATGTTGTCTTTTTCGCATTCGTATATCGTGTGGTAGGTATGATGATACTCTATGTCCAGGAAAGTCAAAGAAATTTGCATTACGAAAAGATCCTGGACTGACCGGGAATCGATGCCAGACACCTTCAGCATGGCTTTGCTTTGAAACCGCGGAGTTTAACCACTCGGCTAAGGATGGTCCCTCAATAAATAAATAAATTAATCAATAAGTTATTTCAAGAATTTATTTTACAGGAGAAGCCAAAAGATCTTTTTTATGTGATACCTGGAGTAATTCCTAGAATATTCCAAGAATGTATGTTTGGAAAAATATACAGGAAAAATTCCTAAACTTTCCTTCCTACTATTTTGAAGAATTTAGCCAACTTCCTTGAAGAAGTTCAATCAGCATTCCTGTAGAATTTGCTAGATTAACAGTTTTAAACTACTCAAATTATAATCATTGCAGTAATTTCTTAGAGAATTCCTGCCTAAGACATTGCTTTGAGCTCTTTCCAGTCTGATTTCTAGTTTGTTATTCCGGAAAAGAAATGGAATTTGTTGAAAAATTTCAATTTGAATTATTTCATGAAGAAATTGTCAATGATTTATCAAAACAAACTAATCAAAATACTCAAAGTTTGATTTCTCCAGAGAAAACTTTAAAAAAATTGGTTTTGAAGGGCTTTATGGAGTCATAAAAGACAAAATTCAGAGAGAGTTATCAGGATCATTTTTTAAAAATGATATCTTGAGGGATTACTGAAGATATCTAATGAAAACATTTTTTTTAACTTTTTTAAGGAACAAAGCATTGGTGATTCTTAAAGAATATGATTGCTAAAGCGTAATTATGCCTGTCATTTCCGATCAAGTGCAAGAAGCAATGCATAAAGAAATTACATAAAAAAATTTGTAGAAGAATTCCTGAACATGGTATCTTAGAGTAAGGAGCACAGAAAAAAAATCCGTTCTCGTATCCGTGAACAGTAGGCGTGAACTCGTCAACAAGCAAAAATACACCGTGAACTAGATCATGTAAACGAGACCATTCATGGTAGTTCACGGTGTATTTTTGACAGTTCACGTTTTCCAGAACGCTTTTTTGAGCGTGAGGAATCCCTACAATCTTCCATGTATGTCCGCCGCTAGAAACACTAATACAATTCATGATGTAATTCCTAGCATTAAAAAAATGTCAAGATTTCATAGATGAATTCTTGAAAGTGTCGTGAAATACATTCGTTGTAAAATATTTGTAGAGATGTTATAGAAATTTTCGGATGAAATCAAGGGTAAGAGTCCGATAAATATCTATAAATATTTCTGAGGACTGGATGAACAAATTCAAGCTACTCCCAAACATGATCTCTACAATATTTTTTGGATTGGATATTATAAACATTCCTTGAACAATCTAAAGCAAAAATATAGTGAAGGATTAAATGAAAAAAAAAAAAAAAATATTGGCGAATATGTGAAGTTATGTCTTATTGGAATCTTGGACAAAATTTAACGAACAGTTCCTGGGTGTATTCATTGCAAGACAACTTAACTAATCTTACTACAGAACTAATCGAGCATCATCCAAACATCACTTCATTTCCTTATCAATATTTCCGAACATTTATCTCTTCTATTAGAATCTTGAGATATGAATATTAAAAATAATGAACGCTTACCGCCGCTTAGCGAGCGAATTCGGAACCAATCGAGTGTCCAGCGGACAATATTTGACGAAGATGTCTCTTTCCTATCTGTTCGGAATTTTGATTTATAAATATTCAAAATATGTAAGACACGCATACTAGCTCCACTTAATGGAAAACTCAGAACGAACCGTGTGTCTACCGGACAGCATGTGATTTCTTGATCTATTTTACCTAAGAAATCTCTCTTCTATAAATTCAGAATCTTGAGATACAATTATACAAAATGGTTCTATCCCGTTAGGCAGAATGTCGTTAGGCCGAATGTCGTTATGCCGAATGCCGTTAGGCCGAAAGGGTCATTAGGTCGAAAAAGTCGCTAGACTGAAAGGGTTGTTAGACCGAAAGGATCATTAGGCTGAAAATGTCCGATGCTTCTAATGAACCTTTGATTGAAAGAAGGCTAACATTTGAAATAGTAGTAAATCATCAATCGTTGTTTCGGACAAACGGCCCATTCGGCCTAACGACTTTTTCGCCTTAACGGTATTCGGCATAATTGCGTTCGGCCTAACGACCTGCATAAGCATCATTTTTTTACCACAAAAAATATTCAAATCACAATAAATTTTTTGATTTCAATATTTTTGCACCATTTTTTAAAAAGTTCTTCCTTTAGAATCTACTTTTAGAATCTGTTCTTCCTTTAGAACTGTGTCGATTTTGATCATTTGCTTTCTGGAGTCGTAGATATTCCAAAATTCCTTGGGGAGCCATAACTCATGCAAATATCTCAGGCTAGAGGATTATTCTCATTTTCGGCTATTCACTTTTCGAAACAATACTTAGATGAAAGTATTTTGTGAAAAAAATAGAACAAATTGGTTCAACCGTTTATAAGTAATGAGCATTTATGTTTTTGGTAACACTACGGCCGACAAAGATCTTAAAAACTTAAAAAACATCATTTTGTAATTTTTAAATTTCTAGGAGACAACTCAACCGATTTTTATGATTTTTTTCAGAGAAGCTCCTCATTACCTAACATTGTATAGCCCACATTTCATTTCTTCATAAATTGGCTAAAAACAAAATGGTGGGCAGAGAAATTTTATATGGACAGTGTCAATCCCCCAAGAAAAATCGAAATCTCTTCAAAATCAGATGAGTAACGGTCAATAACGAAACAGATTTTGAAAATGCCATAGTTTTTTTGATAAGTTGCAAAAAAATTGTACAAAAATATTGAGAAACAATACTGTTATCGCGATTTGAATATATGTTGTCGTGAAAAAATGAAGCTGCCGGTAGAGGTTAGAAACAGAGTAGCAATTGGCTTGTTTAGGGGTATATGATTTTTTTTCCAATATTCTGATTCTACGTTAAAAACTGAGCCAGAATCCAAAGTTTCATAATTTTCTGTGCCCTGGAGCTATTTTTAAAAAACGTTTGTATTTAGTTTGAAAATTGCGTTCGAATCACCCCTCGGCAAATTTTACTTCGGGACTGTCATTATGTAAATTGAAATGTCATCGAGTACTCGGAATTAAATCTTTTTTAATACATTAAAATTAAGATATTGAAGCGCAATAAATCGTGTTGCATTAAAAAAAATCTTCTCTTTCGATCAAGCTACAAAGAACTGTTAATTTTTCATCGCTAAACAACCGAATTCAAAATTGAAAATGCAACCAGCAAGATAAAACTTAATTGTATAAAAATATTTGATGGAACATCGACTTGAGAGAACAATTGCATAGCAAATAAATTGCTATATAAATTCTTCGGATTTAGCTAACTTCGAGGCGTTTTGCGGGAATTCCTGGAATTTGCGGCGAAAGTCAAATTTCGCGGTTGCCGTGAAATTGCTAATTTCCATTGTCCCTAGTTTTTTTCGTAAGGGATTTTATCGATCAAATAATCCGAAACTTCGCCATATGGTACACTTTTATATATAGAATTGTGTTACCTATTGGCCTATTTGTAACGTCCGCAACTGTAAAGCAAAGTCACGTTGAGGGTTGTATTGAATCCCGGGCGATGTAGGATCTTTTTATAAGTATTTTTTCTTCACTTTCCTGGTCATACAGTTAATGCCACATGCTAGAGGGTTTCAGTGCTAACCCTTGAGTAGCAGAGATTCACTTTCGCTTTTGTAATGATATCCTAAATGAATATACCTTTCGTGTATCTCGACAACAAGTTTTACGTCAATTTTTAAAGTTCATTTTGTCGCAACATAACTCCTTATTAAAACTGACAGAAGTCAAAGATTACTTTTCAATCATATTCTTTGTGATTATTCAACACCTTGTAAAATTGTCAAACTTTCAATGTTGAATAGTTTGAAATTTGGATTTTTGAGTTATCTAGTTGTAGCATAAAGGGAACGATTTTATTCCCATGTTATCCGGCTTGCTGCCGACGTGCCTATTATGGACCCACCTGGAATTGCTAACTATGGACCCTCTGATGTAATGGCATCTACAAAAATGTTTAAATATCTGTATTTCAGACCAAATATTATGCGTGGACCTGCTCCCTATCAATGTAAACGAAGTTCATCCGGTGGAATTTTATAGGAATAAAGCTGCTTTGAGTGACGTGTTTTTGTGTAGGGGATCTATAATACGTAAAGGGTCCATAATCGGCAACGGCTCCCTAGTAATGCAAATATGCGACTAAGACAAAGAAAGCTCTCAGCTTATAACTGTATTATTGCTCATAGAACACTAAGCAGAAAATCAGTCTCTGTCCTAGTGGAGAGAAGAAGAAAAAAATAAAACCTTGAAACTATTGTGATGCCTTATTTCCATTGAGCAAAGCTATTGGATCTGGAATCGAAACAAAAGAGATGAACAAAAGATACAAATTGGATCCGTTAAAATGACAATGAACTGTTGCACACTATGGCGATCGGCAGCGTTTGATCTTGGTCCAATGTCAAGAAACTACCCTGAATAGGTGAACGAAATCAGAACATTAATTGGGATTAATATCAACAGTAAATCAATCAAATTTGAATGTCACTACTTCAATATGGTTTTGGAGGAAGTCATGTTATAAATAGAGTAAAGAGCTAGTAAAAACTATAAACTCCTATTCGCTGATCTGTGAACTTATAACCCAACGATACGGTGTTACCAGGGTAAAGTAAAATGCGAATAATGAACGAATTCATGAATGCATAATTCATTACATTAACCGCACACCTGGAGGTCTCTTTAATTTGTACGCCAAACAGAGATTATTGGCAACGGTCAATTTAGATCACTTTAACTCGGAACATTAGATCGAATATTGGCAAATTACAGCTGTAGCAATAGGACGCAACAGTGGCAACATTGGTCCGATCATTAACGATTAGAATTTCAAAACCAACCCGTACCGCCATGTGCAAAAGCAATGGAACGCAAATGGAATAATAAATTCACTAGTGGTACACTAACAATGCGTGATTTTCGCATGAGTTTATGCTTGGCTCACCGCGATGGGTATTACTTATACCTAGATTTGGGCCATTACCTCGACATTGGCCGACAGACACAGCAATGCCACCGACAGTTCCCGCCAGTTGCGATTTTCATCATGATGGTCATCAGCCTTCTCTAAGCCATTATTACTCGAGGCGTTTGGTAGATTCACTAAGAACTGTGGGCGATCAGGTGACCAACAATAGAAAAAAAAATACTTGTTCTGATAGGATTCTCTATTTCATCATGTGAGCAATTCTCGCTGAAACCAGGTTGCCATCGGCACCCATCGTTAGAATTACAATTTTATGTCACTGACCGTTAGTTTTCAATAAAACTTAAGGGTGGTCCTTTAGTTTTTTCTCAAATTTGTGGACCCCTCGTACGCCAGCTAGCTAAACAGTTGGCGAAAAAGGCCATTTTTCGATATATCTAGGCTCGAGTGCAATCAATGCAAACATAATTTATTGTACAATTTAGAAACAAGTATTCAATCGTTAGTGTTTTATTCGAGTCTGGTTAGAATTTGTTTATATAACACGAATCGTCAACAATATTTTTGGCCACCAGACTATATAGAAACTGCCCATAGTGTACTAAGAACCCATGCTTGGAGGAGACACTGAATCGGTCGCACTACATGTAACGTACTGCTGCTTGACGATGATTAGTGGAAACGCGACAAACTTGACCCAGTAAGAATGACGATATGGTCTCGTAGCATGTGATGGATTGATATAGACCATATGCATGGTTGGGGGCGGCCTGTCCCAGCTTATACTTCATCTGCACCGTATACTTTATGGTACTTCAACTAGATTATGCGACGACCTTGTGGTTATTATTATTATTATCACATTCATAAGAGTAACTATTAGGGGCCCAGATAGCCGCAGTGGTGAACACGCAGCTGTTCAGCAAGATCAAGCTGAGGGTCGTGGGTTCGAATCTCACCGGTAGAGGGTCTTTTCGTAAATGTAATTTTCTCGACTTCCCTGCGCATAGAGTATCTTCGTGCATGCCACACGATACACACAAGCAAAAATGGTCAATTGGCAAAGAAAGCTATTATTGTGAATTACTGTGCTGAAGCAGGCTCTGTCCTAGTTGGGACGTAATTCCAGAAAGAAGAAGAAGAATAGTAACTACTACGTAAAGGCCTTACGCTATGGACAAGAAACTTTGATTAAACTGGTTTTGTCCTACAAAAAAAGTACGAAGCAAAATGTAATAACCCATGTGATGTTTCTGAGTTCTGATAAAATGTTCCCAATCTTCTGCAAGATTGGGTCTCATTCATGAAGAAACCCTAAGCCCAGTCTGTGTCGTGTGTGTGCGGAAACTATTCTCAAAATACAGTGTTTTACATATGTTTCGTCAGCTGTTTTTTCTCACCTCCAACAACCGCCAACATTATGTACGAACTGCTCCAACAGCACCACCCTCGCCAATTATACAGTGCGCGTGGTTCATCCAATCGGCCAGCTGTTGTGCGGGCTGACTAATCGACCGCAAGTCAAGTTGGTAGTTTTCAACGACCCATGTCTGAGAAAAAGATTGGTTCGTGCGAACCTGGGTAGATTACACATGCTTCATTAGACATGTTCTACATCGTTTTGACCGTTTTGAATCTGCACGTAATGCAAGTGCTACGATATGGTTGTCTTGCTTGTTTATATGGGGTGTTTCAAAACTAATCGACGATGTTAAATGGCCCTATCTTCATTCATAGATGACTCAGGTCATTCTTCGATTATACTCTTCATTTTTTGTCAAACAGATTGTAATAGTTTTCCAAGATTATCGTCATGTTTGCATTATAACGAGAAAATTCAATAGGTTTTCGTATGCCTTAACGTAAAAGGATGACGAGTTTTCCCTAAAATTTATTGGAAGAAGAAAAGTAATTGGGTTTGAGACTTCTTACGCACCATTCAAACTGAGTTTTTTTTTCAATCAAGACTGCATGCCAAAAAATGTCCATTGATTTTTATATTTCTAGAATAGTAAGGCCAGCTGACCCTCAAATTAGTTGTTACGAATCAAAATCGTTGCTTATAAAATATGATTGTTCGAATCATTTGCAAACATGGATTTTTCGTGGACAAATACACTCTCTTAATTGAGAATGCTTTCGAAATCCTGAGTCACTTGATTTTCAATTGACCTAAAATTGTTTAGAAATTGTTCCAAGAACGATGTATGGCATAAAAGTCTTCAATTGCAAAAGCTTTAGACTTATTATGAGTCAATTTTATAAGCCAGTTGAAGTAGATGAATTTGATGTCCAGTGTATTGAAAAGACAAATATGCAGCTATGCAAGTATATTTGTTTTTGTATAGGATTTGTTTTTAGTAGGGTTTCCAAACCGGAACACATTTACCGGTAAATGAGATTTCCCGGAATTTCTGTTTCCGAGAAAATGATTTTCTGTTTCTCGGGATTCCCATATTCCCGGGACGTTCTATTTCAAAAAAAACAATTGACCATCATAATTCAAACAACAACCATCGCACAATTTACTTTTCACTTCATGTCAACCAATGTTCTTACTAGACCATTAGTTATATTTTGATATTTATTTGTTGTTTTTCGTAATAGAATTCTAGAAATGCATATCTTTTTAGAGACAAGTTTTTTTCCAAGAAATATTATTGTCAACACGATTCTATACCATTACCCGGAATACCATTACCCGGAATGCAATTTACCGGAACACCATTTACCGGAATGTACCATTACCCGGAAAAACCATTTACCGGAATGTACCATTTACCGGAATGCACCATTACCCGGAAAGCCAAATCTCATTCTCGACTCCCTCGGTTTCCATAAACACTATTTCAAAAGACATCTCCAAATAGCTATGGACCAAATATGTTGTTCTTCTTGTCGGATTCTATACCATTACCCGGAATACCATTACCCGGAATGCAATTTACCGGAAGACCATTTACCGGAATGTACCATTACCCGGAAAAACCATTTACCGGAATGAAACATTTACCGGAATGCACCATTACCCGGAAAGCCAAATCTTCCATTTTCGACGACTTTTCAATGATGCCCAGCACAAATTATGTCACGCTAGCCATTGACATTCTCGACTCCCTCGGTTTCCATAAATACTACTTCAAAAGACATCTCCAAACAGCTATGAACCAAATATGTTGTTCTTCTTGCCGGCGTTACGACTCAACTGGGATAAAACCAGCTTCTCAGCTTGTTCTAGGAGCATTTCTACAGTTTATAGCTGAGAGCCTATGTCAACCGACCATTTTTGCATTCGTTCATAGTTTGACAAGTATGTAAGGACTCTAACTCTGAAACGTTGTCAAATTTGCCAACCAGAAATAATTTAGAACCAGCAGTATTCAATTCTACCAACCTCAGCTTGATCTTTCTGAATAACTTTGCCGCAACATAAGCCTTAAACTGTGAACGAATATCACGATACCAAAATTTGATTGAACATGTAATTTTATTGGCGACCTTATTAGCAAAAATCGCCTTATATAGATCGGAAAACAATGTCTTCAAATTTAGGCTATAAAAATAAACATTACAGGCAAGGATAGAAAGAATGAAAAGAATTATTAATTTCTTTTATGTCCGAGACTACTCGGAAGGTACCATCATTACAAATTGAAATAAAAAAAAGCCTAACATATAAGGTAGGTTGCATTTGAGTAAATGGAACATCTCAGCATTTAAAAATGTTTGCAGTTGGGATGGTTTTCTTATTTCTTTACGTTAAAACAGATCAATGTTAACATTGTATCGATTTATTAAAAACACTCATCTTGCGAGGGAAGCAACATACAACAGTTCAATTCTCATGTCAGCTTTATGGTTTGGGGAAAGCTAAAGAAATCAAGACGAAAACTAAAAGTGCCTTGGTGATTGAGAGTAGGGACACTATTCGCCATTGTAACGTCCATCTTTGGAACCTCAATAGATCTACTTTTTTTCAATTTGATTAATTGTGCTATTTTTCTCCGAATGTTATAACTCTGAATATCTGTACCCCGAATTCAATGTCAGTGTAATAAACAAGAAAGAACAACAAGCAATCAAAAAAATAAGATATCTGGTCATTTTCGACTAAACACATTTTGCCAAAAATGCCGAGATTGGTGGAACTCGAAAGAACCGCCAACCAATTAAAGAAGGGTGAATATCAGATGACCCGAAATGGGTCATTCTAGAAAAAGGATTATACGGGGGATTTACAATCGGTTTATTGACGTTAGCGGAAACGACATTCGGTGAAAGTATTAAAAATTCTAATCATTGTTTATTTATTCACATTTGGACACTTGGAGAATCGATGGTCGAATATTAAACGTAAAGTTACATAGTTGTAGCCAAATTAAGCCAGTTCGGGCAAGACAAGCTGAAAAGATAAGTTGAAAGAATAGCTTATTTTTAAAAGAAGGGTGAATCATTAATGAAATGCAAATATATGAAGATGATGCTCATTGACATGATCAAGTATGAAGATATTTTATGCCCGTAACGCTGGTAGATCACCTCTTAGTGGTGCGTGACGGGGTAAGATCTACCATATTGTACTCTTATTGTATCTGTTCTTGTAAATACTTATAAGTTACGGTCAGAAGAGTATAAGAGAGTAACAAGCCACTAAGACCCACCTATTTGTCCTAGATGATGAGGAGGTCGAAGTGGAAAAATGGCTCAATCAGCATCTGAGGTTGGCTTTAACTCATGAGACATGTACTTTCCGAGTTCAAGAGTTTATCTTTCGATATCTAGGAGGGAAGCGATTCCGAATTTCGAATCAGTGGAGTAGCAGACCTCCTAACTTCTAAAATAAGCATCTTTGTTTCAAGGAATCTAAAGGGCTCATGCGATGAAATCTGTTCACAGTTTCAAAAAACGACTTTAAACCTTATAAGTAGAAGCAATAATTTGATACGCTTGAGTACCGATGCATGGTCAAAATCAATATCATTCAACCAGCTTAGTGGCCGAACCTGATTAAAGGGCGCGCTTTTGAAGTTTAATGGTGATAAACTGTTTTCTCCAAAAGGTATAAATAGCGGATTCTTTTTCTAAAGAGGCTCTATGCAAAATGGTAAAGAATGATATTTGTATAAAAAAACGACTACTTCATTATTTCTCAATAGTAATGGAGTAGAACGACATGCACTAAACAAAGGACACGGGTATACCACAAAAGATCAAAGAAAACTGGTCGCAGTGGTTCATCCCGAACAGAAACAAGTGAAGATATCTTAGACTCCTCTCTGGTATGTTTGTATGTGTGTAGATAGCCACCATCCTTGCTTGAGTCTTGCTCTGCTTTCGGCTCCACTCAACAGTAAAGTCAAATTTCATTATCGATCTGAATTCAACATACCATTGTATGAAGGGCCAAAAGGGGGGTAAGCAGAGACACTTACGCGAAACCCGCGAAGAAGAAGAGAATCTCCTTCCAACAGTATGATCCTACAGATTGAATATATATCTTAGACTTCTCTCTGGTGCTCATGTATTTTGAAATAAGAACCTTATCGTTGGTGGTAATTTTAAATATTTTAAAGTCAACATACTGACATGAATGACCATAAAACGGTTAAAAGGATCATAATGAAAAAAGTCGAGAAATGGAGAAATCATTTTCCGGTAAATGGTCCTTCCGGGTAATGGTTTTCCGGTAAATGGTTCATTCCGGTAAATGGTTTTCCGGGTAATGGTCTTCCGGTAAATTGCATTCCGGGTAATGGTTTTCCGGGTAATGTCGGAGAACCTCTTGTCGGCGTTACGACTCAACTGGGACAAAACCTGCTTCTCAGCTGTTCTAGGAGCATTTCTACAGTTAAGAGCTGAGAGCCTATGTCAACCGACCAGTTTTGAATCCGTTCATAGTTTGAAAAGTAGGGTAGGTGTACCAGTTATGGACATAATGGTTCCCTATTTGGCCATACGTGATAATTTGATTATTTTCAAATTTTTTATCATTCTGTGTATTTTAGCAGTTTGATATCAAATAAATCTTGATGTTAAAACATTCAAAAATATTCAAAATATGAAAATTTTCGAGAAAACACATGTGGCCAAATAGGGAACCTTTTTAGCCATAACTGGTACACTTTCCCTATGTAAGTACTCTAGCCCTGAAACGTTGTCAAACTTGTCAACCAGAAATAATTTTGAACCGGCGATATTCAATTCTACCAACCTCAGCTTGATCTTTCCGAATAACTTCACTTTGTCGCAACGTAAACCTTAAACTATGAACAAATCACGATACCAAAATTTTATTGAACATGTAATTTTATTTGCGACCTAATTAGAAAAGAATCGCCTGATATATATCAGAAAACTATGTCTTCAAATTTAGGCGATAATACTAAATATTACAGGCAAGGAAAGAAAGAATGGAAAGAATTATTATTTTTTCTTTTATGTTCGAGATCACTTGGAAGGTACCATCATTATAAATTGAAATCGAAAAAAAAACTAACAATTAAGGTAGGTTGTATTTGAGTAATTGGAACATTTCAGCATTTAAAAATGTTTTGAGTGATGATGGTTTTCTTATGCCATTACGTTTAAACAGATCACAATCCAATTTTAATATTGTATCGAAATATTTAAAAAAAAAACAGTTATCTTGCGAGGGAAGCAACATACAACAGTTCAATTCTCATGTCAGCTTTATGGTTTGGGGAAAGCTAAAAACAATCAAGACGAAAACTAAGAGTGCCCTGGCGATCGAGAGTAGGGACACTATTCGCCATTGTAACGTCCATCTTTGGAACCTCAATAGATCTACTTTTCCGTTAAATTTGATTTATTGTGCTATTTTTCTCAGAATGTCATAACTCTGAATGTCTGTACCCCGAATTCAATGCCAGTGTAATGAACAAGAAAGAACAATAAGCAATCAAAATAATAAGATATCTGATCATTTTCGACTAAACACATTTTGCCAAAAATGCCAAGATCCGTGGAACTCGAAAGAACCACCAACCAAATAAAGAAGCATGAATATCAGATGAAATAGGCTATTCTAGAAAAAGGGATATACGGGTGATTTGCATTCGGTTGATTGACGTTTGTGGAAATGACACTCGGCGAAAAGTAATAAAAATTCAAATTCATGCTTATTATGGACACTTGGAGAATCGGCGATCGAATATTGAACGTAAAGTTACATAGTTGTAGCCAAATTAAGCCAGTTCAGCCAAGACAAGCTGAAAAGATAAGTTGAAAGAACAGCTTATTTTTAAAAGAAGGGTGAATCATTAATGAAATGCAAATATATGAAGATGGTGCATACTGACATGAACAAGTATAAAGATATCTTAGACTCCTCTCTGGTGCTTATGTATTTTGAACTAAGAATCTTATCATTGGTGGTCATTTTAAATATTTTTAAGTCAACATACTGACATGAATGACCATAAAACTGTTTAAAGGACGTTAATGAAAAAATTCGAGAAATGGAGATATAACTTTCCGGTAAATGGTCCTTCCGGGTAATGGTTTTCCGGTAAATGGTTCATTCCGGTAAATGGTTTTCCGGGTAATGGTCTTCCGGTAAATTGCATTCCGGGTAATGGTTTTCCGGGTAATGTCGGAGAACCTGTCAACACAAAATAAAAGATTGTTTGAGGGATTTACTCCATGAATTGAGAAGTGATTTTTTTCATGAGTATTGTTAATTATAGCTGTTACAATTTTCAAACTTGATTTAAACTTTTCAAAAATTATATAAGCTTGATGGTACAATTGCCTAACGTTATGGGCTTTTTTTGTTGCCAACATATTTTTTTTTTGTATCATAAAAAATATACTCCCAAAAAAGAGAAATGACGATATGAGCAATCTTCAAAGTGGCGATGATCGTCAACCCAGGAATAGTCGGTCTGTGTATTGCGTAGCAGGTTCATAAGAAAACCACACATGTCGATGCAAACAATGCAGCCAAGGTGACGGTAACGCTTTGGCTACATATTAGCGCGACTGTCCTTGAGTTAATCTTCAGACAGTGCTGTCACAAGATGACGTGAAACCTTTACCAAACAAACAGAGCAATAATCTGTGATCGAACGGCATTAATTAGTAAAAACATGTATATGTATCTTCAACACAGAAACAAGGTTGTGCAACCAAGCTGCGATTTTTTTGCGTAACAAAACTGACACTCCCATTGTAATGGTAATATTAACAATTCACACGCCGCATCTTGCTGTATCGGTAGCCGGTTCGAACGGATTCACCTTTCTTCGTTTATCTCCATACTTCATATAAGTGGAACCTGCTCATTGATTAATTTCGTTCAAAACCGGACCGCTTGCATGTGAAAGAAGCACATCGAACAGACTCCAGCCGATGATTGGACACTTTTTCGACGGTTCATAGCTTAAGTAATTGGCACGTTTTATAAAATTGGTAATTGCGCCCAATTTGGTGCACAATTAGAGCACATTCCGAAAGATTATCGATTTCGGCAAAAACAAAGATCTATTTCGCTGCGTTCGGTTTGTTTCGTTGCACACGGTGCTAACCTATAAAAAGGAAGCGAGCAACGATGAGATAATCTTGGCGGCACCGAAGAAGCGCATCGCGGCGAAAGTTGATGGCAGGTTTTCAACGACTGCAAATTATGGAAGGTTGGAATGAAGGGGATATCTCGCACGGAACGAGTTGTCTTTTCTTACTGCATACATATGTATGTATATCACTTCTGTGTTTCAGCGCTTACCCAGTGGATATAGACACTATCTGTTAGTTATTTAAATTTGTAAATCTTCTGTTTTAGCAAGTATGAAGAGAAAATATTTAAACTTTTTTTCCAATTTACTACAAATGACACACAGGCTTCGTCTTGCTATTTAGCTTCGTATTCGTATTTAGCTTCGGATAAGATTATGGCCCTTCAAACATCTACAAAAATCTTAAAAAAATAGCTCAAAAGGGATTTGTTTCTTCAGTAACATCCTTCATTCCTTTGAAGAATGAGTTTTCACCATGGAATGATAAAATTGTAATTACATTACAGCACTCAAGTGTTTGGATTTTTTTTTCAAAATTCTCCATAGTAGATTCCATATAAATTGTCTTTGGGCAACCTTTAAACCATCACCCAAAAAGATGAGAGATTCAAGGAACTCTATTTTTTGTTAAGGAAGGTAAGGAAGATATGGTACATAGAGTAAACGAACTTTTTTTAAATTTTGAATGGGTGTAATATTTCATATGTTAATAGTCCAGTCGGCTCGAAAATAATTGAAAGTGGAGTCGATAGGATTGAGAATCGCTTCATGGGATATTTGAAATGTAACAGGGACATGTCCAGAATCAAAATAAGTGGCTACAAAGGTGACTGGAGTCGGTTAAGACCAAATCAATCGTAAAAGAGTTTTTTGGAGAGAAAAAACATTTAGGGCTACCAGGGTATTGAATTGAGAAATATCCTGAAGGGCACTCATCAAATCAGTGGTGCCGGAAGTGGGTAGGACAAGTAGGACATTAGACTGGCCCTTAAACAAAAAAGTTGTAAAATTCAACGGGGCACCCCCTAGATATGTGCCTTAGGGTAAGAAAAAAGCTCTCTCAAAATTTCAACTCATTTGGTTGCTCCCCCAGCTGGCGCATTCAATTCGAAGTTTGTATGGAATATTCGTCTCAAATATATTGAGAATTGACCCTATGTCACTGTTTCGTCTCGTGCACTAGTCAATCGCGTTCAATTGAGCCCAGAATGACAAATTCACTAGTTGATACGCTAATGAACATAGTTGCCGAAGGTTGTATCTGGATTTAAGCTCATTTTCATTAAGCTTTCAGTCGTTGAAAGTTAGGCTTAGATCAGCACTCCCGTACAATCACACATGTGCATTCACTTTGTGTCGCAGCTCGCCCAGCGTCATAGGTGGCTATTAGACTGGCCCACCTTAGTATGAGAGAAAAATAAAGTTGTATAATTCCACGAGGCACCCAACAGGATTATTCTTTAGGGTGAGAGGAAGACTTTCTGAAAGTTTCAGCTCATTTGGTCGTTCCATGAGCTGGCGCAATCGAATTGAAGTTAATATGGGATTTTCAGCTCCAACATATAGGAAACAGCACATCATCTCCTGTTTGAGTCAGGAAAATGGTTGATCGCGTTCAATTGAACCCAGAATGTCAAAAACACTACTTGATACTATAGCAAACAATATTGTAGAAGGTTGTATGATGATTAAAATTGATAAAGTTGGTGTTTTAACTATCTGAAGTAGATTTGCAATATTGCTTAGTATTCCTTCAACTTAGCTGGGTGGTAGCCACTAAGCGCATCATAGCCACCTATGACGCTGGGCGAGCTGCGGCACAAGGTGCATGCACATGTGTGATTGTACGGGAGTGCTGATCAAAGCCTAACTTTCAACAACTGAAAGCTTAATGAAAATGAGCATAAATCCAGATACAACCTCCTGGCTCAAACAGGAGATGATGTGCTGTTTCCTATGTGTTGGAGCTGAAATTCCCATATTAACTTCAATTCAATTGCGCCAGCTCATGGAACGACCAAATGAGCTGAAACTTTCAGGAAGTCTTCCTCTAACCCCAAAGAATAATCCTGGTGGGTGCCCCGTGGAATTATACAACTTTATTTTTCTCCCATACTAAGGTGGGCCAGTCTAGTAGGACATGTACTACGCACAAAAAAACCTTGGTAGGACAGTCGGTGGATTGTCCTACCCACGACAAAAAAAAGATCGGCAGAACGCTAATATAAACTCGACCAATATCGTACTTATTCTCATTGAGGATGGAAGACACAATAAGGTTTGTCATGCTATTATCATGCATAGTAAAGTGTGACATAGTTTGTGCATGACCCCCAAAAGTTCTGGCTCGTGAGAACGTCTAAGAATCTCTACAGAGAAAATCCTGGAAAACTAGGGAAAGTGTACCAGTTATGGCCATAGTGGTTCCCTATTTGGCCATAGGGGACATTTTGATGACTTTCACATTTTAAGTCTTTTTGAATGCTTTAACATCAAGATATATCTTATATCTAACTACTACAACACAAGAAATTTTTCAAAATTTTAAGACATTAAAGTAATCACGTATGGCGAAATAGGGAACCACTATGTCCATAACTGGTACACTTACCCTAACTGTTTATTACAGAAACTACTCTAACCGTTAGAAAAACATATGGAGCAATCCTCTCTTGCATTTCTGAATGAAGCAATGGATGTTTTTTTTTCTTAATATCTATGGCCAACCCTGTATATATTCTGGGACAAATTGCCGTGAGCGTTTCTAAAAGTAATTCTTGAGAAGTTTCTGAAATATCTATAGAGAATTATGAGAAAAATCTTTGGATGAAGCAAATGAATTAATCGGATACCAGTCACATCGTGTTATATACAGCGCGAGTGTGATAATGCTAGCGATTTATGAACGTGCGATCGCTTTTCATATAATCAATCAAAGCACTGCTTAATCTCTTGACGATTTTCAGAGCAATTCTTATAGAACTCCCTCAGAATATTGTGACACTATTCACAAAAATATTTATAGTAGCTTATGACGATTTTTTTTAAAGATTTTTTTTTCAGAGGTGATGAAGAAATTGCAGCGAAATATTTGATGGAGTTTCTGCACGATGAAACAATTTTCAAGCATGTTCAGTTTCTTCTGAAAACTTTTGCGATTAGCCGGGTCACTTCGGTGCAAAGAAAATAACACAGATTTTTGCTCTTAATCCATTTATTATCTAGGGTGAGGAAATTAGAACAACCTTACTGATGGTAAAGGTAAGCAGTTGGATCTAATTTCGTCAAATTTGTTCAATAAGATTGATTAAAAAAGGATACGTCTATAAAGGTAATCTATATTTTTAGTTTTGATTCTTCTCTTTTTCCCGAATAAGTTTCAGGAATTATCATAATGATTTATTTAGAATACTTCTGGGTCTCCTGCAGGGAGCTTTCCAAAAATTATTCTAGGGATTTCTCAACCAAATCTCCCAGAAATTCTTCCTGCGATTTTCAAAGGATGCTTATGGGAATTCGCTCCAGGAAATCCTTGAGAACTCCAAAGCTACTATCTCTAGTAATACTTTGTTTTTTTCCAAAGCTATCCTAGAATTTCCTCAAGATATTTAACCAAATTCTTTAGTTGTTACTCTAGAAAATCTTCCAAAGATTTCTACAGAATTTCTTCCCAGGAAATCCACTAAGGTTTATTTTAAAGTGTTTAAAGAAAATAGCTCAAAGGTTTTTTTTAACATAAGAATTCTTATACCTGTTCATATGGATTCCTCAAAGAATTCATACACGTTTCCTCCAAGAAATTCAAAAATCTTTCAGGGGTTCTTGGAACCATTTTTTCTAGGAATTTTTTTCAGCATTTCATTCAAGTATTGCTCATACAGTTTTAACAAACATTTCTTAAAAAAAATCTAAAAAATATCCCATGAAATCTTCAAAAGTTCAGTGAACTTTTCACACCAGTTTATACTACAGAAATTGTTTTTAATAATTCTTTCGATTATTCTACACAAATTTCTATAGATAGGATTTTTTATTTCGCTTAGCTTAGCAAATCATCTATGAAATCTCTTAAAACTTTCTCAAGAGTTCAGGGCTCCTTGTTTAGAAATCCTTGTTTATAAACGGTGACTTTAAAACTTATCCAAGTTCAATCAGGATTTTCTTTAGAAATGTTTCAGGGATTTAATTTCAGAAAAAAATCCTTGACATTTCCCTGCATAAAAAATTTTGGACGAATTGCTGAAAAAAAATTCAAGACTTACGCGAGAAATTCTCAAAGAAATACTGGAGGAATTTCTGTAGAAATCTTAGAAGGAAAATCTGGAGCAATTGCTGAATGTATCTTTTGAGAAATCCCTTGTTGAAATCTTATATAAATCATAAAAGTCAATTTTCAAGGACATCCCTAGTAATTTCTGGAGAAGTTTATGATTGAATTCTTGAAGATGTTTTGACCGGGAATCTTGAAGGATGCCCCAGGGATAAATTTCTCAAATACTTTTTGGAGAATCCAGATGATTTCTGAAATTATCTTTGAAGAAATTATTTTCCTGTGGTTCTACTTGGGAAAAAAGCAGACGGAATTCTTCAGGTATTCTTTTTCCCTTAGAAAATTCTTAGAGAAATTCCTGAAGAAAAAATCATTAAATGAACTCCTTCAGAAATTTTTGGAGTAATATCTGAACATTTGGGCAATTACCTGAATAAATTTCTGATTAAATTCCTACAGAAAATCGTAAAAAATACATACAGTAAAACATTTCGTAATGTCACGACGAATTCTCAAAAAAGTCTTAGATCATTAGATTCTTTTGTTTCCGTATTGCAACCATGTTTAATGAATAAGCGAAAGAAGACGCGACCTGATAAGAGGTTTTTTCCTAAGACGGTGTCCAAGAAGAATTACCACCGCTAGCCTAGCGGGCCCAACGAAAAATCGAAGGCACGGGTCCAAACAAGGATCAATAGGTACAAAAAAGAAGTACTGAAAATTTCTGTCAGCAGAAAGAATGTGCGAACGCTTATCAAGAGAATACGATGCGCACTGATTGCTCAGCAATTCCTTTCTGAATCTTCTTGCGCGTAATAATAATTTTCCAGAAAACACATACCATTTTAATATGTTTCAATTTGTTCTTTCGTAGAATGAAATTTTATTGTTCAGTGTCGTCGAAATACTAAATTGTGTCATTAATTCCGAGATTGGATGCGTTGCATTGAAGCAATAACATATGGCACTACTAGGAATGTATGCCTTTGTGCCGTTCCCTTTGAATTCGCCTACCCTATTTACAACTTGAGCCGATTCTAGCAGCATGCCTTCGGTCTTGTCCCTACATAAGCCGCGGGATTGCAGTCCATGTAGCTTTAATGCATCCATATGTCAAATTAGAGCACCCTGCACTCGTATGCTTACATACATCGTACAGAGTATAGACCAGGCGGCGATCGTTTGCTTCACTGCACATTCGATGCAGTTTGCTTTGAAGGTTCTTTCTTCGGGGTGGATTACACACTAACTAGGCGAAAAATTGCCTCCGGGGCAGCCGTGCATGTGCAACAGAATCGCTCATATAATTCTATTAGTCGCCAAAAATTATGGCGACATTGAAAGGCGGCTGCGAAACAATGTTCGTTTGTCATGGTTAATTGACGCGTTTTTGGCGATTTTCATGCTTAAGCACCGCTTCTGATCAGGGGAAATACTGGTGGGGTAGATGGACAACAAAGATCGTCAATGCATACCAGTTCAGTTGAGTCAGTCGTCGGGTGTAGACGCATTTTTAAGCGCTCCGTAGTTATTTTAATTTTTTTTTCTTCTTTGCTGTTTACAAACATCGCGCGCGACCGGTAAAAATGCAGTGCAGTGTTAAATCATGCAATATCAGTGACGATCGCTTCCTATGGAAGTGCGAGTTCTGCTTTAAAAATTACCACGCGGCATGCATTGGTGTGCAACGCCATCAGGAGAACTTTGTTTTATCATATATGGTACCTCTATGCGGCGATTGCCAGCATAATTTGAAAACCGGAATTGACACCCGCAAAGTGCTCCATCAACAGCAGCAGCTAATCGATTCAATTAGAGCACAAACTGACGCCAATCTTCGAGTAGCCGCCGATCTTAAAAAACTTAGTGCAATGGGGGATTTATTTGACCAAATTGAGCATCAACTGAAGGAATCGGTGTTGTGCATTAATAATAGCACATCGGCGAGCGTGTCAAATGCTGTATCGGTATTATCGCGTGTGGCCGAAAAGCATTCAGAATATAGGAATGATATGCCCAGCAACGATTTGATTGCATTAAAAAACCATTTGACTGGTCTATTAGATATTTCAATGAAATCTTCAAAACAACATATTGAAGATTTTGTAGAGGCTTTGACGGTAGATCTGACTGATGAATTAAAAAAGATCTGTACCGAGGTTCAGTCTTTGAGTAGCCTAACCATTGAGATGGCTGCTCATTGCAACGAACACAATGCTAGCATTGGCAGAGACCGATTTGCGGAAGATGAGTCACCGCCAAGCCTATTACAAGAGTTGGCTGAAACTGCTGATGTAAACTCTGGTTCGAGTTCCGGTACCGCAGGTTCACCGCCCAGTTTAAATTCTGAATCAAATAAAAACAAAGAAGACAACTCTGGCTGGCGACTCTTAGGCACGAGGAAAGTATGGAAAGCGAATTGGGCGGAATACGACAAACGCCAACTCCACCGATTGAATCAGCAAAAGCAGGCCGAGAAGGCCAGAAGGCGACGTAAGCGGAACGTGACACGCAATGCTACAACCAACAGTTTGGGTTGTAATGTAAACAACGTTTGCAACAACAGTTCTGTCAATACCCCTCTCCGCTTAAATTCTATGAACTCCCGCCGTACTGTTTTCGGCAATCGCAGGAATGCCACTGCTAATAATGCAAACTCTTTCCACCTTCCACCCGATCGTGAGCTACTTGCAGCAGCAAAAAATCAGTTTTCACGTCCACCGCTAAACTACCAACCAACGATACAATTTGAAAAAAGGGAAACCATGAATCCCTACCAACCAAGCGCCCCCACAACTTCACGAAACATGCCACAAGGAACTTTTTCAACTCCATCATCCTACGTAGAGTGCCCCTGTAGACACACGTGTTTTCGCCAGAACTGACGCTCTCTCCAGAGGAAGCAAATTATGACGACAATAATTGTGCGGAAACCGATGCTCACCAGGACCTGATGACTTCTCAGCCGTTTACGCTCAACCTGACGCAGTCTCCAGACGTAGACCATGACGATCCAATAGTGGGTGATATTCAACAAATTGTTCTAGGTAATATTTTAAATAATAACGATGTGTCTAATGAAGGATCTGGAATTTCAAGTAATGCTGTGCAAAGGGGTGTGTTTCCAAAAACTTCTTCAGAAGCTACCGAAATTTTGGTATATTGCCAAAATTTCAATCGCATGAGGAGTGCATCAAAAATGAACGAAATTTATAAAAGAATAGTAACTTCATCCTTCTCGGTTGTTTTGGGTACTGAAACTAGTTGGAACGAAAAAATTAAGAGTGAAGAAGTTTTTGGTAATGATTTTAATGTATTTAGAGATGATCGCGATCTGGTTCTTACCCAAAGAATGTTCTGCTGCCGGTTGTTGGTGAAAACGAATCATTACAACTTATTTTTGAAAGAGCTGCATTTTTAGGTTTAAATCAAATCAATCATGTGAAAAACCGACAAAACTGTTATTTGGACTTCTTATTCTCAAACATAATGGAAGATTTCTGTGTGAACGAATCTCTTTCTCCACTATGGAAAAATGAAGCGTTTCATACAGCTATCGAGTACTCAATCTTTGTTCATAATTATCATAATTCCGACTACTATGACTTTGAGAATTTCTTTGATTATAAAAACGCCAATTATAACGGCATCAAACAGAAATTGAATAGTATAGATTGGCAATCCGTTTTGAAAAATCAGGAAGATTTGGAGTATGCAGTTACGGGTTTTTATTCAATTTTGTCGGAAATTATTCAGATGGATGTTCCACTCTTGAGGAGACGTCGTAGGAATGGGTCAAAAAATCCTGTTTGGATTAATAAGCAAATAAAAAATTTGAAAAATCGTAAGCAAAAGGCTCATAAAATTTACAGACAACAAAAAACTCAAGAAAGTTTAGAAAATTATTTGTATATTGTCAACCAACTTAATCAGGCCATATCCACTGCACTTGAAGAGTACAACACAAAAATTGAAAATGATTTAAAATCTTGCCCTAGGAATTTCTTCAATTATGTTAAAACTAAGATGAAGTCTAACAACTTTCCATCTAAAATGACATTGGATGATAAAGTAGCAGATAATCAAGATGACATTTGTAATCTCTTTGCTGATTTTTTCCAAGAGACTTATACAAACTTCTCGGATAATGACCGTGATTTTGAGCACTTTTCTAGTTTTCCTGATTTTACAACCGATGTAGGCGTTAGTCAAATACAGGTACAAGACATTTTAACAGGACTGAAGAATTTAGATTCCTCCAAAGGATCAGGGCCTGACGGAATCCCACCTGCTTTACTGAAAAACTTAGCCAATGAATTTACGGCACCATTATTTTGGCTGTTCAACATGTCACTTGAAAAGGGCAGATTTCCAAAAGAATGGAAAAGGTCATTTCTTATACCCATTTACAAGTCTGGTAAAAAATCTGATATTCGAAATTATCGTGGAATTGCTATTATTTCATCCATTCCAAAACTATTTGAATCAATCATTAATAAAAAAGTATTTAGCCAAATAAAACATAGGATAACGAATGTACAACATGGTTTCTTTAAAGGTCGTTCTACTACAACGAACCTTTTGGAATTTGTTAATTACACTTTAAATGCAATGGATAGAGGTAACCACGTCGAATCACTTTACACCGACTTTAGTAAAGCATTTGACAGATTAGATATTCCTATGTTGATTTTTAAGCTAAATAAAATGGGAATTGCAATGAAACTCCTCAACTGGATTGAATCGTATTTAACAGATCGCCAACAAATAGTAAGATTTGAGGGAAAACTATCTAAACCTGTTCATGTTACATCAGGAGTTCCCCAAGGTTCACATTTAGGCCCATTGTTATTCATATTGTTTGTTAATGATATTTCATATGTGATAAAACATGTTAAAATTCTTATTTATGCTGACGATATGAAACTTTTTATGGAAATCAATAGCAAAAAAGAGAGCGACATTTATCTGAATGAAATAAGTTTATTTGATAAATGGTGTAGTAAAAGCTTACTTAAATTAAACGTCAAAAAATGTAATCTAATCACATATAGCAGAAAACGTAATACACCACAGATTACTGTATTTTTAGAAAATCAAGACGTTCAAAGGTGCGATAAGATTAGAGATTTAGGTGTTATATTAGATTCTAAACTTACATTTACTGACCATTATAATACTATTGTCCATAAAGCAACCAATATGTTAAGCTTTATTAAGCGTTTTAGCTTCAATTTTCGGGATCCATATACGATTAAAACCTTGTACATTGCTTATGTAAGATCAGTTTTAGAATATTGTAGTATTGTGTGGTCCCCACATATGAAAACACATGAGGATAGAATCGAATCAGTACAGAAGCAATTTCTTTTATATGCCTTACGCAAATTAGGCTGGACAACGTTTCCACTGCCATCATACGAGGCTCGATGCATGCTTATTGACATCCAAACTTTAAAGGAGCGTCGCGAATTAGCCATGATTTCATTTGTCAATGATATAGTATCGCATCGTATTGATTCCACCAATCTCTTATCTAGTTTGAATTTCTACACGCCCGCCAGACAGTTGAGGAATCGGAATTTGTTCGCATCAAACAATCATCGAACTAATTATGCCAAGTTCGGACCAATAAATCAAATGATGTCTCTTTATAACCAGCATTACACAGAAATTGATTTGACCATGTCGCGAACTAAGCTTAGGCAATATTTTAATTCCCTTAGATATAATACAACATAGTATTAAGCAAACATGTAGTCTACAATTTGATTGACGAAATAAATAAATAAATAAATAAATAAATAAATAAAAATAAAATAAATTGGCTGCTCGCCACAGCAGCGCTGTGTGTGATCGAGCAATTGCATAGTATGCCATTTTATGTGCACTAGGGCGATACAGATAGAATACAATAAAGTTCGAAACTCTGATTCTCCATATTTTTTTACGATATGGGTCATTCCACACCAAGTGTCCACAACAGCATCACAGATTTCAATCAAATTTTGTTTAAATGTTCATTAACATGAAACATGCAATAAGTCCAATTTTCATACCTATTGGACCACCCCTCGGCCCCTAGGCCAGAGGACAACCCCCACTGTGATAGCAAATTCGACAAAAACCCATAGTTTTGCTTACATTCTTAAATTCACGTCTTTGAAGCTATTAGACATGGAAAAATGGCCTTCGGAAATTTTTAAGGAAATCGTTTAAGGAGTTTAGAAAAAAAAAAAAATGTTGGATATAGTGTTGCCAAATATACTTATTTTCAATCTCAAAATCATTTTTCACCCAACTCTCCGAGGTGTTTTGAGCCAATCTTAAAAAAATGAATTTATAGATAAAAAGTCCGAATTTTTCATATAAAATCGCAAGCAATCTAAGTTGCTCTAAGAAAACTTATTGCTCAATTTATTAAGCTATTCTGTGCTGATTCAGAACTAAACAAATAATATATAATAAAAATATCACAACAGTATTGCCAGATCATATTTGTTTATATTGGTTCAATTTTCAGTGTTCCTTTGGGGATTTTCATAAATTGACGCTTATATTGAGCTGTTCGGTATTCCAATCCGCATAGTTATTAAATTGATTAACTCATTACGCGTGGTGAAGATGGACAAATTATGGGTGAAATTGTGAAAACAAATCCACGTGCTCGGCTTGGATTTGAACCCCAGGACTCTTGTATGCTACACGAGCGCTTTACCAACTAAGCTACCGAGCCACTTTGTGACCCAATAACTGAGTTGCTTACAAGTTTTATAATTCAAATCCCCACATAACGCGCTGCCCGCGTGTGTAGTAACATGAGATGGGTGGATATGGGTTATGAAAGGAGTCTGCGTGGTCTGTGAGGATTTCAATTCTTCACCACGCGTAATGAGTTAATTAATTTATTAACTGAAAGCTTTCTTTGTTGATCGAACATTTTTTATTCGTTTATCGTGTGGCAAGCATTAAGATACTTTTTGCCCTGGGAAGTTGAGAAAACTTCCAACCCGAAAAGATCCATCGGTTGAGAATTCGAAGTTCGAACCACGACCCTCAGTTTGGTCTTGCTGAATGGCTGTGCAAAGTACATATCTCGTATAACTTATGATATTGCTCGGAAAGTCATTGGTAATCGAGGGTGCAGCTCGACAAAAACTATCACTACTGTGAGATAAAGGAGGATATCCATCATAGCATTGTTAGTAAACGTGTGCACACGTTTGATTACTAATGGCATATCTTTTAGATTAGCAAAATATGCTTGATCACACGAAAAAAGTCATCAATCGTTCATGTTTTGCTTAAATTTGAGAATTTTTTTTATGTATTACCATCAGTTCAATTTTGGCCAATCCCAAACCAAAATGTAATGATTATTTTTATGCAAACATCATTTCAGAGCTGGAACAAAGTATTCCTGTAACAAAAATATAAATATTTCGTGCACAATCAGCGAACTTTTGTCCCACCGGATAAAAGTTTGGTAAAGATAATCAATTTGTAAACTGGTATGACTTGAAATGGATAAATATTTTGACATAAGTTTCTTGAAATATCAGTTATTCCATTAAGGCCAAATTTTGCTCCACTGTAGAGGGCTGATACGGCTGTCATTTGCATACAGCGCATCCTTCATTATTTTGTCACCCACTTTCTAATCGGTTCACCCAAACTTGCTCCTGATTTTCGAGTAAACGGCTAATGTGCTGCAAGTGATAATTCCTGGCAATGGGGATTTCAAGAGTGTTGAGATTATTTCACTTTTCAACCCAATTAAACAATGCGAAAGTGTCTTATATGATGATCCATTAATTTTGTTCATCATATTTTTGACCTCGCATCACCGAAGGTATCTTTGATATCACATACCCAGCATAGGTTCATCTCGGGCCCGCGACCCAACTAGAAGTTCGGCATATCGTTAGTTTTTATTTATTTATTTATTATCTTCAATCGACGTAGTCTAGTACATTTTACATGTACATATTTTTATTGTATTGAAAAAAAGTGCAGTGTAAGTAATGTCAATTTCATGTTGTTTTATTTTATGTGTTGCGATTTCGAATGGATTTGAGGTATGTTTAAAGATTTTGTCGAGACATGGTAAAGTCAATAGTTTCGCCATGTTTATTGTAAACGGCCATCATTTGATTTAGAAGCCCGTTTTTGACATAATATGTTCGATAATTATTTGTCAACGATTTCGTAGTTGCCTAGAAAGAATGTAGAAATTTGATTTTCTGAATTTAGATTTCTGTAGAATCAATACGTTTACAAATGAAATTCTTGCAATTTCACGCCGCTTTTTCAAAGTTGGTATGTCAATAAGCATGCAGCGCGTTTTGTGGGAGTGGAAATGATGTCCTACCTAATTTTCGAAGAGCATACAGTAGACATTGTTTTTGTACAGATTTTTATCTTTCTTCGTGTGTGATTGAGAAAAGAGACCATTCAATGCAGCAGTATTCCATGATTGATCTTACATATGCAATATATAGAGTTTTAATTATGTATGGGTCATGGAAGTTGTAGCAGAAGCGTTTTATGAACCCTAGCATGTTATTAGCCCTGTGAATTATTGTATTATAGTGGTCTACGGAAGAAAGTTTAGAGTCTGAGATTACTCCCAAATCCCTTACTCTTTCACATTTTTCCAAATTTTGAAAACCTAATGAAATTGAAATGCGTGCTGTGGTTCTTTCTCTGCTAAATGATATTAGATTGCATTTTTTACATTCAGTTCTAATAGGCTTTTTGCAGGGGCCCAGATAGCCGTAGCGGTAAACGCGCAGCTATTCAGCAAGACCAAGCTGAGGGTCGTGGATTCGAATCCCACCGGTCGAGGATCTTTTCGGGTTGGAAATTTTCTCGACTTCCCAGGGCATAGAGTATCTTCGTACCTGCCACACGATATACGCATGCAAAAATGGTCATTGGCACAGTAAGCTCTCAGTTAATAACTGCGGAAGTGCCCATAAGAACTCTAAGCTGAGAAGCAGGCTCTGTCCCAGTAGGGACGTAACGCCAGAAAGAAGAAGAAGGCTTTTTTGAACCATATAATTTTTCTATTTCATTGCGGCATACATTGATGTCTTCTTCATTTGTTATTTCCAGGTAGAGTTTCATGTCATCGGCATAAATTAACACTTTGAGTTTATTGAAAATTAAGGAAATGCCGTTTACGTACATAATAAAAAGAACAGGTCCCAAATGAGCGCCTTGAGTGACACCCGAAGTGACTTGGATTGGTTTTTGATTTGTTTCCATTGAATTTTATGATTTGTTGGCGGTCAGTTAAATACGATTCAAGCCATTTCAGCAGTCCTGGCTAGATTTCTATTTTTTATAGTTTGAAAAGTAGCATTGGTATGTTTATGCGATCAAATGCCTTGATAAAGTCCGTATAAAGAGCTTCTACGTGGTTTCCATTGCCCATCGCATTCAATGAATAGTCAACAAATTGAAGTAAATTTGTTGAGGTCTAGCAACCTTTGAAGAAGCCGTGTTGTGTGTCAGTAATTCTATTTTTGATTTGAAGAAAGAGCTTTTCGTTGACAATTGTTACGTATGTCAGATTTTCGGCAAGATTTAAAGATAGGCAATAAAAAGCAGCTTTTCCATATTTTTGGGAATATTCCGGATTCAAGGGATTTATTAAAAAGCCAAAACAATGGCGCTGTTAGTTCTTTTGCTAAATTTTTCATAAATAAATAATGCTTGCTATCGTCAAAACACACATAAGTTGAAAACCAAAACATCACAATTCATTTTGTTTCGAAATATTCAACTACGCACAGTACAAACGTCATTATTGAATGCGGTTTTCACACTTCAAGGAGCACTTTTCAACACTTCTATCAGAAATCACTAAACATCTCCATCAATTCAACCAAAATGTTATGCTTTCTAATTAACTTATTAATATCATATTCATCACAAACCAGAAAAAATACTGTCAACTCTCCCTTACTCGATATTCCGTATCTCGATATCGAGTTAGAGAGCCATAGAATTACTACCTTGATGGTCCCTTGAAACTCAGTTGCACTAATTTTGTGTTCTATAACTCGACACCTTCCTAACTCGATGGTCCCTTCAATATCGGCTTATGGAGAGTTGACTTTAACAATCCGGGTAGCGTATCACCAGCTAAACTACAGTTAAACTTCCATGAGTTGATATCTGAAGGGATCATCGACTCATAGAAATATCGAGTCATGCAACAGAAATGCTTTGGAAAGCTGATTGAAGGGACCATCAAAGTAACTATGAAATTTCGTCTTTCTTATGACTCCATGAGTCGATATCAAGTCATGGAACATCGAATCATGGAGGTTTCACTGTATTAGCAAAATCTAGCAGAACTCCACAAGCTTCATTTGGATATAATTTTCACTATACAATATATAATAACACTTTTATCACATTACAAAAACAAATTTATACAGAATATCGCATCCACCAAATCTATTTTTGCCAGCCTAACTGAAAAAAAAAGTAGCGGAACCGAAGTAAACGTGACCAACCAAAAATTATCAAATCAAGGCCCATAATTTGGTTGTTTCTTACACGCTTCATTCATTTAGTGCAATAGAGGTTGTAGGCTATTTTAAAATTTTGGTTTGTATTCAAAACCGGCGAACTGACCCAATTTCCAGAATATTGTTCTGAGTTAAATATTTTTAATCATTTTAGCATTCTAGGAGTACATGCTGTGAATTTAGTATCGAATATAAATATATTTGAAACAAAAGGATTCCCAAACATTTGAAAAAAGCTTTAATTTATGAACTAGTAACACGGTCATTCTAACAACAAAGTGCCCTGTTGCTATCCAACTCAGCGATATGAATGTAGACCCTTACCAAAACGATCAATGAGAAGTGATCTTTTTTTGACAGGCAATTTGTTTCATTTTTGTACTTCGACCTGACACGTCTTATCCTGGGGGATGCGAAATGGAAATCAACAAACTGCCAGGCTGCTGTAAATCTTAAATTTTCGTAAGAATGATCTGAGTATGGCTAGAAAAGTATGGTCATGATTTCGTCACGCTAAAAAATGTTATATAATTTATATAACACAAAGACCGCCAACTGTTAAAGTTGTACTTGGTCTAAATTATGCATGAGAATTTTTCAACTTTTCTGAAATATGTTTCTAACTAACATACGGCTAGCAACTTTCTGATTTAGTATATTTATTTGGTTAATTGCCTACACCGAAATGATGGAGATTTGTGTGAAGTATTTTAAGGGTGAACTTTTACTGTGGTTTCCTGCGAGACAACCAAACAAACAACGGTTAGCACTCGTACAAAAGTTTCTGTTCAATTTGAACAACTGAAATGTTCGAGTCCGCACCCCCTAGGTCTTATCTTAGAACGTGACAAATAATTCAAAACGCAACCGCCCCCGCGCACGGCTTGTTGCGATTTTTGTTTTCAAGTTCATTGAGGTATTTATAAAAATATTATGAATTTACCGTGAGAATTACGGCATCCCAGATTCTACGATTTCCTTTGGAATTCTGGAATCCATTTAGGAATTTTGGGATTTTGATAGACATTTTGGATTTGTGCTATTCTGGGATTCTTGTGAAAATATTAAAAATCTGGTAAAAACTTTGGTTGGAAATCTATGAGACGGTATTTCTGCGACAATTTATAAGATTTCGATGGAATTCTTGCAAATTGTGGTGTGAATCTTTGATATTCCGAGTTCAATTTTTGGAATTCTCTATAAAATCTTTGAGATTCTATTGATTTTCAGTTCTGTTAGGATTTCATAGGAAATATTTAATCCTAGTATAAACCTTTCGAATGTCAGAAATTACCTACTGATTTCAGATGAGATTTTATGTGACATCTGTGCGAATTATTATGATTTTGATGGGAGCCCTGATGTTTCAGAGGGATGCTTATTGTATTTTAACGATTACCACCGGATTCACTACAATACCCATAATAATCTCAACATTTCTACCAGGAATTCAGAATTTCCACCATATCGAATTGATTACAAGTTTTCTTTGAATCGAATGAAATACAAGATTTAAATAAGAAACTTAGCTGTAACTGTACCATAAAGAATTTTCAACAGAATTCCAGAAAAAAAGTTACTAGAGATGTCTAGAGCTTCCAAAGTCCCAAAATATTTTTCCTCAATCCAACCTCTGTTGTGAAAACTGATTTTTAATTCTAGGAATTTCAGGGATCCTATTAGAATGACAAAAATATCGCAGGAATACCTAGAATTCAATATTCATCATCGGAATTTAACATATTGTCAAAATGAAATAGTTTCGAATCAAACTTCTGATATTACACTAAAATTTCAAAGGCACTAAACTCGAGAAGAAACAATCCAACAACAGTGCACTCTTTATTTTGGATTTGTGCACAAGCAGAAAGCTTAAAATATGAAGATAAGAAACGTTCACCAACTGTTTCTCCAGTTTAGTGCCTTTGAAAATGTGAGTAGGGGCACATGTCGGCTATTTTTGCATTCCAAGATGTTTCACCTTATGGAATCACTCAGGATGCATGAGATCCTCAAAATTCTACCGCTATTGGCGCTATTTCAATTTATGATTCCTAATTTGATTGCTGATCTCAATATTTCTTCGTGGTATACACATTACGAGCTAAAATTCCAAAATTCGTCAAACACAGGCGATGGCGAAGACAAAAAACTACACAGAAAAAAATCATTATGGAATCATGTACATAAAAAAAATGCCACATTTGTCGCAAATCTACCCTACGAATCGTGTCAATTTACAGCTCCTAATAAATTTGCGTGAATGTTGTGAAACCGTTTAGAGCCCATGCTTTATACATGGCAAAAATTTACACGATAGAAATAAAATTGTACTTGATGTGTAGTATAGATATTCAGGTAAATATGCGAAAAATCATGCATTTCCTTTATAAGCATAATTTCATGCTGCATTTTACGTGGATTTTTCTTTCTGTGTAGCATCAGTTAACGTCTCACTGCTACCCGTATGTTCGTTTTTCTCTGTCGAATCGTCTGAAACTTTGCAATTAGAAACGCCTCAGTACAACGCATATTGTGACCAAATATGAGCTCTGTAGCTTTCCAAAAACCCCACTGTCGAAGTGAATCAAAAGTGCCAAGAATAGGATCCGGCTCCCGATATTTTTTCGCAAAATTGTGCACGAAAATCATGGTGGTCGCTTTTACGCCGTGGGAGGGCGGTCGTACCCCGTAGCTTAAAATAATCGTGAAAAGACATCACTTTTTCAAGCTTCAAGAAATAAATATTTTTTTTACAAATACAACACCTGTGATATTTTTTGAAAATGCCTAAGGCATCAAAAAACGATATGCTGCATCGAAAAAATATTTATTGGTTCTTGATATTGACATATGAATTAAATTTCTTAGGCGGGCGGTCTTACCCCGTCTTCCCCTAGTAAAGCTAAGCGCTTTTTATTCATACCACCCTAGATATCAAGCGGACAGAAAGAAAAAGAAATGTCCATTAATTTATGTGGTATATTTTGATTCTATTCGAAAATATAGTCTAGAAAACTTCAACAAATTAAGCTCAAATGAAATTCTATTGGAATGAGTTTGTTTATTTAGCAACTTTCTCCATATAAAATTCAGTTTGTTTTCATATATATTTTCATATGAATCACGTTTAAAACCTCCTCAAAATGGCTGAAAAATTTAGCGGGACTGGGTTTTTAAAGGAAATGAGATTTTCAAACGAGCTTCTTATTTGAATCACCCTAATGTGTACTCTTTCGCAACACTGAGAAGGCACAAACAAGTCGCTCTGGGCTGGGGGAGTTCGTCACTTGTACATCGTTGAGATTGGTTTTGGGGTTATCGAGATCTTTTGCAAAACTGAAAATGATAGCGATCCACTCCGTAAGTAAGTACGTAGTAGCTGACCAATCATCGGCAAGCTCCTGCGGAAATCCGTCACGACCTAGTTTCGATTCACGCGTGTCTCTGTCAGTTGGTAATGACATTCTTTTATTGCATACCTTGTTGACGGACAACGCGACTATAACAATTCATGCTCTAGGCTTTGTATGTCGGCGGTTTGGTCTCGGTTCGAGCCGTGCAAAATTTTTAATGCATAATAAAAGCAAACGATCCGCAAGAAATCATCCAAGTTGGACACATGACGACCAGACATACCTTCCAGCAGAAGCAGCGGCAGCAGCGTCCTGCCTGTCATGTAGTCAACCGTGGTGCAATCCATGTGGTCCACGTCTAAGACCGTCCGGTGGGTACCAATGTAGTTGAGGCTGATTTTCATAATTGCTGACAATCATCTTGCAGATGGCTGAAGAGAATGAAGGGGGCAGGGGTTGACGTACAAGTTAATTTCAATTAGCTGAAATCGATTGCATTGCATCATAGTCGTGAGTTTTACATGATCAAGAGGATATATGCTGGGATGTGCTTGTTACATAATGTTATTGTATGCAGAGCTTTTATTTTTTGCTGAGGGTAAACATTTCTGGAGAAAATAATTGCTTTTGATCTTGGGGGAAAATATCAATGTCAATGGAAATTATTATGATTTGATGATGTTTGCTAATAATGGCCTTGTGAAAATGATAATGTATCGTTCAGTTGATCCCCAAGTAAGGACTGTTCATTTTATAAAGTGGACACTTTGTTTATGCTATATATTTTTATTTATTGATAAAATCGAAATCGGTTTTCTGTGCATCGTTCAACTATTATTCTACAATGCTATGAAAATATAAGATCTTAGAAAATGCTTTTGGCTGAAGAGCTAAAACTCCTAAGAAAAGCTGATTGTCAAAGTTTAACATTATTTTTCGCAAAACACAAATCCTCATTTTTGTGAACAAATTGTATGTTTGTATCCTTTACTATTCTGCTAAAGGTGTAGCTTTTAAAACAATGTATTATATTACACCATTCATTAACATTAGGTAACATTAGTGATTTATCCATTTATGCTCAAATTCGTTGATAGACCATAATTTCACTCACAGCAAACGAGAAAAGTAAAAATCGTGTTCAAAACTAGTTTGGATTACTAAAAAAAACTGTATTTGTACAAACGAGAGCTAAATCATGAGTTTAAACCACAGTCTTAAGGATAAATTTCACTGTTTATGGCAGTTTTACTAAAATGTCTCATACTTGAAAAAACATGTACGCAAATTTATCGATCTACAGCAAATGGTAAACGTTTTTTTCCGTAAATTTCAATTGGTAATCGCAGAATAACATATTATGAAACTTTAGATTACTAAAAAAAACGAGTGCTAAATCGTGAGTTTAAACCACAGTCTTAAGTATAAATTTTACTCTGTTTGGTCGTTTTACTAAAAAGCCTCATACTTTCAAAATCATGTACGCATATTTATCGATCTACAGCAAATTGTAAATGTTTTTCTCCGATTATTTCAATTGGTAATCTCAGAATAACATATTATGAAAATAATATGTGGAAAATAAAATCGATTTTATTATAGCAGTGTTGCCAATTTTGATGATTGTCTTTATGTTTTGAAAGGTCTTCTAAAAATAAAGCAATTGTTTTTTGTTTATTGTGCTTTAAATGCGACGTGGGTACTAGTTAAGTAACTCTATGAAGGCGTAAGTGATTTTAATATTAATACATTATTAGCACTTCCGTCAGGACGTACTTTAAACCAAAAAAAATCTACTAATATCAATTCCCTTCAATGCTTTTGCATTCTGTTGATGCTTTTGCATTCTGCTCAGGCAAAACCTCTTAAACTGGTTTCTAATCAGCTTATGAAGCAATCGAACGATCCGTCAAATTTTATAGCATCTGCCTGTATCCCAAAACCACACGCCTGTGCAGTTTAACTTCATTTTCCTGATCAGCACAACTTCAACTGATCAGCTGATTGAATCAACCGTAGCGGTACTTCCCTTCACCTTGATCGTGACTTTGAGGCTGAGTGTTGCTTCCATCGCTTTTCGTTCCTCATTTCCTCTTTCCATCAATGCACAGCTCACCTGCCGTAATCGTAAACACAATAGCACTATGACTCAGTCAGTGGTGCCTCGGGCATAATCAACACCTCCAATCGCGTTTTGATTATGCAACGTTAGGCCTAGTATTATACGCTATCTCACTCAACAGATCGACCGTAAAATAGTTAAAAAATATATATATTCAAAGACAATCTAATAATAGTCATCTTCCATCTTTCTCCTCACCTTTGCTTTACAGTTCGCAGTCTGCTTTGCCATCGTCCTTTCCTTGGCCCTCGCCGCGGCGCAACGCTTCGGAAGTCCACTGCCGGCATTTGGACTTAGCTCGCTAACAGGAGACTTTGGTGGACCAACCGCCTTTGGAGGACAGGACTTCAGCTCTGGTAGTTTAACCGCCGCAACCACAGCCGGTCGTGATCCACGACAGAACCGAGGTGAGTATATTGCGCAAAAGTTCCTTCCGAACGCACAGTGGCAAAAATGCGGACAAAACCATAAAGATTTATATCAAAATTTGAAATTTAAAATATTTTTCATGCGTTCCAAATACTTCGCCTGATTTTTTTTATTCGATTGAACTAAAATTGAGTCCTTGGAAATTCTACAAAGTAGGGAGATGTATGTCGTCTACAATGTAGAGACAATACTTCAATTTTTTTCAATTTTCAGTGCCGTTTCTGTTGTATTATTCTCCCTTTTTATTTTTTCTGATATCTAGAAATTGAATGTAATCAAATGTAGCAGAAGTAGTAGACCACAGAGAACACCTTGGCATCAAAAAGATGGGGAAATAATTAAATAGGTATACTGGAGAATTCGAAATATTTTAGAAGTGATGAAACCGAGACGACACTGTATATTGAAAGATAAGTGCAATGGTTCATTCCAAAGTACAGTAGTGATTTAAAAATCTATGATTATGTATTATGATTATTCTTGGATACCTCTAGACTTGATATTAGAGTATGTTATTTTTACCCTTAAATTCGTAGTCTTATCAAAGTATGAAAAAGTGCTCATTTCCATAATATTACGTGTTTGGGAAAGCAAACAAATAATTTGTTTATGAGAAACAGTTCGAAAAGATGTAGATATATGGCGCTGAATTCAATGCAGTTGTGGTAGAATGCGCTGTTTTTAGACGCTGCGTCGTGGAACCAACAAATTTGTTTGGAAATTTATGGCCCAAACAACGTGAACATTCAATTTTAGAATGTTCACGTTGTGCAAGTCCGAGAAGATATTTGTGTGTAGTCGAGGATGGATTGCCAACTGGTGAGCTCGTTTTATGCTTATGATAACACATTTTTATCGTGTAATTTTCAAACCAAATATGAGCGGTTCGTGAAGTGTTGACATACATCTTTATTCCTATTTCATATACACTACCCGTCATAAATACGGACTTACTAAAATTAGTATTGCAACACTCTGTCGTTCACTTTGCTATATTTCGAGATCCTTATGATTTGCAAAGAACTTATTTTTAGCAAAGTCGTTTAGCGGATCAAGGACATCCGAGGGGCAAACAGTTTGGTACGCAATTTTGCCACTAGGTGACGCTAGTGAACATGTAATATTGAGCATTTTTAGCAATTTCTATCTTGTGATCCACATGAGATAGAAAGATTGAGTCTTTGGCAAAGTTATTCAGAATGTCAAGGATACTCGGAAGACAGACAGTGTGTCGCGCAATATAGCATCAAAATAGCACTTGTAAGCATATGAAATAAGTATCTATCTCATTATCCAGATAAGACATAAAGTTCAACTTGTTGTCAACAAACTTGTTTAGAAAGTCGAAGATATTCAGAAGCAAACAGATAAGTTCTGCCGCTAGGTGGCGCTAGTAAGCAAGTGAAAATGAACGTTTGAAGTCCTTCTTGTGTTCCACATGAGATAGAAACACAACCAGCGGATTACAACAAAATTGTGTCCAGATTTGTTGCAAATATAAAATTTTGTTTCATTTTTGTTAGAAGCACTTTGAATTGATGGAGAAAATTTTAAAATATTTGAAACAAAATCAGTTATAATAGCAAAAGCTGCTTCAAATTTGTTTTAATTTAAAACATAATTATAACACAACTTGTTACACATTTTTTAAGAACATTAATTGCTTATAAAAAAAATGTTACTATCAAGTTATGGAAAATAACAAAATTAACTTTATTTTTGTTTAATTTGAAAGATAATGAGTTAAATTTTTGTTTTAATTATAACATATTTTGTTTCAATTTAGTTTAGTGTAGAGGAAATTGTGTTATAATTTTTGTTACTTTAACTACTAATCAGCCAAAATCATAACATATTTTGTAAGAAAAAACGCGCTAACTGAGTAACAAAATCTGTTACATCTTTGTTGTAATCCACTGGTCGGGAAGCTCGAGTCTTCGGCGAAGTTGTTCACAGAGTCAAGGACGTCTGGAAAACAGAATTTTTAATATAAAACAAATTCCGGTTGGTGCCAGTAAATAAAATTAAGGATTTCAGAATTGTAGTCTTGAATATCCAATGATTTACATCCGAATCACTAGAAAATAAAGTAAATTTGGACTGCATCACTGGAATATGAAATAAATCAGACCTAAAACTCTTGAATATGATGTCATACCTGAATCAGTTAAATATGAGGTGAATCTGTCTGGATATGTTAAAATTAAGTAGACCAATCCAGAATCTCTTGAAAATGAAGTGAATCAGTCTTAAATTATTTGAACATGAAGTGAATCAGACCTGAATCATAAGAAATTGTTGTGAATCAGTCCTAAACTGCTCAGAAGACATGAATGACTGGAAAATGCAGTTGAACATAAATGAATTTCTTAAACTCGGATTGAATCAGACCTGAATTACTCGAATATGAAGTAATTCAGCTTAGCTTAGCTTAGCTTAGACTGACTACACATATCAATGGTTGCTATTCCGTGATTGACCGAAGTCAGTGAAAATGCACAAAGAATCAACTAGAAGTTCGGCTGGGATTGGCCATAATCTTCTTCAGTGTGCATAATTCAGTGCCTCTATTTATACATGGTCAATAACGGCGCCGGCCACGTCCTTGCAGTCAGGTGGGATTGGGGGAAGGAATGTTAGTATGTAACCTTTGCTATTTGGAGACCGTGTTTGCCTCTGCATCTCCACAAAGGTTACTGGGAGGGATGTTTGTTAATGGGAAGGATCGTTGGGTCACAGGATTCACTTTGATAAGCGATTAGACCATAATAAATAATTTTTTGTGAGATATAAACATGCTTATATCAAAGATGGTTAGAAGGAAAAAGATAACCGACTCCCGTCTTTTCTAGGCGACATGAATAGCGCCGCTCTGGTGAGGCAAAAGCCAACTAATATGCAACGTTCTCCTAGTGACCACCAGATGCTAAAGTATTCGTTTATGACATACACCCTTGAAAAAAGGTACACCGCTCAAACGGGGATTTCTGATATTGCCAATCATCTCCAAATGGCATAAAATGTGAGAAAAAGAAGAAAAAATAAAACATGAATATTTTTAGTATGTGTAAAAATTACGCAAATGTTGTGTTGGTCCAGAAGAGCCTGATGTTATGTAAGCCATACTCACTTCCGTGTAATAGTTTATAAGCGTGTTTGTTTTGATTTCTTCCACGGTTATTTAAATTTAGTTGAATATAATGTTTATGCGCTTTTCACTCAACAGATGGCAGTAGTGTTACTTGAATAGCGTGTCGCCGGCAAAATATATGGCAAAATAAAGAGTCGATCATCTTTTTCTTTTTGACCATCTTTGCTTATATGTAAATATAATATTTTCATTTGATATGAACAATATCTATGTAGAGAAAAATTATGCCGACACTTGAGGTGACGAACCTTTCAAAGTTTATTGAATAAAGTGAACCTTTCGGAAGTCTACACTTGAAGTGTCGAACCATTCAAAGTTTTATTTTTGATTACAAAAATAAAGGTAAAAAGAAGAAGGTGTATTGAATAAAAAAAATTTAGACATAAATAATTTATGAATCAGAGTTTATGTCGACACTCACAGTGACGAACCATTCATATTTTTTTGAAACATCATATTTACATCTCACCGTTGTAACGATTAACGGTTCAGTCATATATATTTTATAGAATAGGAACAGTAGCATGAAATGAGCTCACCAATTGATCCGTCATCATTGAGCAGCAACAATCCACTTTCAGCTTCAGTCGTTTGCTCGGCTATATAAAAGCACTCAGAGAAAATAGGCGCGCGACCCGTGATGGAAAACAACTGACGACTACTCGGGCTTTCTTGGAGCACTGCCCAGGATCAAGCGTCAATGTTGGAAGATCATAAAGAACTAATCGAAAGCGGCACTTTTTCGCTTTACTCGATCGACGCGCAACATGTTTGATCCTGCCCTCATCGCCGGCCCGCGCAGGGGCAAGCGTCAAGGTCGGAAGATCAAACACAACTAAGCGATCGCGGTTTTTTTTTTTTCACTTTTACTTGACCGACGCGCGACATGTTTGATCCTGCCCTCATCGCCGGCCCCCGCAGGAGCAAGCGTCAAGGTCGGAAGATCAAACACAACTCTACTCGAATATGAAGTAATTCAGACCTATAAAGTTAATCAGTCCTGATGCACTTGAATACGAAATGAATCCGACTCGAATCACTTGGATATATTTAAGTGAATCTGTCCTGAATCACTTAAATAAGTAGTATAACAGATCTAAAATATTTTAATATAGTGAATCAGTCTCGATTTCGAAGAGTTTTCAATCTAAATCATTTGAAATTTTAATTAAAAGTGTCAGACCTTCACTTGAACAAATATTAAAACATTATTAATTACTTGAAAACGAAGTAATTTAAACCTAAAACACATGTATATGAAGTAAATCAGTCCTGAATTCCTTAAATATGAAGCAAATCAGATCCGAATAATTAAAAATGAATTAAATCCAACTTTAAACACACTTCATATTCAAACATGAATCACTTGTAAATGAATGAATCAGACCTGAATCACTCATAGATGAATCAGAAATGATGTCCTAAAATATGAAGTAATTCAGCCCTGAATCTCTAGAAAATGAAGTCAATCGTTGAACATGAAGTGAATCATACCTGAAGAACTGAGAAAATGCAGTAAAACTATACCGAATGACTGAATAAATTTTAGGTAAATCGAACATGTACTACTTGAATATCAAGTATTTCATTTGAAACAGGTGAATACAAAGTAATTCAGACCTGCATCACTTGAATATTAATTGAATCAGACCTTAATCACTTGAATATGCAGTGAACCCGGCATAAATTACTTGGATATGGAGTGAATCTATCATGAATAACTGGAATATGAAGTGAATTAATTCTTAATCACTTCAATATGAAGTGAATCAGTCCTGAATCATTAGAATATGAAGAGAGTCAGACCTGAGTCACTTGAACATAAAGTGAATCAAACATGAAACACTTGAAAATGAAGTGAAATAGACATGAATCATTTGAAATCATTTAAACATTGAGTGAATCAAACCTAAAATAGTTGAATATAGAGTGAATCAGATATGAATCACTTGGATATGGAGCTAATTTGATCACTTGGAAATGAATCATTTGAATATGATGTGAATCAATCCAGAATCACTTAAAATACTAAAATATGCAATGGATCAAACCTGAATCACTTGAATATGATGTGATCCACTGCCACTTCCAAATGCCAAAGATTCTCTGCACAACATTCTGGACATTCCATCTTATTGAATCATGAGATCACGGGATCATCCCTCCAATTTCAAGTTCAAGAGGCTCAATTTCATATGCTAACTAGCGCCACCAAGCGGGAGAATAACGAATCAAACTGTTTCAAACTGACGTCCGGATTCCATTGACTATCTGAACAATTTTGTAGAATACTCGAACTTGCTATTTCATCAGGATCACAATACAGAACTAGCTTAAAATTATCAATTCAACATGTTTATTACCGCCATCTAGTGACGAAATCTAGAACCAAACTGTTTGTATTTCGGAAGTCCTTGACCTTATAAATCGAACTTTCTATCTTATCTGGATGATGTGATAGATGCTCATATTTATCTACTCACATGCGCCATCAAGCGACAAAATTTTGAATGAAATTACCTGTCTTCCAGATGTCCTATACATTCTGAACAACTTTGCCGAAGACTTGAAATTTCTACCTCATGTAGATCACAAGATAGAACTTGCTTAAAATGCTAAATTTTACATGCTCACTAGTGCCACCTGGCGGCAAAATTGCGAACGAAACTGTCTGTCTTCCGAATATCTTTGCCCATCTGAACAATTTGGCCGAAGACTCGAACTTTCTATCTCATGTGGATCACAGGATAGAACATGCTTAAAATGTTCAATATTGCATGCTCACTAGCGTCCAATTTGCGAACCAAACTGTTTGCTTTCCGAATACCTTTGATCTGCGAAACAACTTTCCTGAAAACCGCACAATTATAGATCATCAGCATCTCGAGATATAGCATCACGAATGTTCCTGTTTTGAGGTGATGCTAAACTTTTCATGGTGATTCAATATTCAGCTGAGTGTTGCAATACTTTTTCAAGCCAGTCCGCATTTATGACGGGTAGTGTAGTTTTAATATTAACATATTTTTTTTTCTCATCACTTAAAATAACCTTCAAATTGTTTCACATTATGAATATTGACGTACTTGTTTTTTATCTAATCTTCTACCAATAAGTTTTCATGTATTTCCTCCTTCTTTATGGATCGCATCACCAACCAAAGGTGATTCCCAGATCTTTCACTCCCTCACTTACCATGGTGATTGGGGTATTGGGGACGCAGATGTATTCTCGGTCTCTAGCAGCAACAATCAGTACACACTAACATTCCTTCCCCATCCTAACTGGCTGTAAGGACTGACCAGCGCCGTTATTGATATATAATATGAGAGCTAGAAAAATGTGCACTTCGAGAGGAAGTGGAACGTCCCAACCCTTATTCATTTGGATCGAAATGCAATTCTCACCAGTTCCGATCAACCATGGAGTAGCAACCATTAACATGTACATTAAATCTATACTTGCTATGCTTAATTAAGAAGAAACGTTTTCAATTTATTTTGACAGATCCTGCCATATAATTTTTGCAGCAGGATCGTGAGTGCGTTGAAATAGCCTACTCCTGACGAGACAGATCAAGAGTTTAAGATCATCATCTATAATGACGAAATCGAATTTTTCTTTACATTCTAGTATTGCAATGCTTCTTGGTTCTACAATGGAATTTGTTAAAGTTTCGAGAGCATATCTAGTTTAGTTTGCAAGAAATGTAAACTCGTTGAGTTTACGAGTCAATTTCCGCAAGTAAAATTAAAGCAAATTAACGTATTTCCCAGTGCATTGAAATGTCATAGACAGCTATGAAAGTGTATTTACCAAGCTGTGTTTCAACAGAAACACCGAAAGTTTCAAAAACTTTTATTTCAAATGACAAGAAAAGCTTATATTTTATACGCCTATGAATGAACAGCTTAGTCAGCATAGTGGTCGAGGAGTATTTCTACGGTTGTTACCTGAGAGTCTATTCCAACAGATCATTTCTACATTCTTTTATACAATTGTGACATGTATGAAAATACTGGAAATTGGATGATAGCAACTCCACCACATGCTCCATCCAGTCGATCATTACAATCAACACAAAACTTTGGATTTCTTTTGAGTTTTGATCCTGGTTTCAAATAAGTTGCATTAAGTAAAAAAAGAAAGACACGGACACCGTCTTCAGCCATTTATGGCTGCACAGACTGTAACTTAACACTAGAAAACGGACAAGCATGTTCCAGTTACGAAGCCATGAAACATTCCTGACGAAAAGTTTCAATTGCCGAAGCGGGAATCGAACCCGCACCCCATGACACGATGCGATTAAATGCCTGACGAAGCCAGCCGCACGGCCACGAAGCCCACAAATAATAATAACTGATATATGTACTAGATGTTAGAAAATTAAACAGCCCGTCCTCCATACCATTCAGAAGACAAGCATTCCGATTCAAAGTATTTAATAAAAATTGTTGGATCCATGGATAAACGTATTTCAATAACAATTTTATTAGTAAATTTTACACCAATTCGGAATACTTCAGTCAGACTATAACACCAAAAATGTTACCAACATACAAATTTTCAGCTGCTTTGGTAAATTTTTGAGGTATTGTCCTACTTTTGTAAGGAGTTCGGCTACCGTAAAACGTGTTAAGTGAAAGGGGCTTCCGAGAATGGAGCCGATGTCGCTTTGGTTCCACTTCATTTCTCAATCCACAACAATGGGTAATGGTGTTGTGGATGCCTGTTAGGTACTTGTGAACGGAGGGCTCCGTAGCTTAGTTTTCAATTAGGTATTCATGAGATTTACACTAGGGCGCGTGGCAATGCGGTTCAGAACCGGTAGAAACAGAAAGCAGGGAGCTCACAATAGCGAGTCAGAAGCGCTGCTGAGGGTGCAAATTAATGACCTTTGACGTTAGGCGATCGCGTGCGCGATCAAATTGATGGAGAATTAATCCCTTCAGCGTAACCAGACGGTGAGATTCGCAATGATCCGCGTTGAGGTAAATGAGCATTGCTTGCAAGGGGTATTTAAGCCTATCGGTGCTGATCATGATCTATCAAAAAATGGCCCCGAACTTTTTAAATGCCAATTTTACGGTAGTTGTTCACAGTCCTTGAGGATTTTTTTTTCGTACCATTAGGCATTTCAGTTAGTAACTAGAAGTTTCAACTGTAAGATCCCGGAACAGTTTAGCTGAGTTATTAGATAGATACTCACGCTAATTTTGATTTTGATCATGTCCCTGTAACATTTCAAATATCCCATGAAGCGATTCTCAATCCAATCAGCTCCACTTTCAATTATTTTCGAACCGACTGGAATACATATAAAACATGCATCGATAGTAATCTTGGATGTTAACATTTCATTTCAAACAAATCTTAGTATTGGCAATGCTCTCAAAACTTTAAATTATTTGATTGTTGAAGCAAGGGGATTGCATTGCAATACCTAAATGTGAAGTAAAATTCGAATCCTTGGATATGGATGCAGCTCTTAAATTCTTGATCTATCTTAAAACGTGAGGAGAAGGCAATTTCAACGCACACGCGATCCTGCTATGAAAATTATATGGCAGGATCTGCAAAACGAAATTAAAACACGGTTTACTGTTTCCTCATTTTTTCACAGGATGGTATTTTGAGACCGATGATCATTTTCCACTTTGTAAATTTTGACTCCGAAAGATTTCGGGAAATAAACCCCACCCTAGTCTTGCATGGGCGTAGCCAGGATTTCCTTCAGAGAAGGGCAAGCAACTTCAAAAGTTTATTCATGAATTTTCACAATCTCTGCACCCTGTTCTGTACGAAACGTTAAACTAGGAAGAACATCTTCCTTCCCTTAGTTTTCAAAGCGAACCATGTGAAATCCTGTACACGTCTTGGTTCAGTTTGTTGACCATTCAAGGTCTTGGAAAAATCCAGATTAAAAAATGCTACAAAATTTCGAGTGGTAGAGTTCCTATGGACATTTATTAAAACGGAATATGAAGATTTCATACAGTTTCTCCAAGATCTCCCTAAGATTGATTCTACCGGCATTTCTTCCAGGAAAACTCGCGTTTTTTTTCAGGCTTCTCTCTTTCTCTAGTAAGTATTCTTAGAAAGAAGTCAACAGAAAATCCCACAGAAAAATGTCTATGGATTCCCTTAGAAATTTCTCCAAGATTTGCTCTTAGTTTACCCTTTGGACAATTTGCTTTGCCTCAATACATTTTTTGAAGTATTTCCACTTGAATTCTTCCAGAAATTAAATTCGGAATTTCTCTAAGGGTTGGTTCAAGAATACTGTCCACGTATTTTCTGGAATCAATTCAACATTTTTAGCAAGGAAATATTTTACATTTCACCAAACCTCTTTTTCTTGAGATATCATCAAAATTTGTCTTTAGAGTAGTGTTTGATCCTTCGACCTTGACGCTTGTCCCTGCGGGGGCGGGCGCTGAGGGCAGGATCAAACTTGTTGCGCGTCGTTCGATCAGTAAAATGAAATAGCACCGCGGATCGTTAGTAGTGTTTGATCTATTGATCGCGTCATTTGCTCTTGCGTGGGCGAGTGACAAACACTTGTTCGGCGTACAATGCGATAATCGATTTATTTTGCGAACCCGGTTAGGCGTGATTATATCATGGATCGCATCACCAAGTATTGGTGACTCCCAGATCTCTACCTTTTCCCAGTAACTCAATATCCTTTCCATGACAACTGTGGAGATGCAGAGGTGATCTCGGTCAGGGACGAGAATACTCAATCTACCCTCGCCTACATTGATACTTGCTGGGTAGAATCTTCGTTGATTTTTATTTGTTTTATCCTCACCTTGACAACACAATAAAGATTGGCAAAGCGCTTGCGCAAGATTGTCAGTTTGCTTTTAACCTGCTGCTACTCAACCGCTTTGTGATAATCGGAAACAAAAAATGATATTCATTCTAACCAGCTTGACTTTTTTTACATTCCGCTTCGGGAAGTTGTAATTTTTGCACGTTGTACACTAAAGACGCGTCAATATAATCGATTCCGTGCATCGGATCGTTCATTACCTGTATAGTAGCATATTTTTTAATAATTATGAACCTCATTGATAATCAATTTTTTAAAATTGATACTCTTCTGCTTCTGATAATCAAAAACACCAACGGCATAAGGGCATCGTTGTTTGTTTTGCCCATCTACTTTTGTGCCATCTTCATTGGTACAATCATATTGGTGGTGGTGCGGTTACTTTGATGGTGGCATAAATGTCAGTGAATTGAGAATAGTGAGCATTTTTTTGTCCCTGATCTCGGTCTCTAGTAACAACGGTTGTCGAACTAACATTCCTTCCCTTCCCCGATGACCGTAAGTACGTGGCCGGCGCTGTTATTGAAAATTTGAGCTGCACAAATCGGCACATTCATTAAATCTCTGTGCAACTTCGATTGTTCTGGTCAATCACGGAGTAGCAACAAATCTAATAGGATTCTATTAAAATTCACATTAACAGTTTCATCAAGACTCTGAGAATTTCTTTCAGATCACGAGCATTTGTGCAAGGATTCATGTGAGAATCTCCACACGGATTTTTCAAGAAGAACCTCCAAAGTAGCAACTTTAAATTCCACAGACACTCTCCTGGGAATCCCTTTACGTATATTCTGAAACAATTTCTACAGAATTAAATTTCTAACTAAATTCTCGAAAATACATCCAAGAGTTTCTTAAATAATTCCTTCTCTTCACTCCTTGACTCTTCACTCCATGATTTTTTTCTCTGAGTGCAGCAGTTAATTTTTTTTGTGTTCCTAAAGGAATATATGGATAAATATAGTTAAACCTGAAGTTAGCATTAGATGATTTTTGAAACTTTTTTGAAGAAGCTTAAAAGATGTTTATGGGTAAGTTTTAGAATAGTATCAAAATACTTTTTAAGGCAAATTACTTCAAATAATGGGGCCCAGATAGCCGTAGCGGTAAACGCGCAGCTATTCAGCATGACCATGCTGAGGGTCGTGGGTTCGAATCCCACTGGTCGAGGATCTTTTCGTAAAGGAAATTATCTCGATTCCCAGGGCATAGAGTATCTTCGTACCTGCCAAACGATATACACATGCAAAAATGGTCAATCGGCAAAGAAAACTCTCAGTTAATAACTGTGGAAGTGCTCATAAGAACACTTATCTGAGAAGCAGGCTTTGTCCCAGTTGGGACGTAAAGCATGAAGGATTACTTCAAAGAATCTCTAGAGCAATTTCTTAGGGAAACCCTTCCTAAGGCAATACTTGGAGATGTTTATTTTGCAATTCCTAATCGAATGTTTGAAAAAATCTGCAAAAAAATTTGAGAAAAGAAGAAAAAGAAAAAAAGAATTGATTTTAAATAACTTTATGGAGGAATCCTTATAATTTCTCAGATAGTTCTTTGAATTCTTGAAGCAATTTATGGAGGAATTTCTTATGTTTTGAAGAAACTTTTGGAAGAATTCCAAAGATGCAATCAAGAGTAGTGTCTGATCCTTTGCTCGCTGTCGTATCCTGTAGAGGATGTTAAGCATCCTCTACCGGACCGTCGCAACACGTCCGTTGCTCTTAACTATAACCGATTGACTGACTCAATTTTTTTCCGGTGATCGATGCATTGTCAGGCTTTCGATCGGCTCTGTGTTTCTCGCGCACACACTCTCTCGTTTTGTTCTTCACAGAGTGAGAGAGACGGCTTCTTCCAACCCAATGTCTACACAGATTTAAACGACTCTCCCGCTGAAGCCTTTATCTAGCGTGATGCCCAACCGAACGCAGCCAAGAGCGTAACTATTGAAAAGGTCCTATTTTTCAAATGGTGATTATTGATATCATTAATTTAAGATCAAATTTTAAATGTTCCTTGGTTATAGCTTTAATACATCAATAAACTGCCAATATTATATACAGTTATGAATCCATTACCACAATCACTCTCACCTCTACTCTTAAAAAAACGAATTACGTAATTTTTTTCGTCTTTTTAATTAGAGTTTATTATTATTATTTTTTTTTTTGCAAAACTATCTTAACAGTTCACTTCTAAATTATAATATTTTTTGTCTGCTTCTCTGATCCTATATATTGACATTGATGCATATCAACTATAGACTTCATAGAATGGTTTTCAATGCAATAATAATCCTTTTCTTTAACCTAAGTATGCTCTTCACTTACTGAATTTCCCTTTATTTCTTAGTAAACAATCAATACAGTTTCTTAAGCATGCTCTATTTCAAATCCCCTTTAGCGACCGTTGATCAAAGATATTTAAGATCCAATCCAAATCAATCCAAATCCAATCCATATCCAATCCAAATCCAATCCATATCCAATTCCAAATCCAATCCAAATCCAATCCAAATCCAATCCAAATCTTATCCAAATCCAATCCAAATCCAATTCAAATCCAATCCATATCCAATCCCAAATCCAATCCAAATCCAATCCAAATCCAATCCAAATCCAATCCAAATCCAATTCCAAATCCAATCCAAATCCAATCCAAATCCAATCCAATCCAATCCAAATCCAATCCAAATCCAATCCAATCCAATCCAAATCGCCAAATCCAAATCCAACCAATCCAAATCCAATCAAATCCAATCCAAATCCAATCCAAATCCATCCAAATCCAATCCAAATCCAATCCAAATCCAATCCAAATCCAATCCAATCCAATCCAACAATCCAAATCCAATCCAAATCCAATCCAAATCCAATCCAAATCCAATCCAAATCCAATCCAAATCCAATCCAAATCCAATCCAAATCCAATCCAAATCCAATCCAAATCCAATCCAAATCCAATCCAAATCCAATCCAAATCCAATCCAAATCCAATCCAAATCCAATCCAAATCCAATCCAAATCCAATCCAAATCCAATCCAAATCCAATCCAAATCCAATCCAAATCCAATCCAAAATCCAATCCAAATCCAATCCAAATCCAATCCAAATCCAATCCAAATCCAATCCAAATCCAATCCAAATCCAATCCAAATCCAATCCAAATCCAATCCAAATCCAATCAAATCCAATCCAAATCCATCCAATCATCCAAATCCAATCCAAATCCAATCCAAATCCAATCCAAATCCAATCCAAATCCAATCCAAATCCAATCCAAATCCAATCCAAATCCAATCCAAATCCAATCCAAATCCAATCCAAATCCAATCCAATCCAATCCAAATCCAATCCAAATCCAATCCAAATCCAATCCAAATCCAATCCAAATTCAAATCCAATCCAAAGGTATTGAAAATCCTATATAAATTCAAATTTAAATACAATCCAGTCACAACCAAAATCCAAATTCCAATCCAAATCTAATCCAATCCCAATCCAAATCCTATCCAAATCCAATCCAAATCCAATCCAAATCCAATCCAAATCCAATCCAAATCCAATGCAAATCCAATAATCCAATCCAATCCAAATCCAATCCAAATCCAAATCCAATCCAAATCCAATCCAAATCCAATCCAAATCCCAATCCAAATCCCAATCCAAATCCCAATCCAAATCCCAATCCAATCCAATCCAAATCCAATCCAAATCCAATCCAAATCCAAATCCAAATCCAATCCAAATCCAATCAAATCCAATCCAAATCCAATCCAAATCCAATCCAAATCCAATCCAAATCCAATCCAAATCCAATCCAAATCCAATCCAAATCCAATCCAAATCCAATCCAAATCCAATCCAAATCCAATCCAAATCCAATCCAAATCCAATCCAAATCCAATCCAAATCCAATCCAAATCATCCAATCCAATCCAATCCAATCCAAATCCAATCCAAATCCAATCCAAATCCAATCCAAATCCAATCCAAATCCAATTCAAATCCAATTCAAATCCAATCCAAATTTAATCCAAATCCAATCCATATCCGATCCAAATCCAATCCAAATCCAATCCAAATCCAATCCAAAGGTTATTGAAATCCTATATAAAATCAATCTAAATACAAACCAGTCCCAACCAAAATCCAATTCTGATCCAATCCAGTTCTAATCCAATCCAAATCTAATCTGAATCAGCTCCAATCAAAATCCAATTCAAATTAAAATCCAATTATATTCCAATCCAAATCCAATTCAAATTCCATAACTTTTTTTTTTTTGAGACATTAACAACTTTCATCTAAATTTAACTGAATCAAATTCAAATATAATCCAAATCCAATCAAATTCAGATTTCACATCCAATCGAAATCCAATACAAACCGCATCTTAATTCAATTTAACTATTATCCAACTTCAACACAAATAAAATCAAAATCCAATCCCAATCCAATCTAAATTTCATTATCATATTTTTATTTTTTTTTGAACAGTAATAACTCCTATCCAAATTTATTTTAATTCAATCCAAATTGAATCATAATCCAAGTCCAATCCAATCCAAATCCTGTTAAAATTCGACATAAATTCTAATCTAAATATCCGTGGATATCCATACTGCAGTTCCAACCAAATCTAATGAAATCCAATCCAAATCCAATACAATCCCGATTAAATTAAAATCCAATCCACATAAAACCAAACCCATATCCAAATCAAATACAATTCAAATACAATCCAGCACAAATATTATCTAAATCCAATTCAAAGGTAATCAAAATCCAATCCAAATTGGACATAAATTTAATCTAAATATAATTCAGCTCCAACTAAAATCCAACTCTAATCAAATACAAATTCAATTCAATCCAATCCTATCCAAAACCAATCCAAATTCCATTATTGTTTTTAAACATCAATAACTCTCATTCAAAATAAATTGTATCCAATTCAAATTCAATCCATGTCAAACCTTATCCATATTCAAACCAAATCCAATTGTAATACTATCCTTATCTAATCAAAGTCTAATTTCAAATCAAATCTAATCCAATCGAAATCCAATACAAACCCCATCCTAACTCAATCAAACTTTTATCCAACTCCAACACAAACCAAATCCAAATTCAATCCAATCCAATTCAAATCTAATCGAAATCAAATCCAAATTCCATTACTGTTTTGAAACATTAATAACTCTCATCCTAATTTCATTGAATCCAATTCAAATCCAATCCATATCAAACCGAATCCCTATCCAATCTAAGTCTAATTTCAAATCCAATATAATCCAATCGAAATCTAATACAAACCCCATCCTAGTTCAATCAACTTCTTATCCAACTACAACACAAATAAAGTCCAAAATCAATCCAATCCAATTCAAATTCAATCCAATCCAATTCAAATCTAACCGAAATCCAATCCAAATTCAATTCACTCCAATTCAAATCTAATCGAAATCCAATTCAAATCTAATCTGAATCTAATCCGAATCTAATCCGATCCAAAGGTAATTAAAATCCAATCCAAATTCGGCATAAATTCAATCTAAATATAATTCAGTTCCAACCAAAATCCAATTCAAATAAAACCCAATTCTTATCAAATCCAAATTCAATTCAATCCTAAACCAATCAAAATTCCATTATTGTTTTGAAACATTAATATCTCTCATCCAAATTTAATTGAATCCGATTCAAATCCAATCCACATCACACCTAATCCATATCCAAACAAAATCCAATTTAAGTATAATCCCTATCCAATCAAAGTCTAATTTCAAATACAATCGAAATTCAATACAAGCTCCATCTTAATTCAATCAAACACTTATCCAACTTCAACACAAATCAAGTCCAAATTCAATCCAAATCCTATCCAAATTCAATCCACTCCAATTCAAATCTAAACGAAATCCAATACAAATCCAATCCGAATCTAATCCAATTTAAATATAATTCAAATCCAATCCAAAGGTAAATAAAATCCAATCCAAATCCAATTCACTCCAATTCAAATCTATTCGAAATTTAATTCAAATTCAATCCGAATCTAATCCAATTCAAATCTAATTCAAATCCAATCCAAATTCATTCCAATCCAATTCAAATTCAATACAATTCAAATTCAATCCAATTTAAATCTAATCGAAATCCAATCCGAATCTAATCCAACCCAAATTAAAATTCAATTAAAATCCAAATCTAATTCAACCCAAATCTTATTCAAAGCCAATCTAATCCAATCGAAATCATCCTATACAAACTCCATCTTAATTCAATCAAACTCCAACACAATCCAAATCCAAATTCAACCCAAATCCAATTCAATTCAAATTCATTCCAAATTTAATTAGATTCAATTCAAATCCAATTCATGTCAAACCTAATCCATATACAAACCAACTCCAATTCAATTTCAATCCATTCCATATTAAATCCAATCCTTAACCAATTAAAATCCAATTCAAATACAATCCATGTTCAAACCCAGAATCAAATCCAGATTCAATAGAGATTTTTTTATAAAAATAATTCTATTATTTCATAGCACTTTTCAACACAAGTGTGTTCGAAATATTGATACACTACGCAGAAGATTTTCTGTTGAATGTTTTAAAGCTCAATTTATTCAATTATCAATAGAAAACTTCAGAGAAATTGTTATATTGTTATTCATCATTATATTTGTGTTTGCATATTGTGTTTAATTTTGAATTATTTTTCTTGATCGATTCTTGTTTTAAGCTTCTTTTCTGGTAAGTAAAAGTTCCGAAGAATCGTATTTTTCACTACTATTCACTCTTACCTAAAAATTTATTTTCCATGTTTTTCAGCTCTACATATTTGTTTTGGATAATTAAATAATCTTTATTCTTACATATTTTTCTCTTATCTCTCAACTTTTCTATTGCAATTTGTTCAAATCTCATCATTGATTAAGCTCACCAGTAGCTCCGTTTTCCAATTATTTTTGTTCAGTCTGTTCTTTTTTTTTGGCTTCATATTGTCTATTTTACTCATTCTTTTATTTTTGGCCACATCTATTTTTTTGGCATCATATCATTTCCGTTTTCTTCCATTTTCAGCCACATCTATTTTTTGGCTTTTTAGTACATATCATGTCCGTTTTGATCTTTTCTCTTTTTTTTTTTTAGCCACATTTATTTTTTAGCTAGAACATGATCGTTTTCCTCATTATTTTTCCTCTAGCCACATTTATTTTTTTTTTGGCTTTTTATTATGTCTGTTTTCCTCTTTCTTTTTTTTTCATAGCCACATATATTTTTTTGCCATTATGTCCACCTCGATCATGTTTTTAGCCACAACTATTTTCACTCCATCTATATCTGTTTTTTTAAAATCAAATAATTGACTCTGGTTCAGCTACCGACTGCACCATGTCGTATCCTGTAGAGGATGTTAAGCATCCTCTACCGGACCGTCGCAACACGTCCGTTGCTCTTAACTATAACCGATTGACTGACTCAATTTTTTTCCGGTGATCGATGCATTGTCAGGCTTTCGATCGGCTCTGTGTTTCTCGCGCACACACTCTCTCGTTTTGTTCTTCACAGAGTGAGAGAGACGGTTTCTTCCAACCCAATGTCTACACAGATTTAAACGACTCTCCCGCTGAAGCCTTTATCTAGCGTGATGCCCAACCGAACGCAGCCAAGAGCGTAACTATTGAAAAGGTCCTATTTTTCAAATGGTGATTATTGATATCATTAATTTAAGATCAAATTTTAAATGTTCCTTGGTTATAGCTTTTATACATCAATAAACTGCCAATATTATATACAGTTATGAATCCATTACCACACTCGCGTCACTTGCTCCTGCGGAGGCGGGTGATATGAGCAGGATCAATCGTGTTGCGCGTCGCTCGCGTGGCATGATTAATTAGTGTCGCAGATCGCGAAGCAGGTAGTTGTGTTTGATCCTTTGCTCGCGTCAAATTATTTATCATGGTCTAATCGCTTATCAAAGTAAATCCTGTGATCCAACGATCCTCCCCATTAACAAACATTCCTCCCAGTAACCTTTGTGGAGATGCAGAGGCAAACACGGTCTCCAAATAGCAAAGGTTACACATTAAAATTCCTTCCTCCAATCCCACCTGACTGCAAGGACGTGGCCGGCGCCGTTTTTGACCATGTATAAATAGAGGCACTGAATTATGCACACTGAAGAAGATTATGGCCAATTCCAGCCGAACTTCTAGTTGATTATTTGTGCATTTTCACTGACTTCGGTCAATCACGGAATAGCAACCATTGATATGTGTAGTCAGTCTAAGCTAAGCTAAGCTAAGCTAGATATCCAAAAATGCAATCAAAAATATACCTTGAGGTACTGTTTGAAGATATTGAAAATATTCCAAGGAATGATTTTGAGATATAAATTCTGTAGTGGTTGTTCCAAAAACTCCTTAAGGAACGAAAAAAAAAAACATCTAGAGAAATCTCAGGGGTTCATATCAAATTCTTTGATGTATTCGTAGAAAAATTCCTGGACTAATTCGTTTTATGGCGACTTTGCAGATGTTTGGCATGAATCTTTCGAGTTCCATAATTTTTTTTTGGCATATTCCTCTCAAGATATGTTGCGGACTGTTGATAAAATATTTGTATGATTTCTCGTACGATCTTTGGTAGACTCCTAAACTTCTTCCACAAACTCAACCGCTATGGTGGAGTGTTGTAACGCTACAATCTGTGATTGATTTCTAGAAAATTCTTGGGCAGAAGTCTGATTTTCACATAGACTTAAAGAACTATCCATAAAGTTTGTCGTGATGCAATGATGTATAAATATGAAAATAATCTTTGAAAATATACGAAAAAGAACGTTTGCATCAATTTTTTAATGTTTTTTTTCCGTCGGCCAGGGGAAGGCAATAGCCCCCACCTGCTCCCCTCTGGCTACGCCTATGGTGTCTTTTCACCACTTTTGGCTATGGTCTGAAAGTCAACATAATTGGCACATTTTATCGCGATTTGTTTTTGCATACTCACTACAATACCAAATTTTGAGCTGTTCTATCTCTTATGATTACAGAGTTATTGAAAATTTTCTTCGAGAAAATGGTTGTTTCCAAATTCCGATATCTCCGAAAGGCACAAACGGATTTTCAATCGTTTGTCGCCATTAGAAAGATTATCTCTTTCTCTGTTTATGGCGAAAAAACTGTGAGGACGTTTTTTGTTTGAAAAGATTGACAACATTTTGAAAATAATATGTTTTCAAACGAAAATTGTCCATGACTTGAGAAATAATCGAGATAACTCTTTGGTGCCTTCAGCAAAAATGTAAAAAATTGAATGTACTGAAAGTGTTTCATACAAAGTATTCATAAAAAATCAACGCTTTAAGATATATTCACCATAAACCAAAATTTATATGGTAAAGAAGGCGAAGAAAGAGATATTTGCTAGAAGAATAACTGAAAGAAGGAAAATTATTTGCTGAATCAGTTTTCAAGTCATCAAGGCCCACCTTGTGGTTCGTTACCTTAGACAGACATTTGGGACTTATATCTGGCTCTTGTTCAATATTCATGCATTCTTCAACAGGCGAATGCTGCCCTGACTAATTCGTTGTGGCAGATTTAATGGATTTAATTGAATTGAATGGGATGAGTTGGATGCCCAGATAGAATAATTGCAGATACTTTCATATTTCTATGAGAGGATATCACGGGAAGTAAGGTTTTGGTATTTTAAAGGCATAGATCATTAAAATAACCAAAACGGCCGCTATGGAAAGCATGGATAGCGCCACCGTAGCCTTGTGTGTTTGACAGAAAAGCAATGCTGTCACAATGTTAAATCCCATATACGGTGGCACCTTTGTTTTGTAGTGAAAAGAAATTTTCGATATAGCAATAATGTTGATAACATTCTATTTCCATCACAATATTTCAATTTGTTTCATTGCATAAACATTCTTCTTCAATTCCGACCAATTTAGGAAGAATCTTTCGTAACATTTTCGACACATTCATTACCAAAAAACATGCAAAATTGATTGGGGTTGGGGTGTTCATTTTACCCTCAATTCCCATACAAATCAAATCATAGTTTAGTAAAATAACGTGAATTCATGTGCCATATGAATGAAATTTGCTTATTTTCATCATTTTCATGTTCTCCGTGGCGCCCGAAATCAGCACACTACGGTAGAGACCCCAAAAAATTGAATTCGTCCCTTTTTCAAACAGCCTAGGGTTTCAATGCTAGTAATGGACCCCTTAGTAGCTGAAATTCATTCTAGACGCTTTTCCGCAATGATATCTCAGACGCATATACGTTTTGTGGAGTCTAACAACAAATTCAATGTCTTTACTTCATAGTACGTCTATGAAACATAAAAAATCATTCGATTTTTCCAGCGAAATATGCATTTGAAAAACTGTTGTCCGAATGCCTATTATGGACCCTCCCGGGGTCCATAATAGGATTGTTTACAAATTTGACGTTGCGTATTATGGACCCTCCATTTGATTCCCATGTAATCCGGCTCGCTGCCGACGAGCCTATTATGGACCCACCTGGAAATGCGTATTATGGACCCTTTTGTGTGGTTTCATTTACAAAACTGTTCAAATATTTGTATTTATGCGTCTCAAACCAAATATTTTGCCTGAAACTGCTGACTAACAATGTAATCGAAGTTCCCCCGGTGGATTTTCATAGGAATAAAGTTGTTTTGAGTGTTGATTTTATGTTTTTCTGTAGGGGGTCCATAATACGCAAAGGGTCCATAACCGGCATCGACTCCCTAATCAAACTATTTTCATCTTTATCAACAGGCCCAGTCGTGTTCCCACCACCACCAACCGATGGTCCAATGGAGTCCAGCGGAGTCGTCGTTGGCGCTTCCGGTTACGGATTTGTACCACCAAATGCGCCACAAAGTAAGGCTGCCTAACCGCTTTGTACATAGAAATGATCAAATTGCTCTTGTGTACCTACTTTCCTACGCCTTCTAAAACTATTTGCAACTGCTTATATCCCTATTCAACTTAAACAAATGTTCCTGTAGTGGGTTCCACGACAGTATGAAAGTATTACTCCATCATATGTCGTGGCTTATTACTTCTACTACCACACTGCTTTCATTTACTGTTTCCAATAATTCTAACACCCCTGACCGAATAATATGAAAATGTATCTAACAAAATGCACGCTGCATGTAAGATTTTTTGTTCTTTCCACTCTTATTCGGCACGGTGAACGAAAAAAAAAACCAAAGCAGAAAGCAACGATTCCAATTAACAAAACGTCTGAACGCTCCAGCGCCCCACGTGGGAAAGAGTCTTGCTCGGTGTCGGGCTCAGACGACGGCGGCGGTGAGAGAGATCATAACCTAAACGAGCTGGAAAAACTAGCAACAATCGTTAAATAATTGCATGGAGTCTGAATTGAAAATTAATACATTGGTCATGAACTACTGCGGCGATGACGAGTTGGCAGTGGAGGCAAAAAATGAATAACAATTATGCATGCTCGCGTGGAATGTTTGTAAATATGATGGAGACTGGAACGACCTATGCACATTGTGTTTGAAAAGATGGCAACACTGTCGTTCGTGTCTACTAGTGGTCAAGCTTGCATGATAACGATGGTTGGTACTAAATCTAGTTGGTAAGACTCGAAATTCCTTCCCTGATTGCCTGAAATGTGAATAATCCTGAAACACACCTAATGTATATTTTGTCTCGCAATTGTTTATAGTGTACTTTTAAGAACGTCAATCCCCACGGGCCTGGTCGAGCTGGAGCATTTTTACCATCCCCTAGGCATGATATTATAGTGCGATGATAATGTGCGTGAATAACAAAACAAAAAAACATTTGGTTTGTGTGTGTAACGCGTTAAACAATTTCGCTAACCTCCAACTATAATCGATAGATAGTCCAACGAATGCGAAATATCTAACTACTAGTTTTCAGTATTGCTATTTCATAGAAATACTTTTCGCTAAATTATTTGTTCCCCATTTATCTTTTTCGCAGATACGTTTCACTCCATTTACAGAAATCTAAGATACTTCTAAGTCATGACAAATTACTAGGCTTCCAAAAACTGCTTTCCCCCCATCGGACTCAAATACTGATTAGTGTATATTTTTAAAAGGAACAACAAATGCATCATCGTTTTACTTAGTCTCTATTTGTACCCATAATTTATAGCCTATCTTGGGCTCGGCCTGAGCTGAATTTGATGCCATATCAAATTTTGACCCCAAAATTGATTTTCCCCAATCTGAAAATAGTGGTTTTTCGATCAAACAAAAATTACATTTTGTATTTATTTGTAATTATTCATAGACGCTTAGGTAAAGACAATTGTAATTTAGATAATCGTTAAGTAGCGCTGTACAAATCGAATCAATGACAATACGTGAAGCTAGATGGTGTAAATTTGTGAACCTCTGTATTATAAGTTTGAAATGCTGGTTGTTTATTTAATAAATTATTCTAGTTGACACTTTGAATGTAAACGAACGAAAAACAAACTATGTGTCTGGTGATTATAATCCGTTTAACCCATTTTCTACCATTGTAAATAGTGTGCGAGTGTGAATTGATGGTTTTAAAGTTTCTGACGTTCTTTAACTACATAACTCTATTGACATTGACATTACACACTAACTTGACAATCTTGACAATCGCGAAAACACGTGGCAAATCATAAACCTGAGCTAACATGTGAAATGCGCGCAACAACCTTCTCAAAACGAAGCTTTTCTCGTTCACCCCAGGTTCATTGGTTGTTACACCTTTTTCGCAAGGGAACTCTCAAAGTAATGTACTTTATCGGAATGAATCTGACAAATCGTCGAAAGCACAGAAGATCAACACACAAAACGTCGAAGAGGAAACAAGAAGAAAATAAGATTGCAACTTTTTTTAACCTTTACGTCCCCGACCCCAGACAAGGCATTGTGAAACAGCTGCCATATCTTCAATTATCATACGACTTTTTTTGAATAATCCTTAGTTTACTTTTAAAATGTAACAGTTATTATTTGCTGGGTTCGGAACCACGCCGGAGATATTCCGGGTTGTACTGGGGTCACAGTTGGCACAGCGTTACTTATTGCAGTAACAATACCGAAGTTTTTATGTAGAACGTAGGATAATGATAGATTGTCATCATTTAAACATAATTTGAACAGTGGACAACAATTCCGGAACACCGTTGCCGATTCCGAAAGGGCCCCTTTGGGGACATTTCTGTTTCATGTCAAAAACATACCGTGTGATGTCGCAATCTTTATGCATTCGAGAGAACTTGTCAATAGATGAAGACTAAACTCGGTAGGAACAGATATGGCCGCCCCAGAGCACAAGGCACAGCTTCCGCCAGGGCCTCTCAGGGGGACATTTCCGTTTTATGTTCAAAACTTACCGTTCTTCTTCTTCTTTCTGGCGTTACGTCCCATCTGGGACAAAGCCTGCTTCTCAGATTAGTGTTCTTATGAGCACTTCCACAGTTATTAACTGAGAGCTTTCTTTGTCGATTGACCATTTTTGCATGTGTATATCGTGTGGCAGGTACGATGATACTCTATGCCCTGGGAATCGAGAAAATTTCCTTTTGCGAAAAGATCCTCGACCAGTGGGATTCGAACCCACGACCCTCAGCATGGTCATGCTGAATAGCTGCGCGTTTACCGCTACGGCTATCTGGGCCCCGACAAAACATACCGTGCGAAATCTCAATCTTCGTGAACTTGAAAGAATATGTCAATAAAGTAGAAATTTACTTGGTATCAACTGATGCGATCACTCCTGAACATCTGGCACTGGTTCCGCCAGGGTCGCTTTGGGGCCATTTCTGTTTAATCCAAATCCAATCCAAATCCAATCCAAATCCAATCCAAATCCAATCCAAATCCAATCCAAATCCAATCCAAATCCAATCCAAATCCAATCCAAATCCAATCCAAATCCAATCCAAATCCAATCCAAATCCAATCCAAATCCAATCCAAATCCAATCCAAATCCAATCCAAATCCAATCCAAATCCAATCCAAATCCAATCCAAATCCAATCCAAATCCAATCCAAATCCAATCCAAATCCAATCCAAATCCAATCCAAATCCAATCCAAATCCAATCCAAATCCAATCCAAATCCAATCCAAATCCAATCCAAATCCAATCCAAATCCAATCCAAATCCAATCCAAATCCAATCCAAATCCAATCCAATCCAAATCCAATCCCAAATCCAATCCAAATCCAATCCAAATCCAATCCAAATCCAATCCAAATCCAATCCAAATCCAATCCAATCCAATCCCAAATCCAATCCAAATCCAATCCAAATCCAATCCAAATCCAATCCAAATCCAATCCAAATCCAATCCAAATCCAATCCAAATCCAATCCAAATCCAATCCAAATCCAATCCAAATCCAATCCAAATCCAATCCAATCCAATCCAAATCCAATCCAAATCCAATCCAAATCCAATCCAAATCCAATCCAAATCCAATCCAAATCCAATCCAAATCCAATCCAAATCCAATCCAAATCCAATCCAAATCCAATCCAAATCCAATCCAAATCCAATCCAAATCCAATCCAACAATCCAATCCAATCCAAATCCAATCCAAATCCAATCCAAATCCAATCCAAATCCAATCCAAATCCAATCCAATCCAAATCCAATCCAAATCCAATCCAAATCCAATCCAAATCCAATCCAAATCCAATCCAAATCCAATCCAAATCCAATCCAAATCCAATCCAATCCAATCCAATCCAATCCAAATCCAATCCAAATCCAATCCAATCCAAATCCAATCCAAATCCAATCCAAATCCAATCCAAATCCAATCCAAATCCAATCCAAATCCAATCCAAATCCAATCCAAATCCAATCCAATCCAAATCCAATCCAAATCCAATCCAATCCAATCCAAATCCAATCCAATCCAATCCAATCCAATCCACCAATCCAATCCAAATCCAATCCAAATCCAATCCAAATCCAATCCAAATCCAATCAAATCCAATCCAAATCCAATCCAAATCCAATCCAAATCCAATCCAAATCCAATCCAAATCCAATCCAAATCCAATCCAAATCCAATCCAAATCCAATCCAAATCCAATCCAAATCCAATCCAAATCCAATCCAAATCCAATCCAAATCCAATCCAAATCCAATCCAAATCAATCCAAATCCAATCCAAATCCAATCCAAATCCAATCCAAATCCAATCCAAATCCAATCCAAATCCAATCCAAATCCAATCCAAATCCAATCCAAATCCAATCCAAATCCAATCCAAATCCAATCCAAATCCAATCCAAATCCAATCCAAATCCAATCCAAATCCATCCAAATCCATCCAAATCCAATCCAATCCAATCCAAATCCAATCCAAATCCAATCCAATCCAAATCCAAAATCCAATAATCCAATCCAAATCCAATCCAAATCCAATCCAAATCCAATCCAAATCCAATCCAAATCCAATCCAAATCCAATCCAAATCCAATCCAAATCCAATCCAAATCCAATCCAAATCCAATCCAAATCCATCCAAATCCAATCCAATCCATCCAAATCCAATCCAAATCCAATCCAAATCCAATCCCAAATCCAATCCAAATCCAATCCAAATCCAATCCAAATCCAATCCAAATCCAATCCAAATCCAATCCAAATCCAATCCAAATCCAATCCAAATCCAATCCAAATCCAATCCAAATCCAATCCAAATCCAATCCAAATCCAATCCCAAATCCAATCCAATCCAATCCATCCAATCCAATCCAAATCCAATCCAAATCCAATCCAAATCCAATCCAAATCCAATCCAAATCCAATCCAATCCAATCCAAATCCAATCCAAATCCAATCCAAATCCAATCCAAAATCCAAATCCAAATCCAATCCAAATCCAATCCAAATCCAATCCAAATCCAATCCAAATCCAATCCAAATCCAATCCAAATCCAATCCAAATCCAATCCAAATCCAATCCAAATCCAATCCAAATCCAATCCAAATCCAATCCAAATCCAATCCAAATCCAATCCAAATCCAATCCAAATCCAATCCAAATCCAATCCAAATCCAATCCAAATCCAATCCAAATCCAATCCAAATCCAATCCAATCCAAATCCAATCCAAATCCAATCCAAATCCAATCCAAATCCAATCCAAATCCAATCCAAATCCAATCCAAATCCAATCCAAATCCAATCCAAATCCAATCCAAATCCAATCCAAATCCAATCCAAATCCAATCCAAAATCCAATCCAAATCCAATCCAAATCCAATCCAAATCCAATCCAAATCCAATCCAAATCCAATCCAAATCCAATCCAAATCCAATCCAAATCCAATCCAAATCCAATCCAAATCCAATCCAAATCCAATCCAAATCCAATCCAAATCCAATCCAAATCCAATCCAAATCCAATCCAAATCCAATCCAAATCCAATCCAAATCCAATCCAAATCCAATCCCAAATCCAATCCAAATCCAATCCAAATCCAATCCAAATCCAATCCAAATCCAATCCAAATCCAATCCAAATCCAATCCAAATCCAATCCAAATCCAATCCAAATCCAATCCAAATCCAATCCAAATCCAATCCAAAATCCAATCCAATCCAAATCCAATCCAAATCCAATCCAAATCCAATCCAAATCCAATCCAAATCCAATCCAAATCCAATCCAAATCCAATCCAAATCCAATCCAAATCCAATCCAAATCCAATCCAAATCCAATCCAAATCCAATCCAAATCCAATCCAAATCCAATCCAAATCCAATCCAAATCCAATCCAAATCCAATCCAAATCCAATCCAAATCCAATCCAAATCCAATCCAAATCCAATCCAAATCCAATCCAAATCCAATCCAAATCCAATCCAAATCCAATCCAAATCCAATCCAAATCCAATCCAAATCCAATCCAAATCCAATCCAAATCCAATCCAAATCCAATCCAAATCCAATCCAAATCCAATCCAAATCCAATCCCAAATCCAATCCAAATCCATCCAAATCCAATCCAAATCCAATCAAATCCAATCCAAATCCAATCCAATCCAATCCAAATCCAATCCAAATCCAATCCAAATCCAATCCAAATCCAATCCAAATCCAATCCAAATCCAATCCAAATCCAATCCAAATCCAATCCAAATCCAATCCAAATCCAATCCAAATCCAAATCCAATCCAATCCAAATCCAATCCAACCAATCCAATCCAATCCAATCCAATCCAAATCCATCCAAATCCATCCAATCCAATCCAAATCCAATCCAAATCCAATCCAAATCCAATCCAAATCCAATCCAAATCCAATCCAAATCCCAATCCAAATCCAAATCCAAATCCAATCCAAATCCAATCCAAATCCAATCCAAATCCAATCCAAATCCAATCCAAATCCAATCCAAATCCAATCCAAATCCATCCAAATCCAAATCCAATCCAAATCCAATCCAAATCCAATCCAAATCCAATCCAATCCAATCCAAATCCAATCCAAATCCAATCCAAATCCAATCCAAATCCAATCCAAATCCAATCCAAATCCAATCCAAATCCAATCCAAATCCAATCCAAATCCAATCCAAATCCAATCCAAATCCAATCCAAATCCAATCCAAATCCAATCCAAATCCAATCCAAATCCAATCCAAATCCAATCCAAAATCCAATCCAAATCCAATCCAAATCCAATCCAAATCCAATCCAAATCAATCCAAATCCAATCCAAATCCAATCCAAATCCAATCCAAATCCAATCCAAATCCAATCCAAATCCAATCCAAATCCAATCCAAATCCAATCCAAATCCAATCCAAATCCAATCCAAATCCAATCCAAATCCAATCCAAATCCAATCCAAATCCAATCCAAATCCAATCCAAATCCAATCCAAATCCAATCCAAATCCAATCCAAATCCAATCCAAATCCAATCCAAATCCAATCCAAATCCAATCCAAATCCAATCCAAATCCAATCCAAAATCCAATCCAAATCCAATCCAAATCCAATCCAAATCCAATCCAAATCCAATCCAAATCCAATCCAAATCCAATCCAATCCAATCCAAATCCAATCCAAATCCAATCCAAATCCAATCCAAATCCAATCCAAATCCAATCCAAATCCAATCCAAATCCAATCCAAATCCAATCCAAATCCAATCCAAATCCAATCCAAATCCAATCCAAATCCAATCCAAATCCAATCCAAAATCCAATCCAAATCCAATCCAAATCCAATCCAAATCCAATCCAAAATCCAATCCAAATCCAATCCAAATCCAATCCAAATCCAATCCAAATCCAATCCAAATCCAATCCAAATCCAATCCAAATCCAATCCAAATCCAATCCAAATCCAATCCAAATCCAATCCAAATCCAATCCAAATCCAATCCAAATCCAATCCAAATCCAATCCAAATCCAATCCAAATCCAATCCAAATCCAATCCAAATCCAATCCAAATCCAATCCAAATCCAATCCAAATCCAATCCAAATCCAATCCAAATCCAACAATCCAAATCCAATCCAAATCCAATCCAAATCCAATCCAAATCCAATCCAAATCCAATCCAAATCCAATCCAAATCCAATCCAAATCCAATCCAAATCCAATCCAAATCCAATCCAAATCCAATCCAAATCCAATCCAAATCCAATCCAATCCAAATCCAAATCCATCAAATCCAATCCAAATCCAATTCCAAATCAATCCAAATCCAATCCAAATCCATCCAAATCAATCAAATCCAATCAAATCCAATCCAAATCCAATCCAAATCCAATCCAAATCCAATCCAAATCCAATCCAAATCCAATCCAAATCCAATCCAAATCCAATCCAAATCCAATCCAAATCCAATCCAAATCCAATCCAAATCCAATCCAAATCCAATCCAAATCCAATCCAAATCCAATCCAAATCCAATCCAAATCCAATCATTCCAATCCAAATCCCAATCCAAATCCAATCCAAATCCAATCCAAATCCAATCCAAATCCAATCCAAATCCAATCCAAATCCAATCAATCCAATCCAAATTCCAATCCAAATCCAATCCAAATCCACATCCATATCCAATCCAAATCCAATCCAAATCCATCAAATCCAATCCAAATCCAATCCCAAATCCAATCCAAATCCAATCCAAATCCAATCCAATCCATCCAATCAAATCCAATCCAAATCCAATCCAAATCCAATCCAAATCCAAATCCAAATCCAATCCAAATCCAATCCAAATCCAATCCAAATCCAATCCAATCCAATCCAAATCCAATCCAAATCCAATCCAAATCCAATCCAAATCCAATCCAAATCCAATCCAAATCCCAATCCAAATCCAATCCAAATCCAATCCAAATCCAATCCAAATCCATCCAAATCCAATCCAAATCCAATCCAAATCCAATCAAATCAATCCAAATCCAATCCAAATCCAATCCAAATCCAATCCAAATCCAATCCAAATCCAATCCAAATCCAATCCAAATCCAATCCAATCCAAATCCAATCCAAATCCAATCCAAATCCAATCCAAATCCAATCCAATCCAATCCAAATCCAATCCAAATCCAATCCAAATCCAATCCAAATCCAATCCAAATCCAATCAAATCCAAATCCAATTCAAATCCAATCAGTTGCGAAAAATAGTTTTAAAGATTATTTTATCTATGCCATTCATCTTAATACTGCAGGTTGTAACTTTAATGTTGACGCAATTTAGTTCGATCGATTTCACATTTATGACAGTTATGTAAGGACCATGTTTCTGGACTTGTGAAAATTCTCTTTATTGCAGTGATGGCCTCAATCAAGGTCTAAGTCAATAATCGAAATTTTGTCAGCTCTGAATAATTTGGCTAGTTAAGTGAAAGATACCTCCCACCGAGATAGGGCTCCAACAACAGTGTGTAATCGAACATGACGACTCATAAAAGTTAAAAATCTACCCGACGGTGTCAGTATCGTCGATGCTATTACATACGTTGTTTGTGGTGTGTCTTGAAAAGAATCAATTTTTATGGTGCAATAATTGTTGCTCCCTCATTGTACTGCCGCTACTTCTGCCTATAGCGGCACTTGCATGCATATCGACCATGTAAGTAAGTGGACATAGCGCCGCAGTGCGCACAAGTAGGTTGTCGGGCACAAATAATCTGATCAATTTGATCGCGCCAATATGGGTAATTCTTCGGTAGGCGCAAAAGAGTTCGTGTACTGACTGACTCTGGTATTCAGTGAGGGTGTCGCTAAGCGTCTCTTTCATGGTGCCCTCCTATTTGTGGCATGATGGACAGATTGCGAAGTATGGACCATGTAGTTGTCGTTGCAAGATGATTGCTTCTGGGGGCTTATGTTTCCTTGTTCGGTGGTGTTCATGGTTTACTTGTATTGATCTAATGGCATTACGTTGTAATTTACATACAGTTTACGTGTGCTGGTAAGAAACCATTGTTTCTGATTGAACGTCAAAATGATGATCTAGATGTACTACCCAATGAGTCGATTTAAATTGGATAACATGCTTAAGCAGTTTAATTCTTCAATGGTATTCTGACATCCATTGGACCTCAAACGGCTTAAAAAGCTCGCTATTTACTGAATACGCCAAGCGAGGTGGTGAAACTGAGGTCACGATGGTATCCGTATAAGGATTATCTCGAGTTCATGTTTATCAATATGTGTCTCGAACACCCACTCTCAGACCAGAGTGTTGAATATAGTTCAAATGCATACAGAAAGCTACACAATGCAAATAACCGAGAATACAGAAATTTGCATCGTACCCATATGATCTTGCATGGCAATTGATTCACATCGTCTAAGTCTCGGTCATCGCGCTCAATGGCGGTAGCAAACCTATCTTTACATATTTGTAAGGCGACTAGACAAGACTGGACTTCCATCACCGCCTTCTTATGACGTGTCGGTTTCGCTATTGCTTTGCATGTGCAAGCCGGGTAAGCGTGTTCCTTGCGGAGGTTCAGCGGAGTTAAATATAATCATCACTCATACACCATTCTCGGATTAATGATCTGGTAGTTCCACGAGCCCATGTGCTCTATTTGTTTTGTTACTGCTCCTAACCTGTCACTTGGTCAGATGTAGATGTGGAATGTTTGCTCAACACTATCTGTTACCTATTCAGGAAGGTATGACAAAGTCGAATTGAATTGTTTGCCACGTGTATATTATGTAATTATAAGTTCCGATTAACGAGGTTTAGTCGACTTGTGTAAATAGTAAGAGACATGGACAAGAATTCCACTAACCGTTCTATACCTTGTAATACTGAGAACCGGTTTACCAACGATCCGTGACTGCAATAAAGTTGGAAAATTCCTCCTTCTCAATCTCAAGGTGACAATGAACTTGTACAAAATGAACATACTCAACTTGTCTTCGACCACGTCCAAGCTGAACTTGGACCAACAAAGAAAATCACGATACTAATTGACACACGCAACCCCCTCGCCACCGATCCGAAATCTCCCCGTGTTCCTTTCCCGCCTTGCGTGGGATGTTCTTCTGTCATTTCAGAATACCGGAAAAAGTATCCGTACCACCGACACAGGAAACCAGTGCCACACCGAGTAGTTCCGCCGAAGAAACCTCGCCCCTTGTATCACACCGGCGGTAAAAAGCCCTTGGGACATCCTCCGCCTTACAAAATCAGTCGGCCGGTTGCTCTGGAGTCACCACGGCCCAAGCGAACTCACGTCAAGTACGTGGCGGCTTTTACGGTACCAGGATCGTGAGGTCGTGACCACGACACTTGATCGGCTAGCGAGTTACCACATATGTACATAGTTGCTCTAAGATTAATTTATGATCAATAAGTAGTACAAAACATAGCCATGCAGTTTGTCGACAGATAAGGATTCGTATCACTGGTGTAAAACAAGTCCGAATTTCCAGTATGAGTGTGACGCAATTCATGTGGGTACTGGGTTGAGTGTACTGACTTCTACCATTATGCCAAAAAAGAACCGTGCCAAAATCAAACGTGCACTGTATGAAGATTGTTTTGAAACAGTTAACAGTAGGCTTCGTCATTCAGCACATAGGACCCTGAGACGAGACTCGCGAAGACGGTCTTCTTTTTCTGTGATTGCTGAGTTTTTTTCTTATTCCACTTTGTGTTTATACCAATTATACGCATGCTGTTCAAATCCTCACATGAACCTCTCAGCAAAAAATGATTGAGTTTGCATCACATCGAATCATAAATAGCCGTTTGAGTGAAATTTCATGCCAGCAAACGTAGCATACATTAGAAATAATTAATATTCTGCTTAGATTTATCAGCAACTATGGAAAAAACTGCTCCGCAGACTGAGGTTTTTAATAACAGTTTACTTTGAACACAATACTTTTCACTTTTTCAGCCATAAAACGGTGGGCTGCATTTGACGTTTCGTGAGAGGGGAATCTGGGCTGCATATGACGTTGATATTTTTCCTCTTCGCGAGTCTCTCTCAGATAGGACCGTGTAATCTGCAAACAAAGATTTTTGACATCTTCTTCTTTCTGGCGTTACGTCTCAACTGGGAAAGAGCCTGCTTCTCACCTACGTATTCTTATGAGCACTTGCACAGTTTTTAACTGAGAACTTTTTTTGCCAGTTGACCATTTTTGCATGTGTACATCGTGTGGCAGGTGTGAAGATACTCTATGCCCAGGGAATCCGAGGAAATTTCCTTTACAAAAAGATCCGACCTCGCGACCTTCAGCTTGGTTTTGCTGAATAGCTACGCGTTCTCGGCTACGGTCCCGTTGTTGACATCCCTGAGGTAGGTAAGGGAAGCCAGAAGTGAAAATATGGTATAATATTGACCCCGAAGGCTACCTTCAGGAACATCAGCTTTTACATGAAGTTTATCATATGTGCAGATATGATATTTCAAGTGTTTGGTTTGACAGATAACTTATAATTATTGTTGCAATGTAAGTTGGAAAATTCAAACTTTTTTACCCGATTATTTTCCAGAATCATGTAATCAAAAAATGGCAATGGCTTGCAGATAATCGCCTAAATTTTTGACCTACACTTTTTTGTAGGAGTTGTCATTTTTCGATTACATATAATTAAAAAAACGGCTTCAAATGTTTGGCGTTCTTTAAATGATAGTCCAGATTTTGGAAAAACTAAGTACCGTGATGAATCAAAACCCGGACGGAACCAATATCTTGACACTCTTGTAGAATTTCATTATTTTAATGCTAAATATTCTTCCGACCGCAAAAATATTGTAGCTCGGACAAATTTCAACTGCCGTTAACCGTTTTAACGTAAAATAGTATCAAGTTAGCCATGTAAAAAATGTTAAAGACAAAAACAAAAGTCAGTTTCACTCGGACGCGTTTATCTCGAAAATTACCGGAAACGAAAGAAATTCTACATAATGTGCCAAAGCGATTCGGCGATGAATAACGCGTTTAATACGTTTTAATTTTATGTAATACACATTTTGTTGTGATTTGTTTGAGTTGAATAGTTTCGCATTTAGTTGATTTGGTTAAGTTGAATAGTTTTGCGAAACTAATGAAAATGCATATGATTTTGTGTTAAAAGAAGACTATCCGGATTCTTGTGCGAGTGGTTATGAACCCGGACACCGCGCTTGAGCATCAAATTTAAAAGGTTCCAACAACAAAAGTGGCATTAAAATTGTGGGAAAACATGGAAAAAATGTTCAAAAGTTTAATTAAATGTTTAATTGTGATTCTGAACATTTTTATCCACAATAAGTGTAAATAGTGTGTGATAATTATGGGGAATGATGCGCACTTTATATTATCTATTGATGGCTTATCAAAAAAGTGTTCGAAGCTGTTCGAAACCCTATAACAGATAAGCAACATAATTTTCCACAAATCCACAAATTTATGTATTGTTAAATCAAGGTATGTTTGATTTTTTATCGTTTTATGTGAAACAAAACAGTGGTGACTTAAATGTCCGGAATTTGATGCACCAATGTCCGGATTTTGATCCAAGTGTCCGGATTTGTGAACACGACATGGTGGAGAATTATCATTATATTCACTATATTTTCATGAAATTCATTATAAATATTATGTCCAGCAGCAAGTTCTAGCCTAACAGTTATCATTTCACATTAATTAGTTATCAAATATCGACTACCTAATTGCATACAGGCATTTGAATATCTGTATCACCTTAGGCGTCCGGGTTTTGATGCAGCACGGTATACAAAGTGGCTTATTTTGACAAGGTCTACTCATCCAGAAAATTTCATTGAATTGCTTAGAGGGTGCTGCCAGCTCGGAATATGATTTGGCGCGAAATGAGTCTACTGCTGTATCGCCAGTGAACCGTATAATACATTTTTGATGCTATTGTCGCATTGCTGTTACATTCACATGCAAGAGGTTTCAAAACATTCATTTGTGACATTCAGGTTGCTACTGATACATTCTTACTGCAACCATGAATGTATTACCTGACATAGATAAGAGTAGCGTGCAATTCTTTTCAGCCTCCCTTGAACGTTATGCTGTTGTGGATGACGGGAATGCAAAATGAATGTAAAAAACAATCACGACGCAGCTGCGATCGTAGCGACAACTATTCATTCGTTTGCTTCTGATCCAAATCGCCACTTCATCAAAGCTGCGTTTTCACTGCTGCACAATGGACCGATGCACGAGTACACTATTTGACGTTTGAGCGGTCCCGTGTTGTTTACGTGACCATGGCAACGAGTGAATTCGGCACCGCTCAAACGTCAAATTAGTGATCTCGTGCATTGGTACGTGGACCTTTGCACGAGTTCACTAATTTGACATTTGAGCGGTGCCGTATTCACTAGCTACCATGGTAACGTAAATAACATGGCACCGCTCAAACGTCAACGACTGAACTCGTGCATTGGTCCATTGGAGGAGAGGGCGTTCATTGGAAGCAACAAAAAAGTGTCACAAACGGAGCACCAGGGTTTTTTTAGGTTTGCTTCTACGCTCTTTATTCGTAGGTTTCTGCTTCGAGCCGTTCTCGCACAAGGTGCTGTCCATAAACAACGTGGTCATCCATGGGGGGAGAAGGCCGGGGTAGTTTGTTTGACCAAAGATCACGATCGGCACATTTTTTTTGTATAGACGAAAAACCGATCGACGAAGGAAGAGGAGTCTAAAAATAGAAAAATAACCCGTGAGTTATGGACAGCCCTCAAGCTGGTGCGGCTGGTTGATACAAGAATGAAAAGAAAAACATATTTCAATCGGTGCACATTGTGAGTGGCACATTATGATAATACAGATTAATGTCTACTACAGTAATTCATTACAACCATGATACATTTATTGCTGACCAAAAAATAGTCACAGTCGCGCATGACTTTTATTTTCAGTATCACATGAAAGTTTTTGTTGCATGAAAGTCATGGTATTCTATGTGTGAATGTCACGCTCACTACAGTTTTTGACGGTACATTTTGGTTCACTGTGTATCGCTCTCTTATTTGTATTCCACTCGTCTCATTATTCACAATTTGGCATATTGATATACAAATTTATTGGCGTCTATGGATTTCACTTGTGTGCAAAGGATTGTTTGCAATACTTTATTGCATGCAACATTATATTTGGACCAGGTATTTGTTCCAACAAGTAGATGGCACCACCGTGTTATCTTGTATGCAATTGGAAAGATGGGTTGTTTGCAACTACTATTAAATAGATGGCGTCACAACATGTTTTGCTCTTTTCCATGTGAACGCATCTATAAAGGTACAATTCCGATAGGCGACCATATGAATTTCCATGAAAATGGTTCAGTCACTAAATCATCATTATGGGAATGATTTTTCCAAAGGTACCGTAAATTCAGGTGAGATTGATCAGTAGGGCGAAATAGATCACCGTGTCAATCGATTTATTTGTTACTAAAAGAGCACTAATATCAATCTAACCTGCTGTAAATGTGTGTTGTTTGTCTCAACTATTGTGATGTGTAGATGAAAAAACCGAATTTAGTATTATGCCATTTAATTCCACTAGAGTTTGTATTCTTTGACAGATACGCGTATTTCGACCTCAACTGTAAGGCCGCCAAACATTCTTTGGCGCAAAAAAAACTTCACAACACACAATTTGACAATAGTTACGATAAACAAAGTTCATTCACTGCAGGTTGCATTGATATTTCGATTCCGTTGCCCAAACTTTTATAAGTACGCTCAATTAGGTAATATTAACGAATTACTGTTAAGAATGTACAATTCTTTTAAGGAAAATGGCTAACTTTAGGCGTATTCCGAGGTTCGATGTGTTTATAATTTTAAAATAACTGACGGATTTCACGCCAACTCGACACGCGATTGGCAGCACCCCTTCAGAATTCAATGAAACTTTCTGGGTTTTAAAAATATGTGAAACTAACATATTTTACATACTTTACATTTGGAAAGGGTCAAAGTTTTTTCACTTGTTTTTATAAACCCGTATAACTCGAAAAGGGGTAGGGCCTACAAAAAAGTGTTGTATGGGGGACTGTCGTGAAATTTCCTGAAGTTTTAGAAAAAAAATATTGAAAAAATAAAAAAACATTTACTACACTGAAAAAAAAAAATGATTCATAACTTTCAACGATTAAAAAAACGGCTATTTCAGATTTTGATCATTCTTAAGCAGAAAGTTTCGTAATTAAATTTACTAAAAGTCGTCCATACATTGCAAATCGGGCATAATTCAGGGAAAAAAGTTTTTCTAACATCGATTTTTTTTAAGTCCAAAATGATTTTTTTATTTTATTTTATTTCGCTTAAAAAGGTCTAGAATGATCATATTTTCAAGTGATAAATGAGCTTTAATCACAAAATAGATTATATTTGTTTTATTGGAAGTAGTTAAAAGAAATAAAACGGAATTAAACAGAGTTTTTTTTAATTAAGGTGACACGGGAGACCGACGAGACCGTGTTATTTTCCCTATCTTTTGTCTCACTCTAACAATTATCATCAAAACTTTGTGGAAGCAAATCGCGAGTTTTAGTGAACCGATGAAGCTGAAAATTTATTGGGTTGTGCACTACATATATAGAACCATAGTGATACATTTTTCGCATCGATATATGGAGTGGTTCTTGCGATTTGCTTCTTGAAATGGATAGGGTGATTATGATGACGTCCCGAGCGGCCTTAAATACAATTGATCTCGCACCAAATCGCTTATGAGAAAATCAACTCCGATAGGTCTTTTATGGTTGGAAAGATAACACAATAATGTTTCATTTCTTATTTGGTCAAAGCCAATCTTAACAGGTGAAATTGTTAAATCAACATTTTTTACCACTGGATGACTGCAGAGAAACGTGCACCATTTCAGAAGAATATTGGCATCAATTTTATGTAAGAATTTGACATGTTAACGATCATTAAATTACCATGTAAAGATGTGCTCCATATGAATATCATAATATTTCTATTTCAGTTATCTGCCTCACTATATGATAATTATTTTAGGTTCAATATTATGCTCGACTAGAATATTTTTCGTTTCATTTGATTATTCATTAGCAAAAACCCATCTAAACCAGCTAAACAAGAACCCAACTAAGCTGTAATACTTAAAAATTTACGTTATGCATATAGCATTCCTGTTTAACAACAATAAAGGCTTTAAAGTGGGGAAAATTTTGTATTTGTTGTCTATAGTCTATTATGTATATTTACTGGTTCTTTTGTCTAACAAATCCTATGAAGTATGGCCCCAGAAGGTTCTTTTTTATATAGGTGTAGTAAAACTCTTTTGCTTATCTAACACGTTTTCGACTTTGGATAGGTTATCATCTGTTCATACCAATTCCAAACAAGATTCTCAAAACCGTCAAGTATTACTATTTCATACTTAGTACCTGAATAATTTGGACATACATCTTTGAGCCTTTAAAAACTATATTGGACCTGAATCAATTCAATAAATATCCACAACAATTCAAACGTCTTCAGATCTTTGTTTGAATCTTTACTCACATTATGAATTTTTTTGACTCGTCAGAACATAACAAAAAGACAATTTACACCGTCTTCAGCCAAAGGCTGCACAGACTGAACAATCACGAACATTAGGCAACGGACAACACAGAACACCCAGTAGCCCAGTAATGAATTTTTCGTTTTTGACGAAAAGTTTTCACCGACTGGAGCGGGAATCGAACCCACGCTTCGTGGCACAATACTCCTAAACGACTGACGCCGCTAACCGCAAGGTCATGAAGCCCACAATGGATATTGTGATATGATATATTAGCTTTCATATGGAGCGTTAGTTTCTTGTTCAATGGCATGTTGTCTTCAATGGATTAATTTACAGCATATTGGAAACATAAAGAAGTCTACCATTAAGGTTAATTTTAAACTCGTTTCCTATATGTGGCCAAATGTGTCCATTTATAAACCTCCATTCCCATATTCTCTGAACAAGTAAAATTTTTTTCGATAAAATGAAGGAACAATTTATCCATACATTTATGATAAACAATTTTGCGAAACTTCACATAATGTCTGTGTTTCTTTCTTTAAACAGGTAGACAGAGAAAAACAAAGTTTTACTCATTTAGATTATATCCCATTTTTTGTGAAATTTCACCTAAATATCAAAATTGTAAGTTTGATTAAAATTTCCGAAAAATGATGTGTAGAACCCAAAAAATTACAAAATATTGCAAAGGATTTAACCAGAAATTGTTTCAGCTCACAAGTAAGAAGCATGCATGTTACCACTAAATCAGTTTTCACAAATAATTAGTATTCTGTACAAACTGAATCAAAAAGAGCTCATGCCTGCCTGAATGGCCTGAACTGAATTTTTTAATCAATTTTATAATTTTGAATGGGGCCGTCCATAAATGCCGTAGCATTTTTTCACTGATTATTTACACCCTCCCCCCTCGTAGCATTTCGTCACAAATGCTGACACCCCCCTAGGAAAATACATATCAAGCAACCCACCCCCATCATTTTTTATTTGTTTTCCTTAGCAATTGGGTCAAAACAAAAAAAAAAATGGAATTCAGAAGTTCAATACAAAGTTTGATATTAATTACTGACTGAAACGTAAGGATAATCAAACGAATAATTGTTTGATATACAGTAGCGCTCAAGAGAGATTTGCCAAATAGTTTTGAATAAACTAAATATGTTGGCTAAATTGTACTACTTTTGCTGTTGTTACCACAAAACATAGTTTACAACTGAAATGTAGAAGGAAAAATCTCTAATTGGATTGATGAAGCTAACAATAACGAATTCTATAGATTGTTTTTTTTTAAATTATTCGGTGTTTGGAAATAGATTGCAATGAAAATGATCAACATTATTGAAACAACTTAATTTGAAATGGATATTGGTCATTATTATTTAAATGCAATTTGATTTAGCAATCAGTTGCAGATATAGAAAAGATTACACTTATAATATTTGGAATCTTAGCGATTGTTATACAAATTATTCATCTTTATTAATATGTCAGCTAAACTTCATTATCGTTCCCCATACTGAAATAATCTTGCACAACCTATATGAAACAATTATATAATGATACTAATCTTTCTTCATTACCGAGTTTTTAAGAAAATTGAATGATAGAACAATTTCGATAATACTCGAACCTGTTGTCCAGGCTATTTCATCAAGTTGTATTCAGGTTATTCCATCAAGATCATTGATATATCCAGGGCCGCATTTACGGGGGGCCGAGGGGGCCATGGCCATGGTTAAGAATCTCCTGTCCTATCTTTGTAATTATTGTACCAGTGTCTCAAAATACATTCATTTTTCATGGATTCCGTCGATCATGGTATCAAACATTATAAACGATAAAATTAAGAAGAATGAACATTCAGAACAACATCGTAAAATGTGATATTTTTCATCATATATGAAAGAGGATTTTGATGAACATCTTGTAAACTAAGATAAACTCAAATTGTTCTTGTAAATGTTGCAAATTAATGCATTGGCAATTATATACTATTCCTATAGTAAACACATTGAATGATGTTCAAATTTACCAAATTCGAGGCATTAGATTGTGTCCGGTATTGGGTGCCACCTTTCAAGCTCGATCATTTTGGTACTAAAATACATCATCAAAATGCAATGCCAAAATTCATATTTATATTTTCAAATTTATTTTTGTACACTATAAAAATGATAATATTTATCATAAATGGGTAACACGAGCTTATAAAACCAATATTTTTCGAATTATGAATTTAGTGGCTTAAGTGTCCGGTACTGGGGGATCTCCCCCTAATGGGTGAAATTTAAGCGAATCAACCCAAATGAAAGCACTAAAACAAAATATTAGAGATTTTGTTGACTGCACGAGAAACAATAAGATTAAGAAAGATGTAAAAACCATTTGGATAAACAAATAGAGTGTCATCCTTTCCTTTTAATTCCTGACGTTTTTCTAACGTGACTTTTCCAACTGTAACGAACGCTTTCTCATCGAGGCTTAAGTCTAGGATTGAATACAATTTATACAAACTTAAATCAGAATGCCGAGATCAGCTGTGCAAATCTCGGTTAAAGTTCGTTTGCTGATATCTCAGCAAAAGTGACGTTTGATGTCAGCGGCACCCAACGGTGCTGCTATAAACGAACTTGATTTTTTGCTGACATATCAGTTAAAATTATGTTGTTGATCGCTCGGCTGTGCGGATCTCGGTAAAAGAATGAAAATTAGCCGAGCTCAACTGAGTGTGTGTATCTCCAGATGACTATTGATAAATGCCTTGATTATAGGAACTTTGGAAACCTTTGGCTTGAAAAATGGACCACATAGGAAATAGAAAACGAAGCCTAACCTAATAGAAACCAGGCGATAAGAGTTTGATTCTTCATCATAGAATCTGGCCACCCATTTTTTTCCTTTTTTGTGAATTTTCGTCACATCAGGACTGAATTACTGCTCGTGTTACCACGAACTGTCTTTATTGTTACTGTATGTATTTCTTCATGATTATCTCTAGGAATATCGTGAGAATTAAGGTATTTTCCCAGAGATACAGAAATTATTCAGAAGATTTCTCCTGGAGTTCAATAAGTGATTTTCTTCCGAAGAATTGCTCAAAAAAAATTTGTTTTGAATGAAGAATATAACCTGGAATTCGTTTCGAATGAAGAATATAACCTAGGAATTCGTCAAAAGATGCTGTTGCGGCCAGGATGTCTTTCCCTACGTTGTGATAATTTTTACTTGATGAACGGACAACGATTCAAACGCACTTTCGATTACTTGTAATTTATTACCACCGAGGGGCAGCGTGCCCGCTCGGTGGGGAACGAACGATAATGTACAGGGAATGGATACAAATTTACAAGTGATGATACTGTGTCAAGTGTGGCTTATATATACTACAGAGGTAGAACGGATTGAATGTACCGTGCGTACAATGGTACAAAGCAATGTTACGCTTACGGTATGTCACCACGATGCCTAATTCCGTAAAGACAATAAAATTAGTCTGCTTACAGGTGCTGGGCGCAAAAGGGAAGATCCGAATGCGATCACACGCTAGGTGTGATCTACACAGGCAGAGATATGCTGATGCGAGATCAAACAGATGCTTTTAGATAATTTTCAAGGAAGTACCAAGTCTTGATTCTTCCATCGATTTCCTAAATATATCCTCCAAGATTTATGTTCAAAACATCTTCAAAAAATCTTTGAAAGATCTTCTAGAGTATCAACTGGAGAATGATTAGTGAAAAATACTTGGGAGAACACCTAGTACAGTATTTAAAAAAAATGAGGTTATCCCTTAGGAAATTACTGGGGGAAGCATCGTTCGAGTGCTCAATGATTTCCTGGAGAAAATTTTGGAGAAAATCCTCTAAGCTTCCTTTGATAATTGCTGGAAGACTATCTGGGGGAATTTGTAGAGGAATCTCTACATTTCTAGAGAGTTTTCTGTATATGTTCCTGAAAGCATTCCAGATTAAATCTATGGACAAATCACTGGAAGATTTCTTGAATTTTTTCTTCGAGACTTGTGAGACAAAATTCTTGAAAAACCTGCTGAATAGCCGCGTTATAGTCTTTGATTTTTTTCTCTGTAGTTTTTAGAGAATACACTGCAATCAGAAAAGGAAAAAAGAGACTATAATAAAATAATGAAAAATAAATAATCTCTTTGATTAAAATAGAGACCTTGGAGACCTCTCATTTCAAATAGAGACTTTTTAAAGACTTGCTTTACAATAGAGACCAAAAAAACTGCTATCACCCCTTTACCATTGTTTTCAACTTAATACTTTAAAGTAAATCTGTATGTTTAACAACATGAATAGAATAATCATAATTTGAATTAAGGTATCAATAGTAAGGGAATCATAGAATGAATGTCGTTGTTGACAATTAAGCCCCATTGAATTGAACTTGTAAAAATATAAAATCTACAAAGGTAGATAAAATATTAGAAAAAACGGGTAAAGTAAATTTAAAATTGGTTTACGTTCATGGGGGATTTGAAATATTTCTTGAACGTTATAAAATAGTTTGATTTCTTATAATGACAGAGAACATTATAAAATATCTAGCCTATTCTGAAATATATAATTGCTTTTCTGGGTAAAGGGCCCCCACAAGACAATGGCCCCCGGGCCCCAAATTTGTAAATCCGGCCCTGGATATATGAAAACAAATTGATGAGTTAATAGGGTGAAGATCTCCTGCAACATTGAAAGCATAAATCACGGAATAAATATCTTGTTTTAATGTTATATTAGCAAGAACGAACATATGTTATTTTTTTAAGAAATAGAGCTCCAACAGAAAATATGTATAAAACTATAACAAAGTTACCCAAGTCGTCAGAGAATTGATTTTTAATTATTTTATTTAACTTTTAATTTGTTTTTTTTTTTATAAATTAATTTATTAAGACATAAATACAATATAATGTTTACATGATTATTTGATGCTTCAAAAAAATCTGTTTGATCACATTTATCGAAAAAAAAAAATAGATTTTTTTCAAATTTGTCATATGAATGTTATGAAGCTGAATCATCATTTTATAACCCAACTTTATAGGTAAAAAAAAAACAAGTTTAATAAAAAATAATTGTATATAATTTTTCAGCGCCTCTTATTTTACCGAAGTGATTTAAAAGTACACGTGCTAAGTAAAAGTGCTACGTCCACTGGCTAGGACCCCTCCCTCCCCCTCGTCACACATCGTCACAAATTTGTGAAGACCCCCCTCCCCCCTAAAAAGCTACGTCATTTATAGACGACCCCAATTATTTTTTTTCAGTGTAAAAATGTTTTTTTTTTCTAAAATTTCAGGAAATTTCACGACAGTCCCCCATATAACACTTTTTTGTAGGTTTTACCGTTTTCGAGTTAAAAGGGTTTATAACAAAACGTTAAAAAAAACTTTGACCCTTTCCAAATGTTAGTCTAGATCGATTGTAAAGTATCGTAGTACCGTACCGTAATCCGGGGGCAAATTGATCAGTGGGGCGAGTATGATCAGGTCGGTACCAGAAAACATTTCCTCCGAAGGATGCTGAAAGCTTCGTTGGCATCACAGACAGTTTATGGATGTCTAATGATGATGTTGCACTATTTCATTTTTATAAGGCTCAGTTTTGCATAGAAATATTCACACTTTTTGAAGGTGCAAGCAATACCGTTGGAAATGTGGGCGCTAAACAATCTACTGGTGCTATGCGTACATGTCAACTTTGAGTATTTAAAATGTTGTGTAAGCTTAAGTATGAACTACTGAACTCATTTTTGACATCATACAGCATAGCAAGTATAGTTTTTTGTGCTCATAAAACCGTTTATTTAAAAAAAAAATTGGCTCATTTCAAGGGAAATTGCCTACATTTAGGCGTATTAGGCAGATTTTCAAAGTTTAATTTTGCAATAAAATGATCAAAAACTTCAGTTTATTTATTTATTTATTCACCGTCTTTGACTACACGTCACACGGACTGAAAACTTAATATTATGTACTTTACTTAAATTCTATCTCTTATCCTATTAACAAAAACATTTTTTGACACATTGAAATCAAACGAATCGCTGAATCTGTTGAATTCTCGTAGGCAAAAGTCAAGTGCATTAAAATGGCCATAATTCGTCCGATGGTGTGGTATTGCTAGCATTGAAGAGTAACGAAGCTGACGGGGTGGCACGTACAAAGGGATTTGTTCAAGGAGCACAGGGCTGTCGATGTTGCCCTGAATGATGTCGAAAATGAACACACACTGCATCGAAACACGTCGTTGTGATAGAGTCTCCAAACCGATCAAGCGGCATCGGTCTGGATAAGGCGGAAGATGGACGGGATCATTCCACGGAAGATTGCGTAGTGCAAACCTACTGAATCTCCTTTGTACACGTTCAATTTTGAGAACCAGCGTGGAATAATAAGGACACCATACGGGAGCAGCGTATTCAAGAATACTACGTACTAGTGAGCAGTAGAGAATTTTCAGTGCATAAATGTCTGTGAAATCTGCAGCATGCCGACGAATAAATCCAAGAGCGGAAAAGGCTTTGGCTGCGGTAACCCCTATGTGTTCGTTGAATTTTAGCTTTTCGTCGATGACAACGCCCAAGTCGCAGATAGACGTCACCCTTTGCAGAAGAACCGAATCGATTGAGTATTCAAAAACTGTTTTGTCACTGCATCTACTGAAGGAAATAACCTTACACTTGGTACCGTTGACGCGCATTCCGTTATCACCGCACCATATCAGCAGCGTATTAACATCCTCTTGAAGTGCTACACAGTCCAGCTGCGAAAATATTGTACGGTACATCTTCATATCATCAGCAAATGATAGAACGAACGACGACAGTAGAAGACTTAGGGGAAATCAGGGTAAAACCGACACTGTGGGTAAGATCGACACCCTTTGATTTTTCATGTTTTGAGCAGATTTTCATGCAATTTCCACCACGCTCTATCTTAACTTGTGAAATGTTGTATTTCGAACGACATTACAACTGACGCTACCAATAAACTGGCAAAATAAATAACAAAACCATATTGGATAACATAGAAGCAACAGCAGTTGCAATATTTCGCTGTTATTCTTTAACTATTTCGCATGTGAAATTTTTATAATGTCATTTTTTGTTCTGCGTCTACATCATCATTTACTATTATTACGTTGATACAACATGAAGGAGAAATTAATTTTTGGTTTTTCAACAGCTAAAAACGCTATTGAAAAATAAATGTACACTCTGGGTAAGATCGACACTTTCATTTGGGGTAAAATCGACACCTTTCTTTGCTTCATAATCTAACTTCAGGCAATCTTTCTTATCGCAAGACTATCTCTGTAGTTTATGTGAGTCTTTATTTTCGAATTCACGGACACTTGTTGACATGTAAAACATGACACTACATGACTTGCCACAAGCTATCATTAAGTATTAAAAAATATTTCTATGTTATCACGTTTCAACTAATTTGATGAAGGTTGAAGAAATTTTTCTCATTTTAAATTGAAGAATTAATAGAATTTGAAATATTTTCACATAAATTAATCTTATTGTTTATTTACAAACTATGAGGTTCGACAGTTTTTATCATCTAAAAATAATAACAGTTTTCTGTTTTGTTAAAATAAAACAGTATTTATTTTCAAAACCAATAATTCGCTACAACTTCATCTTCGCAAGCATTCCATGAACACAAATTAATAATATCCATGTGTATTCACCCCAACTTTGTAACCTTAGCATGGGATATTTGAAATTTTCACATATTTATATTTAGTGGATCTTTGGCCTCTTCTCAATAATTTACGTAATATGTGATTGATCCTTTGGAGTAAGGGGTCATAAATGTCGAAAGTCACGTTTAAAACATTATTTTAAATATGCATTATGATGGTGATGTTCACAACGTATAAATTCTACTCAAAATGGAAGTGTCGGTTTTACCCCAACAGGGTGTCGATCTTACCCGCACTCTAAATTGTCTCACCTAAAAATTATGAATTTTCAATTTGATTCAGATCACTATATAAGCTTAAAATATCATCCAGCGATCGCAAGGATTGATAGATTTATAACCAATATGTGATTCTACAACAATGTGAAGTGAATTAACGACTGAATACTTTTTAACGTTTCAAGTGGATTGGCTCGGCAGTCTTATGTTAAAAAATCAAGCGAACGAAATTTTACTCGCTCCGACGTTTCGGTCCTGGATTGGGACCTTATCCCTGAGGAAGGTCCCAATCCAGGACCGAAACGTCGGAGCGAGTAAAATTTCGTTCGCTTGATTTTTTAACATAAGACTGCCGAGCCAATCCACTTGAAACATTCTACAACAATTTTAGGTTCGTTCAACAAGCGAAAGTACACAAATTTTATCAATAAGCTTAGGGTGTCGGTTTTACCCGGAATTCCCCTAAGCTACCCTGAGGTACGCCCGATGTGATGGCAAACTATCGAGATCTCGCAGATTTGATCACCACGTATGCGGATCGGTCTGATAAATACGAACGTAGCCAATCTATGATCCAATCCGGAAATCCGATATGCTTCATTTTATTGACGATTGTAACATGTGGAACGGTGTCAAAAGCCTTTGCGAAATCGATATTAACGGAATCAACTTGACGTCTATGCTCCAATTCACGAGATAGTGTGGCAACGTAGGACATGAGATTTGATGTTGTGGATCTGCGCCTCATGAAGCCATGTTGAGTGTTGGAGATGATCGGAACTGCTACATTGTACAGTATGCTATGCACCATTTTTTCAAATATTTTGCTCATGTAGCACAGAATAGAAACGCCACGATAGTTAGAGACAGAACTGCAATTCCCAGATTTGTGAATAGGGACAATGCAAGCCTATTTCCACAATGCTGGAAATGTCTTCTCACTGAGAGAACGATTGAAGATTTTGGTGATGGGGTCAGCTAACGTAGTAGAGCAATTCCTTAACAGGAGAGGGGGAACGGCGTCTGTGCCCTGGCCTTTCGAAACATCGAGTTCATTGATAGCTTCTAATACTTCGTTGCAGGAAAACTGGATAACAGGAAGCGAGATGTCGATGGTTGGGATGTGAGCGAAACAATCACGACGGGGAACAGGTGCTGCTGTAAGAATTGGATGCCTACTTGATAACACCCGCTCTCAAACAGTTAATCCTAGGTACGTCCTCAGATCCTTAATACGGAAGATTTTCAAAGGCTTAGTATGTCTTGCTGGTCTTGAGTCTTGATTGGTTCCATTACGAAGGTCACGTTGAAAGTAATGTTTAATGTCAATGAACTTTGTGCGTTTGCTCTCCTAATTCTTTGCCATGGATATACAGCCCCTGTTGCCTTCATAATGGTAGACGGTTATCTCGCTTCCTGCTGGTCTTCCAGAATCCCTTGGTGTCAAATCGCTTGCGTAGCACCCATGTTCAGTACCTCGCTGGATGATGTTGCCACGGTTGACTGCTTCTCGCTGCACCAGGATTCGGAACAGCCAAACAACATTAAGAGGTAACCACCACTAACCGACTTCTGGATCGAAGAGAACTTCCGACCCACTACCAACAAATCGTTCTCATAGACTATCAGGATTGCTTCATCATCGGGAGTTAGCTTCGTATAGAAGCAATAGTCATGCATAGATCTGGGAAAGCCTATCTTCCACAGTTCTCTGTTGAAGCACTCGTTCCATCGTCTAGGAGATTGCTTTAGTCCATGGACCAATGCACGAGTTCACTATTTGACGTTTTAGCGGTGCCGTGTTAATTATGTGTCCATAGCAACCAGTGAATTCGGCACCACTCAAACGTCAAATTACTGAACTCGTGCATCGGTCCATAGAAAAACTTGACCAAACATCAAACCTGACCGTGTTTCGCTTACACAACCAGCTGGAACTTCAATGTAGATACCGTAAAATCGGGTGTAATTGATCAGAAGGGTGAAATTGATCATCGTATCACACGATTTTAATTATTCATAATGGAGCAAAAATATCAATGTAAGCTGCAGTAAATAAACGTTGCTTGTCGTAACTATTGTAGAATTGTGTGTTGTGAAGTTTTTTGCGTTAAAGAATGTTTATTACAATGAAAATAACGTAATATTTCAAAATCATGCACGTTGCAGTATTGACAAACATCAATGAACTTCTATTTATAAGCAAGGATTTGAACATGATATAAACCTGAAAGTTTGTGAGGATGCTTGAGATATATTCCCAAACCAGATTTCATCACCAAAAATCGTACCAATTAGCTCATATGGTTGAAATAATTGAATTTCTGTTAGATATCATTCAATTCCCTAGGAAATTGCATACATTTAGGCGTTTTCCGCGTAATTCTTGAAATTAAACTATTCGTTATTTATATAAATATTGCATTGTTAAGAATTTGACAAGCATATTATCATATAGAGACAAGCAAATTTATCATATAGAGTTGTTTTGGAAACTAACAATAAAGGCATTGACAAGTGATCAATTTCACCCCGAAATGAGTTCCTCTGATTTTTTATTTTAGAGGTATTTGTTAACACTAAAATGACATTTGTTAGAAAAATTCGGTACATAAGTCGATGAGGCTCACCTTCGTACTTGTTTTCCTACATTTAGTTGTTTGACATTGTTAACATTATAGAAAACATACTAGAAAAACCGTGAAAAATGATCAATTTCACCCGAAATTACGGTAATCGCCTTCAGACGGCCGAGCAGGAAAGTAATTCTCGCATCCATTTCATGAATGTAGCGCTTTTGATGAACTCCGACAACCCGAATCGCAGCCAAGGTTTCTTCGAAGTCTCGTCTTTGCTTTTGAAGATAGCCTTTTGCCACTTAACGCGCCTTATGCCGAACAGGTCTGCCGTACTCGTCCTCCTTTAGGCTGAACACCTACTTCGATTTAAGGCGTTTTGCGCCGTCGTGATACGTCGTCAACTGCCACACGTTGTTCAACCTGAGGGAGTCCAGTTCACTTGTCACCACCCGAAGTCAATAATCGTTATCATCTCGACCGGCGATCCCATGGTAGGTTAAAGGGACATCTGTATGAAAAGGAGTTTGCGCCGTAACTAACAAAGTAATCAAACAACACACCGGGAAGCGTGCGCTCCCGTTTGCTGCGCCTTACTGGCGTTTGTTCCACGGACTCACAGAGCATGCGAAGGGAGCGCTGTTGAGCGTCATTTTGGGGTTTCTTGGTTATCATCGGGCCACAGGGCTTCGTCCAGTCAAGCATTCACATCCCTGGCCTTAGCTACATATTATCGGTTGGGCATTTTCGTTTCTTGTTCGAACGGGGTCCTACAACGGAACATACGATGTTTCATCCGGTTCGGTAGTACAGGGAAATCGCGTTTCGTCAAATTTGAAATCACGGGCCATGATGATCTTTGTATTCTTTCTGTAGCCTGTAGCAATTCGGTGCATAACTCATTAGAATTAGTTCCTTGCTCTTCGGGTTTCGGTATTCACATTTTTGAATATAAATATGAAAACAAATTAGCTTCAAAAACATATAAAAATGTAGAAATCGGTTGAGTATTCATGAAGTTATGGTCAAATAAAGATGATTTTTTTTAGTGAAATGAAGACAAATTCACTCATTGCTTTGGATTTTGTGCACAATACACGTCGTGTGATTGTGAATAAAAATTGTCATAAAACTACTTCTAACCCGTATAGGCATGTGTGAAAGTAAAAATACTAAAACTCTCAACACTCAAAGAACACTTAACGGATTTGTTTTACTCGCACACATATCTAGTGTCTAAAAGTGACCAAAGGATTTCTGGAATCCTCCTGTGGCCGAAGATAGTCCGGTATGTCACTGGGTCAGGTCGGGTGAGAAAAGTGTTGTGCTTTTGTGCCCCTGGAGGTAAATTTCATGTCAGAGATAGCTTCCGGAATCAGCTATAATATGTCCACTATTTCAAAGAATTTTAAGAAAAACGCATCAGTGTAAACCTTTTGAAAAATATTGAATTGGATAACCATGTTTTGTGCATTCGATTGGTCATACAAATTCACATTAAAATGATTGTCATTGCAAATAAAAACAGACAACTTGGTATTTCCCAAAATATAGCCCCTTTTTGTCCGACCTGACCCAGTGACCCACCGTAATAACTCTGGCCATAGGAATACTTTTGGTCACTTTTAGAAACTAAATATGATAATATACTGACCAAATATTATTTGAATCCGATGAGTATTGGCTGAGTGGTGCAGGTTTTAGTATTTTTGTTTCCACTCAGGCCTATACGAGTTTACTAAGACTAGTTTTGGTTTCAGACTATTTTATAACTTGAAAATTCACCTTCAAGTCACATAAGCCACCTCTAAATCTTAATATTTCTGGTTCAAGTTTTGAGGCTTCTCTTGTTATGTGGTTTGAATTTAGTACAGCTCACAAATTTTCAGTTTTCAGAACTTTCGAAAAATAAGCCGCACCATAATGCTTCGTCAATTCACTCTTTTGTATCATGAGATCAATAGGTTAAAAAAATGGAAATGTTTTTATTTATTTTACCGTGAGTTTTTCTTTGGCTACATTTTGCTGTGCTTATACCTAATTATTGCTTTTGAGCTAATAGACATCCATGTCTTTCGTCGATTCAGGAGCTGGCAATATTCTAGTCAATTCTTCCACTGTCTTGACCATTTGTTCCTTTTTACTCTGTGCAATTGTATAATTCAGAGATCCTCCCGTCCTTATCCCATATTGAACTTATCATATGGAATAGGTTCATAATTGATTTTTTTTCGCATTTTGGCAGATGATATCACGCAATCTATGCCTTGCTAAGAATGGACTCTCTAACGTCACTCTCTAATGGACCAAACAATTTACTTCCTGTACCCATTTTTTTTTTGGTTTGTACAGCAAACCTCCATCGGCTATAGAAACGCTCCGCTGATATGAATAATAATAATCATAAATATTGTGTTTTTAATTAAAAACGATCCACCTTTCCACATTGCAATCCTTCAGCCAGACTAATTCGGCTCCGTCAAGTGGATTGGGTAAAAATTCAAAATTTTCCACCTCAACTAGGATTCAGTGCACCAGCCGACCGACCATAAAACCGTCCGTCAAGCACCGACATCAAACCACTCGGAAGAAAAACGGTCGAGTCTCAATTGAATAATTATGTTAATTTCCGTCTAACCCTTACCCCCATTATGGTGGTTTCAAAGGTGCTTCTCGGAAGAAGCACGCATCTTCCAGAAGTGTCCGCTCCGAGTCGGGATGATAGTTATTGTTATTGCTAAATTTTCCCGGTTGTTTGGGAAGCCAGAAGTGGTACTATTAAAAAACCTTTGTAACACGCACTTTCTAACCTCCAGCTGAAACGACAGGGCTCATAATTTTAATCGTTATTGCTGAACGAAAATCCTACTGGAATTTTAATGTTAATGTGCGACGTAGCATAGCGATAGCAATACATTCATCTCATTTCAAGGAACTAGCGCGTGCTAAACAGAACTAATTCCGAACTACCGTAATCCGGCGGTAAATTGGTCACTGAGGCAACTATGATCAGGTCGAAACCAAATAGTTATCAAAGATGTTAAATATTTTGTAGACATTCTATGTTTTCTAGTTTGTAGATGTATGATGATCATTTTGAGCTATGTTGTTAGGTTGTTGAATTTTAGCAAAAAACCTAAGTTTCCAATAGTTAGTGGAAAGAAAGAAGAGAAGCGCCATTCATGCATTGAAAATATTCCATTTCTACTCAAACAATCTTAATGCGTGTTTCCTTATAAAGAAATTCCTCTAAATTGGGGAGGATCATGTTTTAATCTTAGGCATATATCTATATGAATGGGTTAGAACTTACGATTGAAATATCATTCTCTTGCGACCGCAGACAAAAGGATGAGAAGTCCTGAGAATACTAAACTAATCTATTGAATAAAACCTTCTCGAATATGCTGTTCAAATCTGGGCACCATATCAAGAAACGCATATTACTCGCATAGAAAGGGTGCAACGTTGTTTCATGCGGTTTGCATTACGGAAACTACCATGGAACGATCCGATCATACTGCCTCCTTACGAGAACCGCTGTGATTAATCAAGCTCGAGCCTTTGCGAATACGTCGTGTATTTCTCCAAAGAATGCTTGCTTTCGATGTCTTGACGAATCGGATTGGTTGCCATATCGTCTGCGACAAGCGAACTTTTTCGTTCCGGCTCGGAGATCCCGCCCACGTATAATAATACTTATATACAGGGGATAGGCAAAATGATTGAGATAGGCAAAATTTTGCCTAAATTCAAATGCTCATAACTTTATGAAAAATTGATAAAATTGGATGCATCTGGAAGCAGTCGACGGCAAATTTGGTCTACTTTCAGGAACATGCTTGGCCATGCATATTGGCCACTGGACACCGGAGATGTTCCGGATTTTCCGAGGTCATGTCTAAATGTCATTTTTTCTGTCACTTGTATTTTTGTGCGGTGTAAAGTTGGATAGATGTTTACTATTTTCCTAGAAACAAGAACTAATAGAAAGTCGAATGCCGTCGGACGCATCAAGATTGGTTGGAAATCTTCAGAAATATGACCATTTCCGTAAAATGGTTCCGGAAAACATGGTCAGTCATGTGTGTATTTCCAATTATGTAAATATTAACCAGAACTATATCCAAGTGGGCATCAACCTTAAAAATAATGTTTCCAGCAGCATATTCAAAACCATTAGATACGTAGACCACTCGACAGAAGGTTCCAGGTGCCCTGGGGAAAGTGGTCAATTAGGAACATATCTGGAACTATATCAATATGGGCATTAAACTTCATGGTTTTCAAAGCTTATGCTATCCGAAGCATTTCCAGCACCACCGGCTGCCATGACTACTTAATTGTAGGTTCCAGGTGCCCCAGGGGATTTGGCCAATTTGGCCGTTCACCTGTTAAGAATCACCTTCTACCATGAACAGTAGGATCCATGTGACTTGAAGGATGTGGAGCATTTTCAGAATCACAAGATTAAATAACCACTCTATAGTAGATTCCATGGGCTCCTAGAGATGTGGCCAATTCGGAACATAACCACATCCCCAGGGCCCATGGAAACTATTACACAGTGCAGTGGTTATATAAATATGTTGCACTGTAAATGCTTCTAGTAGCAAAGCCTTCAAAAAACTTGATGTTTATACCCATACTGATGAGTTTTCGGGCATGTTTTGAATTGGCCACATGCCCGGGGGCACCTGGAACCTACTATAGAGTCGTCATGGCAGCCGGTGGTGCTGGAAATGCTTCGGAAAGCATAACCTTTGAAAATCATGAAGTTTATTGCCCATATTGATATGGTTCCAGATATGTTCCTAATTGACTTCTTCCCCCAGGGCACCTGGAACCTTCTATAAAGTGGTCTATACATCCAATGGTTCTGAATATGCTGCTGGAAACATCATTTTAAAGGTTGATGCCCACTTGGATATAGTTCCGGATAGTATTTACATAATTGGGAATAAAAACATGACTGACCATGTTTTCCGGAACCATTTTACGGAAATGGTCATATTTCTGAAGATTTCCAACCAATCTTGATGCGTCCGGCGGCATTCAACTTCCTATTAGTTCTAGCTTCTAGGAAAATAGTAAACATCTATCCAACTTTACACTGCACAAAAATACAAGTGACAGAAAAAATGACATTTAGACATGACCTCGGAAAATCCGGAACATCTCCGGTGTCCAGTGGCCAATATGCATGGCCAAGCATGTTCCTGAAAGTAGACCAAATTTGCCGTCGACTGCTTCTAGATGCATCCAATTTTATCAATTTTTCATAAAGTTATGAGCATTTGAATTTAGGCAAAATTTTGCCTATCTCAATCATTTTGCCTATCCCCTGTATAATAATAAACTGCTGCTGTCCACATGACTGGCAAATTATCTCTTTCTCCTTATCTTGACATTTTGCACGCATCGAGACTTGCGCACGGTCATTGTCAGTCGATGCGCGTTAAGTCCGACCGGGGGTCTTATGGATCGATTCGCAATTCAAATTCTTAGTGCTGCCAGTGTCGGCAATATCCCCCGACCCGTAACTCACTTCCGGTCTGCCCACCGCTTCTGTGTTACTATCGCCTTGCACCTGGAGTACTACCAACTTAGTCATCGGGCGCCGGAACAATCTTTTGTAGTCTGGACCATGGCTTGGCGAATACAGCTATCAGCTCCAGGAATCACAGCGACTACCCGACCTCTTATCTATCCGTTGCGTTGACCTTCATCCACGATTAGCAAAAGATCGTTTACTTTCAGTTTCTCAGCTTCGCCGAACCATTTGCTTCTTAGAGTTAATCGTCGGCAGATATTCACTGATCCATCGCCGACAGAATTGGTTCACTAGCTGTCTAGCCATGTTCCAGTTTGTCCGCGTTACTTTTGTCGGTTCTTCTAGTTTTGTTGAAGGTTGCACAACTCCGCTCGAGTTTAGCAGAATAAAATGATTCGGCGATTGCGCCTCCTGGCTAACACTTTTTAGAGGGATAGTGGTTAACGGTCTAGAGTTAACTGTAGACTCGGCCTTCGCCAGGACCGTCAAAAAAGTCTCATCGTCCGGGTTTCGATTACCGCACAGTGAACCGAGTACGACTTAGACGGATCTTACAATTCGCTCCCATAAACCTCCAAAGAGCGGTGCAGAGGGTGGGTTGAAACCCCATCGTGTATTCGTATTGGTTAAGGTTTCCGCCAGTTTCTGACCAATTACCCCAATCTGATCTCGCAGTTCATGACTGGCCCCCTGAAAATTCGTGCCATTATCCGATCGAATTTCAACGGATGATCCACGACGCGCCACAAACCGATGAACCGTCATCTTACAAGACTCCGTAGACAGGGAATGGGCCATCTCCAAGTGCACGGCTCTAAAAGTGAGGCACGTAAACAGCGCGACCCATCGTTTTACACAACTACGCCCTATACGAGCCTGTATAGGTCCAAAATAATCCAGTTCGACGTAGGATAACGGTCGTTCCTGGGCCGCTAGACGTGACTCTGAAAGAGGAGCCATCCTTGGTGTGGTTGGTACTGTTTTGGCGATCTCGCAAGCCTGGCATTCCTTCGTGACGTATCACAGAGCGTTGATGAACTTCATTTTGTACCATCGCGTGATTAGCGTGTAGATATCGACGATAATACCAGTCGATGACAAGCTTGCTAAGTTGATGGTTTCGTGGCAGGATGACTGGAAACTTGAAGTCGTACGTAACGTATGGGACTGCTCCGATACGACTGTCTACTCGCATGAACCCGTGCTCATCCAAGAACGGCGAGAGTTCATATACTGGACTAGTCTTATCGATATCCTTCTTTCAGAACATCGATTTCATCTGGGTACGCTGATGACTGTACTGCGCACCACAGGCTGTACTCTGCTTTTATAACTCTTTCTGATGCAGATGCTCTATGGTCAGATTTTCTTTCTTCCTTTTAAGCTTGCAGTTGTCAATATAACGGTGAACGTATGCGACTGTTCTAAGTAAGCGTTCCCACTTGGAAAAATTGCAGCATTGTAGATATCCTCATATGATTTCTGGCGGTGCATCATTCAGGGCCTCAATTCTTCATCCGTCTCCTGCGACTGCGACGATTTCTGCTCCGGCCACTCTATTTCTGGCTTATAGAGGAAGTCGGGTCCTCGGAACCATCGGTACATCACATCCGTGCTAGGTTCCTTTCCCCACTTGGTTGCATCATCGGCTGGATTATGTTGCGTGGGAACGTTTCTCCATTCGGCGGCTTTTGTCTTGCTCAAGACATCAACCACTCAGAAAGCCACGAATATAATACCTCCTAATTACAGGTCAGTAGCAAATGCAATAAAATCTTCCTACTGCAAGAAGGCTAGAACTCTTTCCGCTTCGCTTTCCAAATCGATGTTGATGGCCTTCGGTTAGATTCCCCTGGGTTTCCCGACCCGTCGCAGAAGGGCATCCGAGTTGGAGTGCCAATTGGTCGGCGTCAGAGTCAGAGGGGACCAAGTACAAAACTTGGGAAAATTGGATCATTCTCTCATTAGATGTAAAATTACCTTACCTCCATTTCACTTTGATCAGATTTGATGAATGCTGTAAGCTGCGAGAGATATGTAGCAAATTTACAAATTTTTTGACATCGAATGATTTTTACACTTATTCATTAATAGAAATTTATAAATATTACCTAATTCGATGCATTTGATTTTGATTTTTGACCATTTACCATATTTGGATGGGTGGTCAGAAATTGAACAATTTCTGAGCAGACAGAGCGGACCAAGGGTTGAAAAGCTGTAAACTGATTGATTATTGCATTTTTTAAAACGATTTCAGAGTCCGATAGAAGTTTATGGTAGCTTTACGGTGTATGTATGGAATGTTCTAGGACCCGCTTATTGGACAAGTATATTTTGGTCGGTGCTCAAGATTTTCACTTGGTCCACTCTGACTGAACGCATATTTGAATATTTCTGGTCTTTAATGCCCTGACTCTGAAAAATTTTAATTTTCAAGCTAACGTAATGCCACTTATTTCGGTATTGACTATATGGATTATTAAATAATACTGGTGTCGAGGGTTCTTGATAATCTGTTGTCGAGGGAACTTGATAATCTATTTATCTTAGAGATATGCACCCAGTTTGACCACGCAAGCATTAAATGATTGTTATTTTCCAAGAAATTGTTCAGTCAGAGTGAACCAACTCACTGAACGGTGGTCTTTGGTTCAGTCAGAGTAAACCAAGTACACATAGTCCATCAAAAAATCGTTGTATCAGAGGTTTGGATTATGATTTTTTATGATTATTACTTCGCATTACATTGTTTAAAAGTAACACAAAGAAGTGTAGAAATATGGAACCAAAATTTAAACGAGTTAAACAATTATAGAGCGTTAGACATTAAACCCATTTTTCTCAAAATATGAAAAATGTCACTTGGTCCACTCTGACTTAACGCCGACCAATTGCGGATCTTAAAGCAATTGCATCCGCTTCCGTGTCGAAACTGTCGCAGTAATCATCGACAAAATGTTTCTACACGATAGCCTCCACTGCTTTGGAAAATTCTACTTCGTGTTCCTTCGCGTTACGATTTATAATACATTGGGCTTGGCAGGGAGAGCATGTGGCCGCAAAGGTACCGACGTCCATCACGAATTTTTTGACGGGTTGCGATGGGTGCTCCCGGTAGAGGAACCGCTGACTGTGAGCATCTTGTTGGCGGATTATGAACTGGTGAACCATTTGCTTTAGATTTCCGCCAACTGCTACCGGGCTTTCTCAATATCTGTATAGCACTGAAGCCAAAGGTGTCAGCAAGTCGGGTCCTTTGAGCAGCATGGAGTTAAAAGACACACCTCCAACCTTGGCAGCAGTATCCCAAACTAGCCTAGTCTTGTCCGGCTTCTTCGGATTTCTTATGGCGCCTAACGGCAAATACCATACTCTCCGAGGGTCCGTAGACTCCATTTCCTCCTCGTGGATATAGTTACTTTCAACATATTCGCTAATCTTTTGCTGTACGCTTGTTCGCAGCTCCGGATCCTTTTTCATCCTTCGCTCGAAGCCTTACAAGCGACGCATTGCCGTGGGAAAACTGTTAGGAAATTCCACAAGGTCAAGGCGCCACGGCAGCCCTGTCTCGAATCTGTTTGCGATGCGCTTCATGGTCTCTTCTAGAATCTGGCGAGCGCGTTTATCCTCATCCAATTCCGGCCCCTTGTCCGCTGAAACTCAGAAGCTCTCGACTGTGAAGTATTGTTTGACGTGATCGTGAAGATCTTGAAGATTCTTGACTAGCTTGGCATTTTCTTCGGCATTCGCAAACATGTAGAGTGAAGTTCATTGAGTTTTCTCCTTCAGCCGTATACCCGTATATCGACCAACCGACTCGAGTCTTGCTGGCCAAAGGGTCTCCTAATTGACCTTCACGCAGGCTTAGCGTTGCGGTAAGGCTAGCATTGTTTCAGCCAATCAGAATGCCAGGTGAGGCTGATTCATAGCTGGTTACTGGAAGACCGCGAAGGTACGTATATCGTCGGGCCAGTTCACCGTACTTCAGCGTTTGGTTCGGAAGATTGAGGCTAGAAACTGTTCTTGCGTCCTTCAGGGAAAACCGTTCGCTTTTGCCTTCTCCGGAAATTTCCAGACAAACACGTTGAGAATCTAGTTCATGGCTAGTCACATTGCTAGTCCCAGTTAGGCAAAGGGGAAGTGGTTCACCATCATCGATGCCTAACCGTTCTACAATCGACTGTTCCACCAGAGTCATCTCCCACCCAAAACAGCTTTATAGGAAGGATGTACAGCTTAAAATATGTTGTAGATTTCAGTTTATTTTCATGCACATATTTGGAGCATCAAAATAAACTGAAATGTCAACGACAAATCGCTTATTTTTCAATCGAATGCACTTTAAATTTACACGATTATGTAACATTCAAGCATCTTTAGTTGAATATTCAAAGTGATGATGTAACAATGGATGAATTTGGTTTTCTTTTACTATATTTTTCTGTTTACACTACATTGAAATTTAATTATTTTTATCTGTGTGCGAAATAGTGTAGATTTTTTTTGTGGCATGGTGCGCATTTAGCCTTTCTCCAGGAATATCGTCCGGCTTAACAGCTTTTTGACCATCTTTAGCTGGGTAGGTGTTTCTGACTGCTGGATCTAGTCCGCAAATAACTTCCCAGGTAACAATTTGAAGCTGTTCAAACGCTTTTATAGCTAATTCAATTCAGCCTTTGTTTGAACAAAAGCTGTTCATAGCCTGCATTCACTGTTGTTCAGCTGTTAAACATCTAATTCTGGCGATTTTATTCAGCCTTATGCTTAATTGAAGCTATATACAACCCAAGTAACAATGAAAGCTGAACAGCAAGAGTATTTGCTGAATATTAGCTGATCAATGGTGTACAAGGCTGAACACCGTGGCAGCTGAACAATAATTTGAAGAATAGTTTATTAAACACTCTTATTCAGCAGTATACTCAAAGCTGGATATTGAGTTGAACAAACTATTTTTCATCTACAGTTATAACTTTTGTTCAACCAACCTGAATGATATTGATTAAAGGTCATTTAAAGCTTTAATCAAATCAACAGCCATTGTCGAAACATTGTTCACCTGTATGTTGATAAAAATATACATACCGAAACATATACCTACATTGGGTCGGACACTAAATTAATTATTATAAAACTGTTTCATCGAACAACAAATTTTTCACATCTTGAAGCAGACATGCTGTAAACGCACACGGGCCTATCATTTGTCGAAAAAAATCCTGAATCCAGCATCGATGACCTTGTGTAACAACAAGATATAACACTACACTCGATGACGCAGATTTCTTCGTAACATTTTTAATTAACTGTACGAAATCAAAATCATTACCAACTTGCGTTGACAACAATTGAATAGCAGAAATTAAAAACTACCGAGGATTCTATTTTGAAACAAAAACCACAACACACTTTGACAGCTAACTCAAGTGTTTTTGCATAGCGCTGTTATCACTTCTTCAGCCTCAATGCAGCCTTTAAAATAGCCCTTATTCAGACAAAACAATATAGTCCCTTACTGTTGATGATGTTCACACAGTCTCATGTGGAGCAGATGTCAAGGTAAGTGGTTATAAATCAGCGAATCCCAGTTCAAATCTCAATGGCACATATTTACTAATCTTCATCTTTAAATTCCAGCACTTTTCTACACTATGTGTTTGAAATTGTTAGTTGCGTTGATAAAACCCAAAACTATAAACCTGTAAATACTTTTTATTTTTTTGGTTAATTGTTGAATAATGGATGAATAAGCGATCGTTAAGCTTTCGAAGGTTGCAATCTGTTCTAAAAATAGAATTATGGTTTTTGAAAGAGGCCTGAATAAGCGCATGCTAGACCTTTATTCAGCCTTGTATATAGCTTCAATTAAGCATAAGGCTGAATAAAATCGCCAGAATTAGATGTTTAACAGCTGAACAACAGTGAATGCAGGCTATGAACAGCTTTTGTTCAAACAAAGGCTGAATTGAATTAGCTATAAAAGCGTTTGAACAGCTTCAAATTGTTACCTGGGAAGGCTGAATAAAGGTCTAGCATGCGCTTATTCAGGCCTCTTTCAAAAACCATAATTCTATTTTTAGAACAGATTGCAACCTTCGAAAGCTTAACGATCGCTTATTCATCCATTATTCAACAATTAACCAAAAAAATAAAAAGTATTTACAGGTTTATAGTTTTGGGTTTTATCAACGCAACTAACAATTTCAAACACATAGTGTAGAAAAGTGCTGGAATTTAAAGATGAAGATTAGTAAATATGTGCCATTGAGATTTGAACTGGGATTCGCTGATTTATAACCACTTACCTTGACATCTGCTCCACATGAGACTGTGTGAACATCATCAACAGTAAGGGACTATATTGTTTTGTCTGAATAAGGGCTATTTTAAAGGCTGCATTGAGGCTGAAGAAGTGATAACAGCGCTATGCAAAAACACTTGAGTTAGCTGTCAAAGTGTGTTGTGGTTTTTGTTTCAAAATAGAATCCTCGGTAGTTTTTAATTTCTGCTATTCAATTGTTGTCAACGCAAGTTGGTAATGATTTTGATTTCGTACAGTTAATTAAAAATGTTACGAAGAAATCTGCGTCATCGAGTGTAGTGTTATATCTTGTTGTTACACAAGGTCATCGATGCTGGATTCAGGATTTTTTTCGACAAATGATAGGCCCGTGTGCGTTTACAGCATGTCTGCTTCAAGATGTGAAAAATTTGTTGTTCGATGAAACAGTTTTATAATAATTAATTTAGTGTCCGACCCAATGTAGGTATATGTTTCGGTATGTATATTTTTATCAACATACAGGTGAACAATTTTTCGACAATGGCTGTTGATTTGATTAAAGCTTTAAATGACCTTTAATCAATATCATTCAGGTTGGTTGAACAAAAGTTATAACTGTAGATGAAAAATAGTTTGTTCAACTCAATATGCAGCTTTGAGTATACTGCTGAATAAGAGTGTTTAATAAACTATTCTTCAAATTATTGTTCAGCTGCCACGGTGTTCAGCCTTGTACACCATTGATCAGCTAATATTCAGCAAATACTCTTGCTGTACAGCTTTCATTGTTACTTGGGTTGTAGCTTACAAGGACGTCCTCCGTGTTTGCCTAGACACATGCGACACAAATTATGATCTTGAATTGCTTTCCAGCGGGTATCCGGGTCCCATCTTCTGAACGTTGAACAGTTCTTCACCTTATGGTTACGCCCGTTACAGGTCGAACACAACACTTCCTTGACGTCTGTTTTTGTAACACCTCTTCTTGCTCAAACGGTTTCGAATCCTTTTCGCTTACGGCATGAGCGTTTAGGAAATTCAAAGGGCTCTTTACTGTATCAAAGGCCTTACCTTGCAGCACACGCTGAAGTCGGGCCAAATTCTCCACATTGCACATGCAGCCGTTGAATTAGTGTATGCACTGAAGAATAGTGCTTCAATATAATGTCAATCTTCCGGATCCGCCCGAAACAGATGAAGATCCCTCGGCATGACTTGTCGCGCTTACAGTTGTTGATGCGTTGGGACAAGCGTTGCCTAGGCTCATAGTAAAAACGTGCTAATTGGGAAAGCACCGTATTGTTGAGAGGGATCTCGGCCCGGTTGCGGGTAACAATATGAGGGAGTAGACGGCATTGTAGTGAACCGACCTGAAGAAAAGGAGTTTGCGGAAGCTCTTGACATAATACTAGGCACTTCAAGAAGCAGCGACGATGAAGATGGATCGAATATGCTTCGGTCAGCAGAATCCACAGTTGTTGGTGTAGAGCTGTTGTTGAGTACGGATACCGATGGTGCTGTCATCCTTGTCTCTGTGCTCGCTGGTGAGGGTGACAGATTTTCCATCTCGCCGATCATTCTCCCCAGCCAGCCTCCAACGTTATTGGTCCAAACCGCAGCGGACTGCTTATTAAGGTTATTCGATGTCGCTTCATTTATAACGCCTTGCATGGCATTATTCGCGAGTTGCCTTAGCATGGCCTTCTTCCTCTCTAACTTGTTCCTATGACTCTCCTCCATTTGCGCTTAAGGAATGTTCGATGCTCTTGTACCCATTGTAGACTCGCTCGTGCCTGATCCGTCAGCAGTGATTGGCCATAGTTATTAGTGCTTATAGTCGGCGTCGTTGTAGGTATCCAATATCGGATGATCGGAGCCGCGCATCCAACTTTCGTTGGCCACCGCTGAGGTCACTTCCACGCACTGGTAGTGGTACCACTTTTGGCACTCAGCACAGAAGACCATATCATCTACGTTGTTCGACCTCCGACATAGTTTGCAGTCGAACAAATCTGTTTCCCGCACCCTTCCTCTGTCGTTGGTGATTGAGCCGTTCTTAAAGCTTATTGTTTGGAGATTTCGGACCTCTTAACAGAAGCTGCACGATGTTGTTCTATGCCGAGTTCTTTAAGCTGGAAATATCTTTTATTAAATGATGTAACTTCATCGAATTCATTGCTACTCACAACTGGTTTCCTTAGTTGTTTCTACTCCAACAATCTTAATTCGTGTTTCCTTATAGAGAAATTCCTCTAAATTGGGGAGGATCATGTTTTAATCTTAGGCAATATCTATAAGAATGGGTTAGAACTTACGATAGAAATATTTTTCACTTGCGACCACAAACAATAGGATGAGAACTCCTGAGAATACTAAGCTGATCTATTTAAGGAACAAAGCTAGGGTAATTCAATATGAAAATTGTCTCTGGACATTAGCTCAACTTACAGAGCAAACTAAAAATAAGGTACAATCAATCGACTCGATAGGATATTAAATAATAAACAATATTAAAGCACAATTTTCTTCCGTTCAACTGCTACTCTCTACATGACTGGCAAATTATCTCTTGACATTTTGCACGCATCGAGACTTGCGCACAGTCATTGTCAGTCGATGCGCCTTAAGTCCGACCAGAGGGCCTTGTGGCTCGATTCACAATTCAAATTCCCAGTACTGCAGTGTCAACAACAATAATCTGAGTTAGAAATTTATACATAACGTTCAACGTTACGTAATTCGTTCAATTTTATTCGATTAATACTCCATTATCAAAGTAACCCCAAAACAGAAAACCGACTTTAGATTATATGGAAAATTATATATCCATTCAAAATAAATCTTTTGGCAATCGAAGCTAGTGTGCCAGTACTTGTTTTAATAATATAAGTTATAATTCTTTGAAACAGCATGAAAACAAATTGTGCTTTAATATTGAATTTTTCTTCGAAAAAACTATTACCCCCGTTTTACGGTACTAAAAATCACTAGTAAGGCGAGCAAATACCATTAAAGTCAAATATGTTGATCGGAATTTGCTCCCATTACTTGTGATTTATAGTATTTTCTTTTTGCAAAGTTAAGTGAAGTGTTAAAATTCATTTGTTTTGTATACATACTTCAAAGAGAAGTATTTTTTATGTTTAACTTTATTTCACGAAAAGCTTCGTGTTATTTAAAAAAAACATCAGTAACGCAAACTAAAGAAAATCATCGAAGTACTGATTTTTCCAAAATAATTTAAAAACACTGAATCTAAGCAATATAACAGAAAGTAGTAAAACAGTGTTCAATTTGCTCCCGGGTTACGGTACGGGGCTGGGGTAAGGTCTGATGGGATGTCACCCAAAAAAGGGCGAAAGGACAGAAACCACATCCCGGCAAATGAATGCGAGAACATCGACCGACCAAACGATCGCAATATGGCACCAACCGACACCAGGCAGAAAGGCGATTTTATAATGAATTCAATTCTTTAAATGTGGTTAAAGTGCTGCTTCTACGGTGCTAGTTTGAGCAAGTGAAATGGAAAGGGATGCTGTTGCTTCAACTAGATAGAGGGGATGGAGTAGTGTGATTAGAGGAGAAAACATAGGACATGGCTTGGAGAGGATACAGAACGGTAATAAAGTGCTGCAATATGTGCTCTAAATTGGACTCGCGTTGAACAGTTATTGCCAGAATGCTTCGGTAGACGCCAAAGGGAAAAACGATTAGGTGAAATTAGTACAATTTGATCATATGTCAACTATCATGGAACATATTGTGTTGAAGGCAAAACCGTTATGGATATCAGCAGTTATCTAATGGGCTACAAAACTCTTAGTTAATGTTTTGAATTACTAGTTTTCGTCACTAAATGAGCAGCAGCAAATGGTGCAGGATATTGTTTTGGTTTTTGCTGATATCGACAGATAATATATCTCTTTCTATGCTACGTCTGATTTAGATTTTTTAATTGAACAATTGAATCAAATAATTGATGCAATGTTTAAAACCCTTCAGGATATTTCTTAATTATATACCCTGATAGTCCTGCTTGCTTTTCCTCCACTTGCACCCCTTTGCAGTGTTGTGAAAAACTCAATTTCTCACAACTCACGCTTGAGATTTTTCATGCGTAAGTTGTAAATCATGCAACTCAGCAGTCAAAAAATCATGGATGAGTTGGGTCCCCTTTTCGACTCATTGTCTCGTATTTCCACTGTTTACTCACACATGGCATTAATTTCTTGTTAGTCTGGTAAAATTATAGTAATCCTTTTTAACGTAAACAACAACACTCGGATTTCACGAATTTTTGTCGGGTTTTGCGATTGAATCACTTTTTACGGTTTGAGTTGATTGAGTTGATTTTGCATCAAAATCTCAACCGTGAGATTTACGAAGCAGATCTCTAATGAGTTTGCTCTCACGGGAGAGCGTATTGATTGAGATTTTGAGTGTGAGTCTATCATCACTGCCCCTTTGAATGATTGATTTGGTCTTAGTCACCTTTGTAGCCAACTGGTTACTCACGCTGATTTTGATTCTGATATTTTCTTTTGAAACTTGTTAAATACCCAACACTTCGCCGTTAAATAGACCGATAAAGTTCATGCGTATTTTTGAAACAAATTATGAATAAATCCACTATTGCTTTGTTGTGAATTATACTCAATCGATTTGTTGCAAACAAAAATCAGACATCCAACCATAGATACAGATACAGATTACGGAAATAAATTAAGTTGATATTTTTATGAAACCAGCCTCTGGAGTATGCATCTGAATCGAAGAAGGAAGTATCGGTGACAAACGATAGACGACCGTAACTGATATGGCATTCTCAAAGTACCGCTTTGTCTACCAGCACTGTGTTCTTGTCAGATGTAATTCAATTTGTACCGCAAATCACATCAAATCAAATCAAACCAGAAGGCAAAAAATCCCTCCTTACACTTAAAGTCAACAAACTTATGATAGTTTCTCGGGTGGTGTGTCTATTGTCATTCTGTCATTTTTTTCCCCGAAAGGGATTCAATACGACAGTTTATTCATGTTGCTGGGTAAACAAAAGCACGTGGTCCACCATCATCGAATCGGCAAATTTCTCTGGTGCGTGTCATTGTCCTGGAACACTACAGAGAGCACCATTACGATTGTTTGAGATTGTAGTGCGGTGAGCAACAGCAAATCAAATCATAAAAGCAAAAATGTGTGCACTGCATGCAACCCCTCCGCAATTTATGACATACTTCACAGAACGTCGTCTCTCCGAGCTGCCACTCAAGCATTTCCATTTCATGCTTATGAATCCGGTTGACGTTGCGAGGTCAAGGAAGGGAAGACAACGCGCAGCAATAAGCAATGACAATGAGCTGACAATGATACTTTCGAACTATATAATGAATTGTGGAAGAAAAATATGAAGAGGGTTGAACAATTCTAGCACAATTTTCGGGAGAAAAAGGTCGGGAGGATCGGTTTTGTCCATAATGTGAATAAATATTTATTAACAGCAAGCAAGAAACAGAAGAATCCTTTTTTGGCCCTCACGCAATTTTGATTGATTAAAAAGCCTGTCACGAATATGATTTGATGGAACAAGTGGTTTTCGTTGTTGGTGGCATATTAATCGGTAAAGTAAAATAGCACAGAGCAAGCAGGTTGAGGTGACACTTTATACGCATAACAAATTAAAAAAATGTTCGATTTTGTGCCTATTTCTCTATGAAAATTTTTCCTAATTTTTCCTTAATTATAGTTTTATGTTATACTAATATACATGATAAACGCTTCCTCGTTATAGGTTTGTACATTATGGGCGTTGCATGCTAGTCCGCTGTCTAGTGTGGTGCAGTCACCCCACAGTTATGGATAGCACACAGATATGGATCAAAGTTGGCTTAAACGGAGAATATCTCATCAAATAGAGTTGCATTTACGCAGAATACATTTTATCTACGTGGACCATAAATCTTTACAGCATTGAAATCAATCATAACATCTTCTAGAATATTTTATTCGTCCATATAAAATAAAATGCTATCCGTATTCATAGAATCGTTGATTCATAACTGTGGGGCATTGAAACCCGTACCACAGTTATGAATCAACAATAAGACGATTTCGAAAGAAACGCCGAAACGTATACTTTCACTAAAACACCATTCGTTTGCTTCACAGATAAATTGCTTTTATAGTGCTCTGATCCATAATATGAGTCGATTTGATCCATAATAAGGACCATCCTGTTCCACTGATCCACATCTGTGGGATGGACAACGTTTGAAATTTCTTTCGAAATCGACACTTTTTCGTAAATAACCGCTATTTTTAATGTGTCTTATCGAAAACAATTATATTCGGCATTGCCAGGCGGGTAAAATTGTTCTGTACAAGGTCACCATGATTTGTAATCATATTTTATTCTAAAAAATGAGCCTTAGCTGATCCATAACTGTGGGGTGACTGTGCTTCCAAAATGTTCACAGGAAGCATTAACTTGTCCGTGTCTTTAAGTACTTACAGTAGATGCTTAACAACAACTTTTAAAGTGACATATAGTGACATTTTACGGTCCCTTGAAAAATAATTAGATGTTTAACTTATTTTCTGTAACGAATTTTCTCTATTACGACGGTCCCTTGCGATGGCGTTATAACATGCGTCGACTGTGGATTACAATCCGTTATATAAGATCTAGGTACAAAAAAACGGATGATTCTTCTCCACTCCCCATGTTCCAAGGTCGACTTAGGCGCCATTCACAATTTCAGCATTCCAACTACATTATGCAGTGTATGACTGCAAGTATCATGATTTGATATCGTTAGGTATAACCCTAATTTAGATAACTGCGTGCGAAAAGATTTAAAACATTCGTTATTTGTCGTTCAAATAACGAAAATATGCTGAATGCTTCAGTGGTGCTGACGTCGACATTGCGAACAGTCCACTTAAGGTGAAGATGAATCGAAGACAAACCTGCATTTACAAAAAAGAAAAAGGCAGTTTGCCTCCGAATGAACAAGAAATCTAAAAAAAAACGGACGTTCTTTTTGTAATTTGTTGACACATCGAAAAAAAAACTGCTTCTAAAATTTTGATTTACGTTTCCATTTATGATCTATTTATATTTCTGTTAATCTAATAAAAAATGAAACAAAAAATAAAATAAAATATCAGAGCGAGATTTGAATCATTAACACTTGGATTGAGAGCTACGTACTCTACCGCACTATCCATTTGTCGTGTTGAGTTATGGGTGACTGATACGAATCAGTTAATGAAAAGCGCACTGCTTAGTGTTATCACTATGGATGTTACATTCATGAAGAATTATGATTATGACTTCATGAACCATGATTTGCCGTCCTGATATCGGGACCTAATCAAGTTATGAATTTTATGACTTGAAAATCATGATTTGTAAATAAGATTTTTATCCATGCAACTGTTGTTTTAATCCGCGTTTGTACCTTGATGACTACAGCGTAGCATCACGCTTATTAATTTCGCCGGAAAATCATGTTCATACAGTTGTGTTCAGAATAATAGCGATTTTCATGCAAAATGTTCAAGTTTGACATGCTGTAACTTTGTGAACTACAAATATGTTCATTTAACACAAAAATTGAAAAATTTTACAGTACCGTTAAAAAAAATTAAACACCAGGTGAAATCACTCAAAATAATAGTAGTTTTCATAATTTCAATCTATGTTGCATTTTGAGTTTTTAAAGTTATATTTACTTATCATTTCAACAATTTCCACTCAAGATGCAACTACACAAATGAGAAAAATTTTACAATTTTTTGCGGAATATAACTTAAAAACTCAAAATACAACATAGATTGAAATTATGAAAACTACTATTATTTTGAGCGATTTCACCCGGTGTCTAATTGTTTAATCGGTACTACATGAAAAATCAATTTTTGTGATAATAAAGTTGAACAATTTGTAGTTCTCTGTAAAAATTTCATGCCGATTGCTCATTGGGAAACAAAGTTACAGCATGTCAAACTTGAGCGTTTTGCATGACAATCGGCATCCACTTCTATTATTCTGAACACAACTGTACATTATCGGCCACAGCTCATTTATTTTCACTGAATCGTACGCCGCAATAAACAGATGGAAACAGAGGAAAGGTAAATATACGCTGACTGGATGCATTGCAGAAATTCGTCAAATATGAGTGTCATCAGTTATTGCATGGCTGCCACTCTGGTTCACCAGAGTTTCAGTTAGAGTTTCCAATCCCGGGAACGTTTCCCGGGAAATCTCATTTCATGGGAAATAATATTTTGTTTCCTGGGATTCCAGTATTTTACGAGATGTCTGTGTTTACCGGGTAGTCCTATTAATAAAAGAATTGGCCATCTATTTTCAAACAAAATACCATTGCACAATTGACTGTTCGTATCATTCTAACCAATGGCCTCGCTAGATTATTAGTTTTATTTCTATGATGAATTGTTGTTTTCCGTAGTCAAATAGTTGTTAATAAAAGTGATATCTTTCTGACGGTAAGTTTTTACTTAAAAATAAAGAGATTGGCCAGGTCTGCAAATCTCTTAAATAAAGATATCTATCTATCTTTACTTTTCCTAAAAAGATTATTTGTTAAACAAAATATATGATTTTTCGAGGGATCTTTTCCATGAATAGAAAATCAAAAGAGGGTTATAGGGTTTTTATTCTAGTGCTTGAAAAGATTGATTCAATGGTGGTAAATATTATTTGAACTCAAAACGATTAGTCAAGAGAAAGCTCCACATGGACTCTTGCTTAATGTTATAAACTTTCTTGTTTTGAAGCTTAGTGTTTAAAGCGAAGCCATCATATTTTTTTTAAAGAGATAAGAGATTACTAACGAAAAAGATAAATAACAATATAGATTTATAGGTACAGTGAAACCTCCTTGATTCGATATTGAAGGGACCATCGACTCATGCAAATATCGAGTCATGAAACAGCAATCCTTTGGAAAGCTACTTCTAGGGACCATCGTGGTAACCATGAAATTTTGTTTTTAGTATGGTTCCATGAGTCGAATCGAGTATAATAATAGTAAATATACATGAAATACGAATAATTAAAAATAAGTCCATCGATTTGGCTTATTTTCACGTTTTTAAAGAATTTCTTGGGATCCCAGGATTTCCCGGGAAATGGCATTTTTTCCCGTTTCCCGGGAATCCGAATGCCGGGAAAATTGAAAACTCTAGTTTCAGTTGTATAAATTTATAAAAAGCTGTTTTGATGTCAGGATTTGTTCCACGAGCACTCCTCCCAAGTGACATTTTTGTTTATTTCATTTACTACAAGCAGTTGTTACCACCAAATCGTTAAAACTCATTTTAGAACTCATTAGTCGTAACAACCTTAATAAACCTTTGATTAAACTCCATTTAACGCGAAGAGGCCCACACAACAGGAGGTTGTTAAGACTATACCTTAAAACCGTTTCTAAACTTCTTAGTTTTGCAGCGTATGCATACATCTACCCTTGTAGCGTACTATAAAACATACACATAAGAGCTATAGTATAGTCTTATTAAGCTCAACTAGTGGTATTAGATCTTCTGCGATATCCACAAACATGGAATAAAACCAACGTTTAGAGCTTATGATTGAACAAACATTTGCCAACAAGTTGTTTATGAAAAAATATTGAAATCATAATGATGTCATCCAAACCATAATAATAAATTAAAATCATCATTTTTTGCGTGGCAGGAAATTTTCTTTTCATCGCGTGAAATTCATGCCAAAAATTACTAGTCAGCCATTCCATGAAAAACCGATCTAGTGGATCTTCGGATTCCGTGAAAATTTGCTGTTTAGTTCCTTATCCGAAATAAGGACACATGTGTTTTTGGATTTTTTGATTAGGGTGACCATTTCCGAAATAGAGTAACCAAAAAATCGCGACCTTGCAAAATTTTTATTTTTGAAGAAATTATAACCTTGGAACCGCTTGACCGATTTTCAATTTTCTTGGACGAAATGAAAGCTAAAAATTTTGACTTTTCAAGAAAAATATAACATTTTACAAAAATTGTTTTTTACATGAAAAAAATAACAAAAATTTCCGTTTTTTCGTGTTTTGAAGGCCTCGGGACAAAAGGGATTATTGCTCATTTTTTTGAGAGTTCAGAAAATTTTAAGTTTACTATAAAATTTTCTGCGATGTTTGTTTTTTTAGTTTTTGAGATATATTTTTTTTTGAAAATAAAAAATCAGTCATTTTTTATCGGCACACACTGTAGGTCTCAGCGCATTAGATTTTTTATTTAAAATAAATCATAACTTTTGAACAGATCAACCGATTTACAATCTCTTTTTATGGAATGTAAGCTTAAGATTTCAATTTTTAGAAAAAAAGAATACAAAACTCTGAAAATAAAATTTTTTACATGAAAATATATAAAAATTTCCTGAAAAACTATTAGTTTTTATAATTTTTCATGTAAAAAATTTCAGTTTTATATATATATATATATATATTTTTTTTTTGAAAAAGTCATTGCAGTGTTATGTTGTGTTGTACATATAAAACCCGTTGTTAAACCTAAAAATCAAAACGCAGGCATGATAGAGCGCTCTCTGTCGCTAATCAGACGAAAATCTATTTATAACGGGAGACGATAGACCTCACCTCCTTAAAAAAGGCCAAAACCCGTCAGCCGAAAGGTCGGGAATGTAAAAAACATCGTTTTTCAACTTCCAGACTGAGAAAGCCATCCGAAAGTATTGCTCAGAAGGTTCGTGAAAAATCACATATCAAACTCCTGAAAAGATCTTGAGAGTAATATGTGAAAGAAATTTATTTTCGAAGACACCGACACGTTAATGCTTGCAGTGAATGCTTTGCCCTTTGAAGGAAGAACCCTAGACAACGGATTTACACCCATGTGGCACAGTCGAAATTTATTCCTGACAAAAAAATTTCCGGGCTGAAACGGGAATCGAACCCACACTCCTTGATTTGATGCGGCTAAATGCTTGATAACGCTAAACGCACGGCCCACAAAATCTACAGCAAAACAAGCAATTATTCTTGTCGTAATGTCACTTGGAATTCAAAAAAAGTCTAATGTCTGTGTAAATGATAAACTCTCATGTCGTGGTTCTTGTTAGGTTTCTTTTTGTTTGTTTTTTGTATAAAGTTGTCATTTGCAAGATGGCTTGTCATTAACAGCCCTGTTTCCACCAAGGATATCATCTTTGAAAAAAATATAAAATGCACTACAGAGAAATTTTCTGGGAGCATCGCTGATGTCCATAAACCTGAATACCATTTTAAGAGAAAGGTATTTTTTCCTAAGTTCCAATAGACTTTTTACATATCTGACTAGGCACTTCATATTAGACGGGGTTGGTGGTCTAATGGCTATTGGTTCTGCTTCATAATCAGAAAGTCATGGGTTCAATCCCAGGCCCGTTGCTTTCCTCGTACTTTGTAGTTGTGTCTTTTACTCTTTCTTTCTTCCATTCTTAATCTTTCACAGTTGATCTATCCCAGTTCATAGCGTTTGTTAGAACCAGTGACGGGCAAAACAACCGTTTCCCTACGCTGCCATTCTTCCATCATTATAGCACGCCTTTCCTTACGCCTGATACTTACATATGCAGTCTGCTAACCAAACAGCAAACCGCTCTGCCATAAAATTATACCAGCCCTACACTAGGCCGTCCCTTGTTTTTCGAAAATGCGAAATGTTATAAGTTCGTCATTGTAAAGTGCTCGTTTTGGTAAGAAAAAAAATCAGGTAAAAATTTGAAGTCCGTACGTGGACGCTAAGTGGTCCCCCAACGGCCTTGAAGGTATCAGGTGTATATGACCCCCGAGCGCAAATCGAGCTCGCTGCTCTAGTGCACGATCCGTGAGCACGAAAAGCCACTAGTAACAAATTACCGTGCGCGCGTTGATAGTCAGCAAAGAAGTTCATTTTCTTTGTACTTGTTAATTTTATGTCAGCGTGCACTGTTATAAAGATGTACACAGTATGAAATATTATTTTAGTTTTGGCTAGTACCAACGGGTAAAAATAACCTTATTTTTCCTCTATCGTCAACTTTTACTCAACTATGTGATACTGGCCAATCTAATAACGTGTTTTAAACATTGAAAATCTATTGAACAAAGCTAGTTGATATAACATTTATAATTAGAAAGGAAATAAATTTTTATAATGACAATTAACGCGCACAGGAGAATGTGTAACTAGTGGCTTTTCGTGCTCACGGAACGTGCATTAGAGCAGCGAGCTCGGTTTGCGCTCGGGGGTCATATACACCTGATACCTTCAAGGCCGTTGGGGGACCACTTAGCGTTCACGTACGGACTTCAAATTTTTACTGATTTTTTTCTTACCAAAACGAGCATATTACAATGACGAACTTATAACAATTCGCATTTTCGAAAAATAAGGGACGGCCTACCCTACACCTTCCCACACGAACTGGCGTAGATGCAGGGGTTTATTCGGTCTACTATGGATCAGTTTCAAATTCATAATCAACTCTTCCCCTTCTCCTTGTTGCCTTAAAAACTAAAAGGTCATCAGCACTGAGGGTGTCTGTTAGTCCCAAGCAGTTATCTGGTTGAGGATCGTTCATTAATTACGTAAGGGTTTAAAGAGGGAGAGGGGGTGTTTTTGAAATTTCTTACGCGCCATACAAATCATTTTTAATTTTAATGCAAAAAATCTTATTATAGGGGGCAGGGGGGACCCGAAAACCGCTAAAATTGTCTTACGTAATTAATGGCCAGCCCTTTGGTTCCTTGTTCCAGCTGGTCTGGCGATACTGTAGCAGCAACCACGGGCGGCCAATCAAGCTCAAGCTCAATTATATAAAATAGTATTTTATTTAAGGAGAAATATTTACTTCAATTTTTGGTCATTATATTCATTTAAATGGGAAATATTTATGTTCTGACATAGATGCTCCATGGTTTCATATCTGTCTTAAATCAATATTCTCAGCTAAATATCTCAATAACGTTACGAAGAACATTCCGTTTTGGTCTTAATGAACTTGAACATATAAATACAAATATAGGGAACAATAGGGTAACTACCATAAATAATTTTTCGTTTCGTTAGTTGACATAATAAATTTTCTTCATGATCAATGTTTTTATATTGGTGCGCCACAAAAATCTGTTACAGTAGAATTTGAAAAAAAAAAAATGAATTTTTATTTATCCCAATATGATGGAAACACCAGGACGAAAATAGAAAAGTAGGTATCTGATTCAAATATCTACAAAAACTCTAAGAAGAACTTATGCTGAATGATATCTTATTCAAGAATAAATCAGACCCAGTTTTATTACAATTTTCGCACATCATTCGGATCAGCCATCAAAACCCACTTAGGAAACTTACGCGCCACCCAAAAGCATCTCCATTTATTGAAATGGAAACGCAATCTCATCCCCTCACAGCCGATGATGGTGACAATTAATCTCATCGAAAACTTTTCTTTCGGAAACTGTGATGGGAATGTGATGATGGTTTCTGGAAGTTCTCATTTTTAATGACCGAAGCGAAACTTTCTCTTCAGTAGTTAGCCAAATCTCTGCATGTAGGAGTAATCCTTTCCGACTCTAGTGCCTACGAGATCACAAGTTTTTTTTACCCTTCTGTGACTTTCGATGTGTTCTCGTGAATCGGGTTGCTTGCGGTCAAATTAAAATACGGGTTTATCCGTTCAAATCTGTACCAACAGTTCAAAGCGACGCCTGTGCGAATCGAATTGAGATTTGTCACTGTGGTTACCCTCTCACACCCCAACTGCTCTTCTAGATTGGGGTAGCATGCAGTGGAGCGCCTTCATACAAATATCCAAAGAATGCGTCTTAAATCGAATGAAAATGATAATGATTAGATAATATAATTTTCAATCGATTTGGGACACATTTGATGTAAGACGTATGTATCGATACCCGATTTCCCGTTTGAAACAAAAGTGAAGTTAAAAATTCGATTTTCTAGTAATATTTGTCCAGATTGTTTTTTCATTCAATCAGATAAAAAGACTACCGTTGTTCGAAATTTGATTGTAATTAAAAAATATGTACATAAACTTAAACTAGAGATATAAATTCAACTTTCTTTGGGAAATTTCAGTTAAATTTTAAAACGAGTTATTAAGCTAGATGCATATTTGAACGATTAATCAGCTACAATGAAACACAAACATGAAATTCTCATCTCCAGAGGCAAAACAAAAAACAAATAATTTTGATAACATAAGCTTTGTCCGGCCATGCGCCACTGTGCAGCGTTTGTGTGTGTGTCAGCGACGAGAAAAGGATTAGTCAGCGAGTTAAACAAGATAAACGGGCGGGCGAAAGTGAAAGCGTGTGGGTACAGAGTGTGTTTATGGGAAATAAATCATGTGAAATTATTTTTCGAAAACTTATTTAATTTTATCCTTTTCTGGGATCGCATGGGGAACATGCTCGGTGGGGTTTCTGATTTAATGGGTTCGATGGGTGGGACGGCTCTTCGGCACTCGTTTTTTATATCATTCAAAGTTCCAATTCTGTCGTGCTTTTAGAGAAAGATACACACGTAAATGAGCGCAATAAAAATGAATTATTGGCAGTAATACGAAATGTGAGAGACATACGTTTTATATGTCGTTATTTTAATATTAAAAGTAGACGATTTTCCACCGAGTTGGGGTTTTAATCAAATTGAATTGATGGTATATTCATAAAGTCATTTAGTGAGAATAGCATAGCAGAATCCTCGATTGACTACTTACAGTGACAAAAGATGTAAAAAAACTGGAAATATAGAAATTCAACAGAACTAATCAAATCAATTTAAACTACGAAGTATTTGTCTTTAGAGTCCCGAATCTCACGATTCTTTTTCTTCTTCTTCTTGACTTTACGTCGTCACTGGGACAGAGTCTGCTTCTCAGCTTAGTATTCTTATGAGCACTTCCACAGATGTTAACTGAGAGCTTTCTTTGCCAAAGCTTCGTATATCGTGTGGCAGATACGATGATACTCTATACTCAGTTTAGTCATGGAAATTTCCATTACGAAAAGATCCTGGACCGACCGGAAATCGAACCCAGACACCTTCAGCATAGCTTTGCTTTGTGGCCGCGGACTCTAACCACTCGGCCAAGGAAGACCTCGGTAAATAGAGGCGTTTACCCGAAGTTATTAAGTAAAAAGTACTTCCTAGTTTTTTTTAAACGCATTTTATTCACAAATTAACAATAAAACGAAATTGACATGTAGTTTTTTCTACATTTATTTGCTTGTTTGAGTGTAGTGAACATGTTTGAGCAGAAATTGAAATTTTTGATTGCACTCAAAATTTATTTTACATAAAATATAACGAAAACCCACATTTTATGGGACGGACCTGGTGTGTGGTTGGAGCACACGCCTCTCACACCGAGGACTTGGGATTGAAAATCAATTTAATGCGATGACATATAGTTTTTTCGACATGAAATTGATTGTGAAAGTTGAATGAACATGTTTGAGTAAAAATATGAATTTTCGATAACATTCAAAATTAATTTTACTCAGAAAACCACACAAAAAACGTATTTCCTGAGTTTTTTTTTAAATCTGTGAATCAAAATTGAAGGCTAGTAGTAGTTTTTTTTTTGGGTATGAATTTCATAGTGTGAATATTATAGAGCAGAAAAATAAATTTTGACTACTCTAAAAATTGTTTTTACCTACTATACATCATAAACAACTTATTTCCCGAGTTCGTTCGTCTGTAAGTGAAAACTCAAGGCTATGTCATGGTGTTATTTTGGCATGAATTTACTTGTAGAAGTGAAATGCACATTCTTGAGCAGAAATTGAAGTTTTTGAATACAATCATTTTTTTACCTAATATATAACGAAAACCCCTATCATTTGTACACGTTTGGCTGTCACTCAAAATTCAATGCAATGACATATAGTTTTGCAAGAATATACTTGTAGGAGTCAAGTGAACATGTTTGCGCAAAAATAGAAATTTTTGATAACACTCAAAATTTCTTTTACCTTAAATACTAGGAAAACCTCTATTTTGTGGACCCGTTTGCCTGTAACTCAAAATTCAATGTTATGCAATTCGACTTTAAATTGATTGTGAAACTCAAGTGAACATGTTTGAGTAAATAAAAATAAATATCCGAGTATACTCAGAGTTCATTTTACCCAACAACACAAAAAAAAAGTTTTATTTTTTTTATTTTTTTTTTCGGTACGGTGTCTAAAACATTAAATATAGGGGTGAGATTGGGTCAAACAAGAGCGATAGTAAATGAAATTGCAAGCCCACTTTTTTCACATTTTACGGTGCCTGATGTTTTCTTTTTTCATTAAGATGTGTTTATTCTTTCTAAATACAGCATCTCTGTAACATCAAACAAGTCTCCTTGAGGATCTCGTGCATTTAATTACAATGCAACGCATTTTAACAACTTCTCAAACCAGCAACTGTGTTTCGTGCGCAGCAACTTTGTGTTTTTTTTTCAAATGGATTGTTTTTTTTGGGATTCAATTATTTATCAGTGTTTTCATATTATAGAAACATCTCATGGAAGTACAAATGAGTCGCTGAAATACCGGGATTATGACGTCAACATCTGCTTGAAATGTATTGATCGTGGATGTCGTCGTATGTCGCACCGAAATTAAACTATTTGCGAAGGTTTAAAATAACCTCTGTTTCACCTTTGGGGAAACTAAATAGGCTTCATGGCAATGGGGGTGAGACTTTGAAGACAATTTTTGGAAAAAAAAACAAGAAAATTTTTGTAAACTTGACGATAAATTTGTGTCTTGTTTGCATAGTATTTCATCAATGGTTTGCAATAGTTTTGAAATCATATTCTCAAAAACAAGTTATTGCAATTACAGTGACCCAATGTCACCCTATCTGAATAAATATTTTCTTTAATTTTTTGAACAGTTGTTAATGTACCATCAAAGTACATACACACACAATTTGAAGTTAATTGGATTTAAATTGCGACAGTTATTCCATAAATAAATCGTACTTATCCCTTTTTGACCCATTCTCACCCCCAAGGATGGTACACTTATAATTTATTTTGAGTATAAAAACTACAGAACAAAACCTATTTCCTAAACTTTTCTGTCTGTAAATCGAAATCGGAGATTATGATATGTATTTTCTCGGCACGAGCTTGCTTGTAAAAGTCAAAAGAAATGTTTAAATGTTTAATGGCACTCAAATTTCTGAGTGAAATAAATTTTGAGTGTTATCGAAAATTTATGTTTTTACTCGAACATGTTCACTTCACTGTAAAAATGAATTTTATGTCGGCAAACTATATGTCATCGCTTTGAATTTTGAGTTACAGTCAAACGGGTCCAAAAATAGTGTTTTGCGAGATATATTAACCTTCCTTAGTCCCCAACAAAAAATTACAAACTACTTCAATTTTAGATGAATGACCTCTCTGCCTCATTGTTACCACCGTAATAACCTAGGAATGGCCACCGGAGATACCCGTATTGTGGGACATTTCAGTTTTTGTACCAAATCTAGGCATGTGACGGCTCAATCTTCCTGATTTTGAATACCTGTAACTCTTCTAGTATAATTATAGATAAATTACTATTTTGATTCTTCTTCACCCAGGACTGGCCATCGGAGATACCCGTATTGTACAATATTTAAATCAGGAATGGCCACCGAGGAAACTTGTATTGTGGGACATTTTTGTTTTTGTACTAAACTAGGCATGCGATGGCTCAAACTTCGTGATTATGAATCTCTGTGACTCTTCTAGTCAGTGTTGTTAGACTCACACTCAAATCTCAATCAATACACTCTCCTGTGAGAGCAAACACATTAGAGATCTGCTTCGCAAATCTCACGCTTGAGATTTTGATGCAAAATCACTCAATCAACTCAAACTGTAAAAAATGATTCAGTCGCAAAACCCGTCAAAAACTCGTGAAACCCGAATGTTGTTGTTAACGTTAGTAAGAATTATTATAATTTTACCAGACTAACAAGAAATTATTGCCGTGTGTGAGTAAACTGTGGAAATGACGGATTTCACGCCAACTCGACAAAGGGATTGGCAGCACCCCTTCAGAATTCAATGAAACTTTCTGGGTGTGAAGACTATGTGAAACTAAGATACTTTACATACTTTGTTTTTTCAAAATCGATCTAGACTAACATTTGGAAAGGGTCAAAGTTTTTTTTACTTTTTTTTATAAACCCGTATAACTTGAAAACGGTAAGACCTACAAAAAAGTGTTGTATGGAGGACTGTCGTGAAATTTCCTGACGTTTTAGAAAAAAATATTAAAAAAATAAAAACACATTTTCTACACTGAAAAAAAAAATATTCAAAGCTTTAAAGTCGATTTAAAAAAAAACGGCCACTTCAGATTTTGATCATCCTTAAGCAAAAAGTTTCGTAATTAAATTTACTAGAAGTCGTCCATACATTGCAAATTGGGCATATTTTAGAGAAAAAAGTTTTTCTAACATCGAATTTTTTAAGTCCAAAATGAATTTTTTATTTAATTTTCATTTCGCTTTAAATCATATTTTCAAGTGATAAATGAGTTTTAATCACAAAATAGATTATATTTGTTTTATTGGGAGTAGTTAAAAGAAATAAAACGAAATTATACAGTTTTTTTTGATTAAATTCAATTGATCTCGCACCATACCGCTTATGAGAAAATCAACTCCTTCTATAAATCCGATGGGTTTTTTTATGGTTGGAAAGATATCACAATAATATTTAATTTCTTATTTGGTCAAAGCCAATCTTAACAGGTGTCTGGAAATATTATGCTTATGAAAAAAGTCGTGGTTTGTTTTTATTTTCATTATTGCTATATATCCTAAAACGTAGTATCTGCACATGAATATTTACATTATTTTTGGGCTTTACTGAATAAATTGAATATTTCTGGTTCATCCTCTGAATTGGTATACCGTTTGGCTGCAATTTGTGTATCACTAATAGGCATAAAACAATGATATTTTTGGGTACCAGGGACAGTTTTAGCCTTATCAAACACTTCCACCAATTCCTCTGACATTTTAACATATTGTTCATTAGATTTATAACAGAAATTTAATTTGGTGATACATGTATCAGTTTGTTTCACTGCCCAGTCGAATAGTTCTCGCGGAGTTGCGATTGTGTTTCCATTGTATTTTGCAAGACTTGCTCTTTTTGCCATTCGCTTGAGAGTGCCACCAATAGCGTCACAGGGGCCTTTGCCGTGGGATGTGGCAAAAAGTGCCACTCTGCTTCCACTCCATGTATTTTCTTGAAATTACATAAGCTGGCATTTTTTTTTTATAATGAGCTGCAGCTCCATCTGACTTAAAAATAACTTTTTGGATTCAAAAAAAAAAATCAGTTTTGGACTTAAAAAATTCGAAGCTAGAAAAACTTTTTTTTTTCTAAAATATTCCCAGTTTGCAATGTATGGACGACTTTTAGTAAATTTAATTACGAAACTTTTTGCTTAAGGACGATCAAAATCTGAAATGGCCGTTTTTTTTTAAATCGACCTTGAAGTTTTGAATATTTTTTCTTTCAGTGTAGAAAATGTGTTTTTATTTTTTTCAATATTTTTTTCTCCAACTTCAGGAAATTTCACGACATTCCCCCATACAACACTTTTTTGTAGGTCTTGCCGTTTTAGAGTTATACGGGTTTAAAAAAAAGTGAAAAAAAACTTTGGGACTTAAAAAATTCGATGTTAGAAAAACTTTTTTTTTTAAAATATGCCCAATTTGCAATGTATTGACGACTTTTAGTAAATTTAATTGCGAAACTTTTTGCTTAAGGATGATCAAAATCTGAAGTGACCGTTTTTTTTAAATCGACTTTAAAGTTTTGAATATTTTTTTTTTTGCAGTGTAGAAAATGTGTTTTTATTTTTTCAATATTTTACTCTAAAACGTCAGGAAATTTCACGACAGTCCTCCATACAACACTTTTTTGTAGGTCTTAACGTTTTTGAGTTATACGGGTTTATAAAAAAAGTAAAAAAATCTTTGACCCTTTCCAAATGTTAGTCTAGATCGATTTTGAAAAAACAAAGTACGCAAAGTATTAAAATCATGAAGATTGATCCATCGGCTGCCTACTTTTTGGACAAAAACTGAAATTCCCCACAATATGAGTATCTCCGGTGACCATTCCTGGATCTCGTGCAAATTTGGCTCGAGCTCCGTTCACTTTTGGCTCGCGTTTAGTTCAAAATGCATCACTGCCTGGATTACTACGGTTGTAAAAATGGGCCAGAGTGGTCATTCCTGGGATATTTCGATGGTTCAGAAGAACCAAAGTGGTCTTTCATCTAAGTTACATCCGAGACGGAGTTACGGAGTTCTAAAAAAATACCAAACTTACTCGGACGGACTTCTGATTGAGACTAATCCTTTATTGGATTTATTATATCGTTGAAACATATTATTGCTATATTTTATATTATACTGCTTTTTGTTTCTAGCAACTGATTTGACTGCTGCTGACCTAGCATGGAATGTGCCACGGATCGGTGCACTGAGTCGCTGCCTTATGGTTTGCTGGTACCGCGCCTTGGTGGTAACTGGTCCTCCCCTGGTGTTGAGTTTCCTGGTTCAACGATCAAGTTCGAGTCGATGAAGGATGGTAAAATTGTGCTGGTTCGGCGGAATGCCCTTCGGTGGACTTACTTGTTTTCGGCGGGTTGATTTGTCCCTCAGCTGATTGAACTCTAAGCCTTAAAAGAGTGAAAATAGCAAAAATAATGATGGCAAATGTTGTGAAGGAGAATCCTCCAATTACTGTCCAATGATGGGTGACTGTCGCGCGTTGCAGATTTTTCAAATGTTTCAAATTTTTGTGGTGAAATTTGCTCAGCGAATGAATGTCCGATGGGTTTTCGATGTTCCGCTTGATAATATTCAAGTCTGTTTGTAACAGGCGTACCCTAAACGAAGCCTTAAGCCAGACGATACGATACGGAACCAAATGTTCTAAGAACTTCTTTAGGTGTCCTGTCACCAGTGCTGTGCAACTTTTAGAGTATGCTTCCGTTCCACACAGACACGAACGGAATCCAATCGGAATCCAGGAGCGTAAACTTTCTGCAGCGGTCAAATTCTACAAAACCCTGAAAACAAATCTCGCTTAAGCGCCAACACACCCAAGTGGTGTGATGCAAGATCGCACTTTGAATTACTTACCCGGCAAAACTCTCTCAAGGCGGGTTTAAACGAACTTTACGGGATACTCACCAACGATAAAAGCGCAAAATATATCCAAGCGAAAGGATCAGACTTTTGATTTTTGGATTTGGATTACAAATAAACTAACGTGTGATTGCGAAAACATCGATACTGATTGAAAATCTCATTATATTTAGGATAAACTTCGTGATCTAAGACTTGCGCAAGTATTCCCCAGTAATCTTACAGCTATATAAAACAATGTTGGATTAGATCTAACCTGAGCGTAGCTTAGCTACCGGACGGGATCCTGGCTCACGGATGATCGCTACGACGTAATTTCGTGCCGTCATGGACCGGCGCCGTTGATGATGTCGTGCCGTACCGGGTGTCGACGTGTACCGGCTTCTTGTCGTTTTGGTGGGTGGCGACGTAGTAGGCGGGTTATTCGAATGGCGGTGAGGTAGAGACTGCTTGATGATTCGGCGCGGAGCGGAATCGTGACTACGGCTTCTTGCGCCGGCAGGCCGGTTGGGAGCGACGCCACGGACGGTGCCTTGTCGCACTTGCTTGCCAACCGCTCAGGATCGTCTACCACTCGCCTAAAACTGACCGAATCTGTGGCCAGGTCGTAGGTGGCACGTGATCGCCACGGTGCGTTAACCACTCTCGCCGATGGGGCGATTACAGCACTATTCTTCGAAGGGTCGAAACCAGGATCTGCGTAGGCCAAAGATAAAAACCTTCGCTTGAAGGTTTGGCCTTCAAGCGATACATCCACATAAGCTACCACATCACACAATCACATTTAATTTGCATTTACCTGATATTTTAATGATAAATTGCAATCTTTCTTGCAGAATTCAGAAACTATTCTCTTTTTCAGCTACCGTGCCTATTAACGGTAAATAATACTATAAAACTTAACAATTGAATCAGTTCTTCTCTCCTTACGTTTTTACACTTCACTCCGCAATTACTGTGCACTTTAAGCGGTTCTATTGATTTGTATTATAAGTTCACTACTTCTTCAAAAAATCGACTGCCTTGTTCAATCACCAAAAAGCAAAAAGACTTGATTCTGCGCTTTTCTTTCCTTAACGACTTCAATTTTAAAGCGGGTGGTGTTATCGCAAACTGATGAGGCTCATCAGTTTGTGTACATCAGTTGATATTCATTTTTTTTTTAATTATTATTGCGAAATGATTATGGCTGAACTGATATACTGAAACGGTTTTGGTTGGTGTCCTTGCTAAAAGTTTGCGCTAGTGAGGCACTACCGATGAGGTAGTGTTCACAGCCGTCGGATTAAGAAGCGTTTATGACCTGTGTTTTCCTTGGCACACAGGTTATTGCAACAAAACTGTTACATGTTGATAGCGAAAAATTGGGCGTTCAACGGTGTGCATGATTTAGTTTGAAAACGAAATGTTCCTTATTGAAACGTAAGCGTTATAAAAAAAATCAATTTCTGCTCAAACATGTTCACTACACTCAAACAAGTAAATAAATTTCAAAAAAATTACATGTCTTCGCTTTTAATTTTGTTTCATTGTTGAATTTGTGGAAACAATGCATTTTCCAAAAAACTAGAGAGTACCTTTTGCTTAATAACTTTGGGTAGACGCATCTATTTTGAAAACCCAAAAATGAACATCAATCTTAAATAGTGTCCATTGCTAAAAAATTAAATAAAAATCGCTTCGAAAACGGCAGAGATATGCATGTCCAAAGTTGTACTTTCAACTTTTTTTGTACCCGTGGTAGTTGGTGTAAGTTTTCACCCTCTTGGTAGAAGAAGAGGTTAAAAACATCAACAAAATTTTTAAAGTTTGTTTGAAAAACCTGCATCTTTATTCTACAAATATTAGCAACAAATCATCTAACTTAACAAACATTTAGACTTATTCGATACCCTAATGGAGTTGCTTCATGTAAGCAAGTAATAGAAACGGTAGCAACCCAAGAAAAAGTGACAAATTAATGATGTTGCATGTAAAACAAGCAAAGCTTTCTACATCAGCGATTTTCAGATCGTGCTCCTCGGAGCACTTGGTACTCCGTGACAGCTCATAACATTTCTCTGTGCTTTCAAACATCTTAATACATTCGTTCGGAAGGTAGCTCAAAAGTCGCGTTGATTTTCGACGAACTTGAAACAAACCGAATCAGATAGAATATGATTCTAATTATTTCAATATTAAAATTTTTGATAAGCAATAAAAAAAACATGAATTTGATGTTATAAACAATCCTCTACAAAGGACAAAAACTATTGCCGGAAATTGAAATAATGCACTTATGGTGAATAAATAATTATTCCTAGTGTTATGGACAAAACTACTGCTCATCTTCTGTACAATTATTTCTTAGCACTTTTTGGTACAAGACTCCTTCGAAACGTCAACACAAAAATTTACAGTTTGCGGAACCAAACTTTAATGAGAAAATTTGTAAGTGACAGTAATTTTGCCGATTGGAGTCTCATTTAGAAAAGTTCGACGGAAAATTAAATACAATTCCATTTGAATGATTAATCGTCTTAATTTGAGCCTGTGAAATATAAGCGAAATCACATATTTTTAGATTAAAATTAAAGATTAGTTTTAGTTTGATTTTCGTAGGAATAATAAAATGAAGTTATTTCCGCTTGTCGAAATTGCCTTATTTTTAACATAGCTGCGATAGGTGCTGAGTAGAACAATTTAATTGTAAGAAGGGCTCCGTAAGCCAAAAAGTCTGAAAACCCTATTCTTGATTATCCCAGGCTAAGTGGTTGGAACGTTCGTTTGGAGTTAAGATGGAGGTCAGATGGAGAACACAGTAACACGGTATGAATGGGAAAGCTTAGCATTTTTTGTTGCTATTTTATTTGTTGCTTGTTCAAGGATAGGACAGGGGATATACATAAAATGTAACATAAGTTTACACAAAGTTCACATGCGACTAGAGTCCGTTAGAGCGATATTATGGAAATAATTGTATATTATGATTTATGTTTTGAATAAACGATATAAGTGTATATCCTACTGCATATGCTACCTTTCTTGGCATGAGAGGGTAACGTAAAGAAAGAATAGATAAAAGTTGTCGTGGGAAAACCAACATTCGTAAATGTAGTCTGCATACCAAAACCAAAGTATTACATTTAATATACCACAAATTTCAGTTTATTTACATGAATAATTGAATAATTGGACATCTCATCAAAGGCAAATATCATCTGCCAAGTCATTATTTTTAATAGATATTTTATGAAATCTACACTATCATCTAATATCCAAGATGTATCATTTTATTAAAAATTATTGATTGGAAAATGCTGAGTATATCGTCGTACCATAACGAAAAAAAAATATCGTGGTGCTAATCTATTATTTGGTGATCGTTTAAGGTGAAGATGAATCGAAGCCAAAGTTAAAATTTTCAAGAGAACGGATCTGGAGAACCAAACATCCGTTTGAGTTGTAAATCTAATCGATTGGTCACCACCAGCTAGTGACCAATCGATTAAGTTTTCAGCTTAAACGGATGTTTGGTTCTCCAGATCCGTGCTCTTGAAAATTTGAACTTTGGCTTCGATTCATCTTCACCTTAACTGCGTCAAAAACAAACCGTCATCGACAATATTCAGTTCTGACGACCATATAGATATGACTTGAAGCAACTAAAACTATCTGATGTCGCCACTGCATTCGCGAGGAAGTTGCCAAAGAAACAAATCCTGTTTGAGCCAGTTATTTTTGTGTTTGCCTGGCAAAATTCTGTAAAAGTCACAAACATAACTAGCTTTGCTATACTATAACCGCATGTATAGCAAAATAAGCGCAAATAAATTCTTGAATGTCTCTTCTCCCATCCGTCGGATTGAATTGCTCTCTTTAGCAAAGTCCCTTATTATGCTTTGAAGAAAGAGTTTTCATTATGGAATGATAAGTTTGTACTTACATTACAAAACTAACGGATTTGGAACATTTTTCAAAGTTTCCTTAATGTTATTTCCATGTAAACCTATATCATCCTTAGGCCACCTTCAGATCATCACTGAAAAAGATGAAACTTCACTAAACCCTATTTTTATCGTAAGAATGGTAAGAAAGACATAAGAAATTGGATTTTCAAACTTTATAGAAATTTGAACCGCGTAAAATTTAATATATCGGTAGTTTTTAAAATGAACTAAATTTCGGGACCTAAATATTCCGGTGAACCTTCTGACGTATAGCTAATTAAATAACAGCATTATAACTGTGAGAAAACTGAATCACTGAGAATAAATGAATATATCTGCGGCATTTTGAAGGGATTTCGTAATACCTCACAAAAGACTTTTAATTGCGAAACTCGAAAGTATGAGCAATTTGTCAAATATGCTGATTGATTCCTAGAGAAAATTTTCAAGTACAATGTTGTGGAAATTATTTCGATATTATTGAAGAAATTTCTGATTTAAGTAAATAAAAACCAAATTTAGTAATATATCATTTAATTCCACTAGGGTTTGTTTCTTTTGATAGACTGGTCTAGTATAATCCCCGACACTGAAGACGGCCTTAAATTGAAGATCTTAAGTTGAGATTGAACAACACGTATTTGTCAAAGGATTCAACTTATGGGTACCGTAAAACGGGCTAACTTTGATAATGCGGGTAACTTTGATAGTGCGAGACCCACAACATACTAAACGAAATAACAAAGTTTCTGTTAATTAGTTAAGCAAAACGATTGCAAAACTAAAGCGTATTAGTATGACACTTCATGTCAAAGCTATTTTCGTTGGAATCAATTACATTTGAGGATTTTTATGCAAATATTAACAAAATGTAAGATTTTAGCATTTTCGAAACACTCACAAACAATCTGTTCTATGATCACTATTTGAGGAAGTCATAATGAGTTCGTCACTTATTCTTGACAGCCTAGTTGTAGTAGAACATGAATTCGGTCTCAAATCTTTTAGCGAAAACCATTTTTACAAACTGGGACCATTTTTGTAATCTAAGTAAGAAATTTCCATAGAGCGTTAAACGCCTAGAGGTATGCAACGCCCTATAAATGTTCCGTAATTGATTCATTTTTGTTCGATTTGTACTCCATTATCAATGTTACCCCATAACAGAAAACCGACTTTCGATTATATCAAAAATGATATATCCATTCAGAATAAATCTTTTAGCAATCTATCAACTGAAATCGATAATTAGGATGCCAGTACTTGTTTTAAAAATATAAAATACTAGTGGTCCCGGCAAACTTCGTCTTGCCATCAAGTAGGCTGTTGGAAAACGTCAAGAAATCCACCATACAAAATAACCCCTTAGTGTTCTCCCATTCTCCTGATTATTCGGAAGACTTTTCCGAACTTTTTCCTCACACGAACACGTCGAATCTCTTGTGAAGTGCAACAGTGAAAAACTCGCGTTAATTAGTTGACCCGTTCTCAAGCCACTTCGTGACATACAAACACCACTCCATTTTTATTTATATAGATAAATATTTGAAACAGCATGCATAAATATTCAAGTTTTCTTCGAAAAAACTATCAAAGTTATGCCGTTTTACGGTAGTCAACTAAATAGCTTGAGGTTTTGTCATCATTCAGGTTCATTTTTTTTATTCTCCTTATGTTTAGTGTTTATTTGTACCGACTCGATGAATCGAAGTTTTCGATTCATTTAGTGAGTAATAGTACAACATTTAATGAGCTCTTCATCTTCTCGACTTCAAACCAAAGCTCCAAAATCTTGCAAACCTCAAATAGTCGGGATATTATTTCCCATAAACATGCAATCGCTATCGGTATCTGTTATCTACCCTCATTTATTAGCGTTGATATGTTTATAATTGGACGGTTTGTTTAACGCTGCTTGAACCGACCGCCCGTTGTTGGCTGCTATGGCATAAAACACAACGACCTGAAATTTTCACCACCTAACCGCTCCACTCTTGCTGTAAAATACGCCTCTCGATTGTTCGAAAGGTAAAGTTTTTCCTCAACTCAGATCTCAAAAGGACAGCAAAAGAAAGCTACCAGCTTTGCCTTGCCAGGGACGCAGTCAAACCGAGTTCATCAAATGACAATCCTTCTGTATCAGGTTAGTTGGCAGTCTGTCAGAGGCAGGGAACGGAACGAGTGCCAGAGCTTTATTTTAAGTTCCAGTGAAAATGAAAACATGAACATAGAGTATATCAATGGCTCGCCTCGAATCCCTTCTTCTTCCTCTTGGTGATGTAGATTCCACGGATTCCATGTAACCCTCGATGGCGCAGATAGTTAGACACTACAACAGACACTACTCGGGATCAGTAGCATCCTCAATGTGTAAGTACTGGTGCTCTCATTATTATAACAAACAATACCGGCGCCGGCTGCGTCCGAATGCAGGTCAATTTGGGAATGTGAGGGAAATGTTGACGTGTTACTTGCTTTACAGAAGCCGAGGAGTCCTCTGCACTTCCACAAGAAAACACTGGGAGTTTGGATATGGGAACGGATTCGTTTTGGTAAACGTTAAATATATAATTCGAAATGAATACGTGAGCATATACACGAATGATAGACACTGATAGTGCGGTTACTATGCAAACCGGGCACAATTCGTTTTTTCTTCCGCGAAACGCAAATCGGACACAATGGATCCGGATTCCGTTGCTTACAAGGAGCATGCAACAGATTCAACGGATCCAACACTACTGACGCGCTTTTTTTTTCCACCGGCACACTTCGTTTTTTCTTCCGCGAAACGCAAATCAGGCACAATGCATCCGGATTCCGCCGCTCGCCCACAAGGAGCATGCAACAGATTCAACGGATCCAACACTACTCGATTCTTAAAATACTTGAATGCTTAAATGACTCAACGGAATCAAATGGATGTTTAATTTTTCGAGGAGTATTGAATTTTCTTGATTTGTAGAGTATAAATAAAGTAGGTACATTTGAATTCCAACTTATTTTTGAAAATCATATTTTCGTCATCTAGAAAATAATCCAACACCGATAAACTTTCCGTCGGAATGATAATCCATAATTATTATCAATTCACACTGCAATTGTGAGAAAACGGTGAAAAACAATGAGAAAATGTTATAAAAAGTTATAACCGTGGGGGTGAATCATAAAATTAGCAAGTGATGCTGCATACATTCTGTACTGATGATTTTTACGACTCACACCGCGACTATTGCTTTCCGATTGTACTCCAGACATTTTTTATGACTTTTGCAGATGATGTCGTTTGACACGGATCGATAGCATAGCTAGCCTTTGGAGGTGGGCATCGCTGAAAAATAACATGTATATTTTTATATTTTTGGCAACTGAAGTAATGATAGTAACGTAACCTTAAACTTTTCATTGTGTGGCTAATGCACTACCATCTAGCTAAACCATGCTGAGGGTGGTGGGTTCGAATCCAGGTTCAGTGGACAATCTTTGATGATAGAAATTGTCTTGATTTCTTAAGGCACAGATTATCTGCGTGCTAGTTTCAAGATACAAAATAGCCAATTGGCTGAGAAAGTTTTCAGAAAGAAACTATGGAAGAAAAATATTACATACTAATTTATTGTTTGCTGAAATCATCAAAATTCTACTGAAAATTGCAGAGCTGCTATTTAAGGTGAACTTGATAATTTAATTTGCTCAAATATGCACCAAAGATTCTCTGATTTCAGCGAACAAAAGGTGTGTAGCTATGTATTATAGTATTTTCAAATGTCTCATACAAAAAGCGTCAAAAAGTATCGTTTGACATGATTTCTATACCATCCCATAAGATAAAAGGAGTTAAACAGGTTTCGGATTATTATACCTTAAGCCATTGGATGTCCCATGAAACAATAATTTGAGCAATCACATACGGTGCATATAAAATCGTTAACGTTTGCCTTTGTAAAGATGTACAAAACCCATTCCCCCTTGCTACTAACTACATATGGAAGCAAAACTAACCTGAAAACGGCCCTTGAATACATAATTCAGCAAATCCCTCCATTCAATCCATCATTCATCAATCGACGCATATTCATGCGTTCCTTACCATATTCATCAACTGGTCCGCAGTCTATCGGTGTTAAGAACGAGTGTCCGACCCCCATGAGAGCAAAGGCCAATCCTGCTAATGTAAGCAAATTTTTACTCGCTCACGCATTCTGACTCCCTAAAACGATACCATCCCTTACACAAAATGCTGAAAAAACTACGTTGTCAAAAAACCATCAGCCATAAGAAAAGATAAAAAAAAACCCTCACTCCAGCCTATTGTTGAATCACATTTTCAACATGTAATTTCGCCTAAATTACCAATGACCAGCCGTTTCCCCTCGTTTGCGTCGTAGCTGGTAGGTACGTATCACGTTTAACCAAATCCAAAAGGGAAAGTTATCCTTAAACGATCGAACACGTTTAGTAGGTGATTTTCGAAGCTATTTGTTATTGAAATCGATGATTTGATGCTTTTGGGCATTGTCGTTCTGGTTGGATGATTGGACACACTGATGAGAGCACGATGATGCCCCGAGGGACTACGGTCAATCGATGTTTTTCTTTTATTTCTGGGCGCACGACGTATTCAGTAAATTTCTGAGTTATTGTTTGTCAGTTTTAGTTTTTAATTTTAACGTCTATTTTAAAATTTGTTCGATTTATTCATGGATAATCTGTTAACTATTTACTTATTGGAATATAAAAACCATTAAAAAATCATCTTTCGAACTGTTAGCGACAAATAGGACAGCTAATTGGGTCCTAAAATGTTTAATGAATTCTTGTTTTTATTCTATAATACGATTCTATAAGAGCATGTTCTTGCAACTACTTTAGAAATTTTTCCAGCTCTAATAACGGCTATAACATATTTTAAATTTAACTTTAAAAATGGTTCCAAATATGAACCTTGACACTTTTGATCATGTTTGACGATTACTTTGTCGACAAAAATGCCACAGGGCGTTTAGTTTTAACACTGGGGTTGTTCCTATCTGCCATTTCGGGAGGGACACGGAAAACAAAATATACCCAAAAATTTGAGTTTAAACCAAGGGGTGTGACAACATCTCAAAAACAATAAAAAAATGTTTCATTGACTTTAACCAACGAAAATCATTTATAAATTGAGTAAACATGTGTTTTTAATCTAAACTAAAGTGTTTGCTATCAAAATTGGGACAGGGCTTTAGGACCCTATTCCCCAAACTCGATGACAAAATAATGTTGTTCTTCAAAGCGATTACTGATTGAATTTACACCTAGAAACTCGGTAGCATAGGCCAATTATGGTAAATTAGACTCTGCTTATGGAAAAATTTGGCTCAAGTGTTGAGATTTGTACTTTGTTTTTTAAGCAGTCCCTAGACCATTTGTTTTGTTCCGATCTATTCTTCACGATCTTCAAAAAACCACTTTGCTCTCGCTATGTACGTCTAAATAAAAAAAACATGGTTTAGAACATTTTTAACTTCATTGGATTGATATAATTGCTAACCTAGTTTTTGTAGCTGCGCTAACTTCGTTTTTTCAGCTTTCCGATAGTGTCTTTAAAATTTAATAAAGATAAAAAAATGCAATGAAGTTCTTATGTATCATAAACGGAAGATCCCAAGTTTTTGTAACTTTATTCTAGAATATTGTTCGTGTACTTGAAAAATTATAACCGCTGTTAATTGAGTTGGAAAACTCGGTAGCTCACTCTTTTTCGTAGGTTGTGTAACATAAAGAAACAATGACGTAGCCAAATCTTTGGATGCTTAAAAACGTAATGCGATGAGAATACTAATAACTGGTGGATATCCCAAGTCAAAGCTAGAAGTCTGAAAAGTTTCTTACCACCACCCTCACACCTAACATGTCAAGAACATTTTAAATCAGTTGAAAAAATGGTGCAGCCGCGACGCATTTTAAAATTCTTCTTGGTTCTCAAAAAACGAGCAGAAATTTTAATTTTTCTCACAGTCTCATGTCAACAAATGGGGTGGTCAATTTCCATTCACACCAAGTGCCTGGATAGAAAAGTTTCGCACAGTTTTCCTATTTTCTTTGTTTCGAAGAGAAAATGAAAACAGCGTTAGTCATTCGTGTGCAGCTGCAATTTCTCCGGCAAAAGATTTATTTCCTATTTCGTTTGCATCCTTCCACCTATTTGCTTCCATGCTTTTCCTTTTTGCTGCACTACTTAAAGAAAGAGTTTTAAGAATAGGATTTTAATCTATTCACGCACGAAAAAACACAATTTAGAGTGGCAGATGAAGTTGTATCTGACGTGTTCGATGCTTCAGATTTCTTTCCTCTCCACGATCGTCGTCATGTTGCACGTCAAAACTTTTTCTTCTGCAGAAAATTGGTAAGCAACGACGGAGGCGAACAAAAGTTGCACACAATAGAACAAACAAATCAACCACCCGAAACGACGGCATCGAATGAACAAGACTTGGAGTTTAATTTAATTTTAAATTATCTCCCAGTTCGAGGTCGCTGTTTGCTGCCTTTTCTGGTCTATTGGCGTTGTCTAGATAGGTTCTGCGTAATTGTACGAATGGTTGAAGAACACTGAATTTAATTTTACTTTCAATAGTGCTATGAAAGATTTTCTGCATTTTTCGAAGTTTCTTCAACATTTTTCTAGCAAAGACATAAGATAAAAACGGGTTGGTGGTCCAATGGCTACCGCTTCTGCTTCTTAAGCAGAAGGTCAAGGGTTCAATCCCAGGCCCATCACCAGCACTTATACACTGCGTGTGTATGTTAGTCCCAAGCAGTCATTTGGTTGGTTCCTTGTGTAAGTGCAGCTAATCTGGCGATACTGGGCGGCCAATCAAGCTCAAGCTCAGCTTTCAAATGATGCAAAAACTTTGAAAATTAGTGGTTGCAAACACCATGAAAATTTAGTTTTTCCGATGAAATCTAATATGGCGGCCAAGTCCAATGTGGCTGTCAAATATTTTAATTTTCGCAGATGAAGCTCCTATGTTTTCTCTTTCCAAAACCATGTTATTGTGAAGGAATTGTTCACTATATTTCTGAGTTATAGCAGTTTGAGTGAGCCAAGGATTGTCAGAAATCGAGGGGTACTCAAAAATTGTTTTAATCATAATTATCAAGGGGTCCATCAGTTTGACCAACTGAATGCAGTTTCATTACTTACTCGACAGTAGCTTTCGAATGAGCATAAGTTTGAACATTTTGAAAGACCAAGTGTAAATAGTGGGCCGGTCTCAGCGAGAATTACTCAATATTATAATTATTTTTCTGAAGTACCTCCAGTCATCCAGTAGAGTTGTGCCTAGAAATCCAACAAGGATCTTAAAAAAAAATGACCTTGTCTGATATGCCTATGATGGACATCGTTACCAGGCACAAACGAGATTTTTTTTGGGATTCACCACTGACAATTTAATAAAATTATTATAAAACTCTGGAGAAGCCCACCAATAATATCGGAAGAAGACTATACCTTGTATCTTTCTTGAACTCCTCTAAGTAATTTTCAAAAACGATCTTGCCAGATTCCAATCAAAATTATATACGTCATGTTCATGGGAAGATTCAATAATAGACCCTGCCAAACGTTTATCATACTTTTTTTTTTAGGATTTCGTTCAAAGTTGTTACACGCTCAAAAAAGAGTTCTGGAAAACGTGAACTGTCAAAAATACACCATGAACTACCATCATGTTTACATCAACTTTCTCGGAACTAGGCAATGCGTTCACATAAACATGATCTAGTTCACTGTGTATTTTTGCTTGTTGACGAGTTTACAACTGCTGTTCACGGATACGAGAACGGTTTTTTTTCTGTGTACCATTTGCGTTAACAAAAACAATATGAAAACCTGAAATGTAAAGCTGACGCATTTGCATGTCTCATATAATTGATCTTTACTAAAATTAAGTTATAAGAACGTTCTTTGTAAGACTTCGAAGGTAGTAGCCGATGGTTGAGAATATATAAATAATAGGGGTATTCACTTAAAGCTGCGTAAAGTTAGATTCTGCGTAATTGTTGCAAAGAAATATTTCAAATGAAATATTACTCAATCAGATGTCAAAAGGGAGCTCAATAATCTAGTTACCCGCCATAAACGCATGGCATTTCAAGGGTTGTTGTTGTTGGAATCTCAAACTTTTTTTTTCGCATTTAAAAATTCAAACGATTTCTTCTATTGTTTAAGGAAATTATTCATCAGGTTGTCTTTAAACGGATTGAAGCAAGGTTAATTGTATCTGTTGCAGGTTTGGCCGCTTTCTCAACAAATAATGGCAAGCAATAATGTGATAAAGTGTAACTGAGTTGAAAGAGATTTTTTAAGGTTATAATATCAATTTCAGTACTGTAGGTAGGATGCACAACACTCAAGTAACTAAATGAAAATATTAATTGGAAGCTACAGAGACAAATGCCCCTCCTATGTAAAGTCTTTTGGGATCTTGGGATCAAATTCTACAATAAATGATAATCGAGTGATGATGTATCTTTAAATTTGTGTCAGGCATTCATTAAGCTAAATGAGGTATTTAATTCCTTGTATACAGAATAACATAAACAAACACAACATTTTATTGAATATTCAATTTATATCTTCAGTTGAATAATGAGGCACTTGCAGAGAGGGACTAATATTACAGAAAGCCCTACCGATTTTTCACACTACTCGCACTACTCTTGAAGATCAATTATTGCGGTCAGTGCATCACTATCTGCTCATCTCGGGCCCCATCCTACGAAACTCCTGCAAATTTAAGGCTAAATTTATTCCATGATCGTTTACCAGTAATTTCAGATCTTGTCAAACCACTAAATCAGTATCTTACTCGTGAATATTTGCCCATTTTTTCATCGAATTATTTTCTCAAATTGGAAAAATGTTCGTGTGTTGATCTTATGACGACAGTTATTACAATAATCATCGCCTTCCTAGATTGATAAAGTGTCAAATTTCAACAATTTGAAATGATTCCTTCGCAATTTAAGCAATTTTATGAAAGATTTAAAATAGTCAGTTTATCACGATATACGCGATGATTTACGCTGTTTAGTGAATACCCCTAATGTTCCAATTATTTGGGTATTCTCACCTCAACCATGTAAAACCACTAAAGCTACACACTGAGCTGCATCCACCGAGCGAATTTCACGCGAGGACCACTGTATCCGGGAATCGAGGCGAAGAAAGAAAAGGATGGAACATGGGAAAGAGCTGGAGGATTCCCGAAGAAAAGCCGAGTGAGTTGGGTAGAGTCTATCAACGTACGCAGTTGGTTCATCTACAAGTCTGACTGTGTGGAACTCCAAGTTTGGCCGTGAGTACTACGAATTCTGATCGTGGACTTGGACACATTAGGAATGGTCAAGAAGACATTGACGGATTTCACGCCAACTCGACACGCGATTGGCAGTACCCCTTCAGAATTCAATGAAACTTTCTGGATGTCAAAAGTATGTGAAACTAAGATACTTTACATACTTCGTTTTTTTTTTAAATCGATCTAGACTAACATTTGAAAAGGGTCAAAGTTTTTTTACTTTTTTTTATAAACCCTTATAGCTCGAAAACGGTAAGATCTACAAAAAAGTGTTATATGAGCTACTGTCGTGAAATTTCCTGAAGTTTTAGAAAAAAATATTGAAAAAATAAAAAAAAACATTGTCTACACTGAAAAAAAAAGATTCAAATTTTTAAAGTCGATTAAAAAAAACGGCCATTTCAGATTTTGATCATCTTTAAGCAAAAAGTTTTGTAATTAAATTTACTAAAAGTCGTCCATACATTGCAAATTAGGCATATTTTAGGGAAATAAGTTTTATTAACATCGAATTTTTTAAGCCCAAAATGAATTTTTTATTTTATTTTTATTTCGCTTTAAATAGTCTAGTATGATCATATTTTCAAGTGATAAATGAGTTTTAATCACAAAATAGATTATATTTGTTTTATTGGGAGTAGTTAAAAGAAATAAAACGGAATTATACACAGTTTTTTTTTAATTAAATACAATTGATCTCGCACCAAACCGCTTATGAGAAAATCAACTCCGTCTAACAATCCGATAGGTTTTTTTTATGGTTGGAAAGATATCACAATTATATTTCATTTCTTATTTGGTCAAAGCCAATCTTAACAGGTGTCTGGAAAGGGTCAATATTATGCCTATAAAAAAAGTCGTGGTTTGTTTATATCATGCATTATTATTTTCATTATTGCTATATATCCTAAAACGTAGTATCTGCACATGAATAAATACATTATTTTTTGGCTTTACTGAATAAATTGAATATTTCTGGTTCATCCTCTGAATTGGTATACCGTTTGGCTGTAATTTGTGTATCACTAATAGGCATAAAACAATGATATTTTTGGGTACCAGGGACAGTTTTAACCTTATCAAACAATTCCACCAATTCCTCTGACATTTTAACATATTGTTCATTAGATATATAACAGAAATTTAATTTGGTGATATATGTATCAGTTTGTTTCACTGCCCAGTCGAATAGTTCTCGCGGAGTTGCGATTGTGCTTCCATAGTCTTTTGCAAGACTTGCTTTTTTTCCATTCGCTTGAGAGTGCCACCAATAGCGTCACAGGGGACTTTGCCGTGGGATGTGGCAAAAAAGTGCCACTCTGCTTCCAATCCATGTATTTTATTGAAATTACATAAGCTGGCATTTTTTTTTCATTTTTGTAATGAGCTTCAGCTGCATCTGACATGAAAATAACTTTTGAGAAATTTATTTTTTGTTTAACAAAATTTATCAATTTAGAAATAAATAGCTGAACTGCTACTGTGTCATGGGTCAACACTTCTGATATTATAATAAAACTAACGTTTTCCAATTTATTATCTTTTATATGGTAAATCTCGAATGGGTATATCGTTGCTTGGGAATTATTCCAGTGATATCCTTAGCAGCGTTTTTTTATGATAAAACTATAATTTTCAGAGAAGTCACTAATTACCAGTATTTCACCTTGTTTTAAGGAGTCTTTTTTGTTTCGTAGAAAAGAAGACTGTTCTTTGCAAATAAAATCATGAGCTTATCAACTTTCTCCACGAAATACGTAACAAATTCTCCAACAGTCTTTATTATAGTTTTTAAGTTACAGCGATCGGTGGTGAGCCATTGCTGAAAAACTACATCTTCTTTGTCGCTTTCCTCTATACGCGAGATCAGTTCTCCTGTAATATTTTCTTTGGAATCACAATTTTCACATTTTCGAAAAAAACACAATCAGTCGTTCTTACTAAAACGTCGCATAACAGTTTTTTACTAATTTCTGCCTAAGAGACAATTCCTAAACTGTTAAGCATTAATTTCACATTTTCAATAATTTTCTCATAGGCAGAGGCGAAGTCCATTGATTGCCTTCATTTAAAAACATAATCACTGTATAATTCGGGTTTTCAACTATTCTCAATAAAAAATACAATCTATTTTCTGATTCAATCTCATTTATCACTGGAAAACACGATCATATTTGACGGTTTGGAAAAAATATATTTTAGTTTTGGACTTGAAAAATTCTTTGTTAGAAAAACTTTTTTCCTTTAAATATGCCCAATTTGCAATGTGTTGATGACTTTTAGTAAACTTAATTGCGAAACTTCTTGCTTAAGAACGATCAAAATCTGAAATGACCGTTTGTTTAATGGATTTTAATACCTTGAATCATTGATTTTTCAGTGTAAAAAATGTTTTTTTATTCTTTCAATATTTTTTCTAAAATTTTAGTAAATTTCACGACAGTCTCTCACACAACACTTTTTTTGTAGGTCTTATCGTTTTCGAGTTATACTAGTTTATAGAAAAAAAGTAAAAAAACTTTGACCCTTTCCATATGTTATTCAAGATCGATTTTGAAAAAAAAACAAGGTATGTTAAGTATCTTAGTTTCACATAGACATCACACCCAGAAAGTTTCATTGAATTCTGAAGGGGTGCTGCCAATCCCTTTGTCGAGTTGGCGTGAAATCCGTCCATTTCACCTAGTACAGAAGGCCGATTTTTAAACGATTGCTACCCAAAGCTATGGGAAGGCCGGATAGTCGCAAAATGTGGACGACACGTGGTTCCAAGGGTCGCCCCAAATATACTGAAACGCGAGGCAGCAAAAGTTAGACTGGTGGTGAATGCGTCCAAGACAAAGTACATGCTAACTGGTGGGGCCGAGCGCGACAGGGCTCGCCTAGGTAGCAGTGTTACGATAGACGGGGATACGTTCGAGGTGGTCGACGAGTTCGTCTACCTTGGATCCGTGCTGACGGCTAACAATAACGCAACATCAGTGGAAGTCGGGCCGACTATGGCCTCCCCAAGAAGATGCGGTCAAAAAAGATTCACATCCGCACCAAATGTATCATGTACCAAACGATCATAAGGCCGGTAGTTGATGTTGTTGTTGCTTGAGAGGGACTTTAACCCGAAGGTCATTCGTCCCTATAAGGCCTAGAAACGTGGAAAGAAACGTGGACTATGCTCGAGGATGACTTGCAAGCATTTGGAGTCTTCGAAGATTTTTGGCGGTATGCAGGAAAACGGTGTGTGGCGGTGAAGGATGAACCACGTGCTCGCCCAACTCTATGGCGAACCCAGTATCCGGAAGGTGGCTAAAGCTGGAAGAATACGATTGGCAGCGTATGTTGCAAGAATGTCGGACAGCAACCCAGCAAAGATGGTGTTCGATTCGGATCCGGTTGGTACAACAAGGCGTGGAGCTCAGCGAGCTATAAAGGCGGATCAAGTGCGTATCGATTCAGCGAGCGTGAGACAGAACCGAGGATGGAGAGATGCGGCCACGAACCGAGTGTTGTGGCGTGAAATTGTTGATTCAGTGTTATCTGTTTAGATGTTAAATAAATAAATGAAATGAAAGTGGTCCATCCCGCCTTTGACAACGCCTCAACAACCGATCCTGTTGGCATAATAAGTTCGAATGGTCACTCAGAAGTCCTGGCAAGGGCGCTGAATACTGCCGGAACTCGCTTGGTCGATTAATTCGCGGCTGATGAACCTCGGCACGTACGTCGATTGGAACTTGGTCGCAAATACCATGTGAGGCGTTGGTCCTTTGACACCGTCGGCTGAGCTTCGAAAACAAGACCCAGCCGGATCCTATCGTTATTAATTGCAGGATGTACCCAAGGCCCGGAAGAATTGGTCGGTCATTTCCTCAACCGAGTACTTGGTCGGGCAAGCTGAAAACCCCGCAACTTCGTCAAGTCGTCGGAACCCGCCCAGAATCCCGCCAAGCCACCAGAGCTAGTCACTTCCAAGCAGAATCCGCCAGCTCAAAAATGGGACCCAAGTATGTTTTGTACATTGCATGTCAACGATGGCCCCACCATCACCAAACGGGCGCAACGTTTACCCTCATATTAATCCTAACTTCGAAAAATATATAAATAAACTAGTAAAATGTATCCTACGTCCTTTTAATTCTCAATGCACAGAAAGTGTGCATGAAATTGCGTCATCTCTTCTTTGTCCAGTCCACATCTCTTCGTTCAAGAGCAAGTGGAACCGATCCTGAGATAGAATATCCCAAATCTGAGCTAGTCGTTTCTCGCAATGTTTCCTCGGAATGCCCCAAAGATCATCGAAAGATTTGAAAGAATTCTTCAGGATTTTTTCTAGAATGTCCTCGTCGGAAGTTCTATAAAGATGTTGCCAGAAATACATCAAGTATTTCCTCTAGAACTAGTTATGTATACTTTAAGGAACATGTTAATAAACTTTAACTGGAATTTTCGCGGACCTTTTCAATAAATCGTCCCGAATCATCCCAAAACCTAAACCAGAATCAGATATCTGCTTAATATCCCAAGTAACCATAAGCACTAATAATAAGCCCTTAATCAGCATTATAATAGCACTACAAATGCTTATACACCTTCTAACAGCACTTCCGCTGCATAAAAACCCTATTACGGCATCATTAATGCTTCTAAGCCTGATGCATACAGGCATTAAATAAGCACTATATTGGCTTTATTTCGCATACAGGGCATGTTTAAATGCCATTCAGTGTTTTGACAGATATACCACGTGCTTTGTGTTTGCATATAGTGATAAGAGGGAGTCAAACATAAATCTTCTCACTACTACAATTGCAGGTTTTATGACGGGGAAAAGTGATGGTTTAAATTGGTCACTTTTCTTTCCAATACTATTAATCTTATGTGGCCGAAGGAGCAAAGGAGCAGGACTTCAACAACTCAACAATACGGATGTCGCAGGTTCGAGACGCAAAATGAGGAATTTCATCATCATAAAATGAGGATCAAAATGTGGCAATTGCAAGTCCTCAACATGATGAAAAACACCAAAATGAATAAGTCTGATACGGAGATGTTACTATTTGAATCATTTTATTACATTTTTGCATACTATTCGAGGTTTCCGTTCATTCATTTATTTACCTCGTGTATCAGTTGCTTGGCCGCATGCGCGAAAGCTCTCTGGCTGCGTACGCCAAAGCACAAAATATTCGCCCTAAAAACCTGGCGAAAACAACTGACGTTTCTCACGTGGTCTTATATAAGCAGTAGTGATGCAGAGAAGCACGGTCATATCTTTGCACTATAATGGTACGCTATTTTGCCTTTTCTGGCAATATAATAGCATTATATTCGTATATAAAACTGACATGCATCAAATGATTACACTATATGCGCATATAATGCTGTTACCGTGCCGCATTATCGTGCTTACTGGTTACTTGGGATATACATGTGGAATGCTTCCTAGCTTGTCAGAATTCCAGCGGAATCAGTAAAAAAACGTTAGGGAATTTCTTATTGGTAAAGCAAATATGCCCCAGGAATTTATCAATCGGTTGGAAAACCCTGCACTAGAGGAAACTGATGGAATAGTCGCTTATAGGGTGTCCCAGAAAGTATGGGCACGACTTTGGTAATGAAAATCATAGTACTTTTCCAAACACTCAAATATTTTTATATTTTTATATTTTTCCATAGGCTATTTCAACCAGCATTTGTGATTAATTTGTGTGATTTATCAATCGTTTACATTAAAAATTTTAATTTTAGAAAATCAATTCTTATCTGGTCAGCACAGATCCTACATTTTGTTTTTGTTGAAACATAGCTAGTATAATATGTTTTTATCAAAATCTTTCGCCATGGTAAAATCAAGTACATTGTAATAAGGATGTTTTACATAATTTTTTGGCTTTGTTTGAGAAACATAAGACAACACCATGAAGTTATAACTCTTCAAGTATTTAAAATAGTATTAAAAACAATATATTTTAGATTTACGAAAGGTTAATCCCCATTCTCTTGGATAGTCAACTTAAATTTTTGATTTGTTTATGTTTTTATGTAAATATAAGGATTTGTTTTTTGACTATTTTCAAATCGGCCAGTTCAGTTTGAATAAGGGATAGTCTGATCATTAATCATATCGTCGCTGATAAATATATTTTTTTAGATTTTTATTATACGCACTTTATGACACAGAACAAAGTTTTAAAACAAAGTTGCTCAAAATTAACGCGGTTTGTGCGAGACTGATAAGAGATACTTCAATGAAATGTTACGTAATCAGTACATTAATAATTAAATTTTTCATTAAAAAAATCGCAATTTACTCTTGTTGGGTACAGTAATCAAATGTGTAAAAATCAGATTTTTATCTTCACTAGTCTTGAACTGGCAGTGTGGTGAAGTCGTGCCCATACCTTCTGGGACACCCTATAGTAATTGTTCAAAACACTGCAAATTAAAAATGAAATTTCTTGATACACAACACATTGTATATACACTCCTACACTTCATGCTGAACTACACTTTATAATATAAGAAACTGAATTAAATAGACTTGACCCGCACACCGCACCCAGTGTGCAACAAAATGCGCAAACCTGCAACACACCTAGCTGTCAAAGCGAAGCATAACAGCATAACCAAAATGTAAATAATAGCATAAGAAATAAAGTTAGTTGAATTCCGCTTTCCACCGTGTTTGAACGCAACGTTCCCGTTTTCGGTTTTTGTGGTGTCCGAAAGTACCAAGCGCGAGTTCAATTTACCTTCCACATAGTGCCGTGTGATTTGTGCGATTTCCAATGCCAAATTGAGCTGGAAAGTGAAAGAAACGAGGTTTCTGCGCTGGGAAGTATCCCACGATCTATTAGGAAGAAGAGTGGTTAAGTGCTAAACATAAATTTGGTCCTTCGAGCCGGATCTTGGACCGCCGGTGTAATAAAAGTTGTCCACCGAAGAGTCTGGAAAGGCTGAAATTTGCCACCGTGAAGAGGCAATAAATTGTCAACAGTGTTGGAATTGATCGCCGTATCTGCCGGCTAAAAGTGCTAATTTGCGAATTATCGCCTCGAAGAAGAAAAATAGTGCGTGAAAAGTGATTCCCGGTAGCGTCTGTAGGCCAAGAACCGCCATCGTGGAGCCGCCAGTGACCAACAAAGGTACAATTTCCCCCCAAAAATCCCTCATTTTGCGCAAATTACTTTGCCGTGAGTGCTAGTGAACGATTGAGAAAAAGGAGTTCGTCCCCGTCGTGCGATCACCGACGGCTGGTAGAGTGTGTGGTATTTACCACTGAATGCACAGTGGGTCAATTCGTCCAAAAACTTAGTTCAAATTAACGATTTGAATTATTTTTATTTTTTTTTTTTTCAATCAATTGTGGGAACATTTTGCGATTTTTGGCGGTGAAAAATATAAGTCTTTGTGAATAAATACAGCGCTACCGGTGAACAAGCAAAATGGCGGAAGAAGCGAAAATGATCGAAGAGTGGCAGCAGAAGAAGCAAAACGTGATAGACTCTGTAGCGTTGCTGGAGTACTATGTGAAGAATTTCGACAAAGAGGAGACCCGGAAAGAGCAGGTCGAGGCTTGGGCTGAGAAGCTCGAGCGTTTCTACGACGAATTTCATCAAATGGCTGTCAAGATGGAAACATTATCAACCGAGGAGAATCCCATCGATTTGAAAGGTGAGCGTCAGAAATTTGATAGTCGTTATTACGTCCTGCGAGCTTTCTATTTGAAACAAATGGCAAAGACCACCAGTTCCTCTTCTTTCAATCATTCCCAACCTGCCAAGCCAATGAATATCCGGCTTCCTGAAATCAATCTGCCGAAATTCAGCGGCCGGTTGGAGGACTGGTGCGTCTTCCGCGATTCATTCCAATCTGCTGTTGGTTCCCGGAGTGATATCGGTTCCGTTGAGAAACTGCATTATCTGAAAGGTCTTGTGCAAGGTGAAGCTGCTAGGATTCTCGACCCGATTAAGGTTAGCGAGCAGGGCTACAAGGACGCATGGCGGACACTAACACTGCGTTTCGAGAATAAGCGGCAGCTCATCAAGTGTCACATCAAGACACTCTTCGATACTCCAGCGATGCGCAAGGAGTCATCCGAGGAGCTCCTGGCGTTGGTCGACCGTTTCGAGCAGCAAATCTCTGTGTTAAAGAGTTTAGGAGAACCAGCGGACAAGTGGAGTTCTCTTCTGGTTTACCTCTTGACTATTCGCCTTGATCCTTGCACGCTCCGGGAATGGGAGAGTTACTGCACTAGGCTCGACACAGACAACATCGCTTCGGTTCTAGGGGGAATCGCTTCGACATCTAGCACTACCGTTGATGGGTCAACTTCTATGCCGTCTTACGTCCAGATGGTGAACTTCCTCCAGAACTATTCTCGTGTCTTGCATGCAGTCGCCCCAGCCACAGTAGATTCTCCTTTTCGTCACAAGCCCAAGCCTTCGACAAAATCAGCAGCCTTTCCAGTAGCATCATCGCTGAAAAATCCATCCAGCCCGTTACCAGCCAGTTCCAATTCTAGCATGCCAGAGAAACCGTGTGAGAAGTGTGGTCAGGGCCATTACCTGTACCACTGTCCGGAGTTCCAAAGGTTGGATGTCGGTCACCGGACCGAACTGGTTAGGCAGAAGAACATTTGCTTGAACTGTTTACGATCATCCTCCCACTTTGCTCGAACGTGTTCGGGCACCCGCTGCCGAGTCTGCTCGAGAAAACACCACACGCTGCTTCATACGGATAGCAGCGATATCGACTCCAATCCAAGCCCTCAGTCTACTGATTCTACTTGCTGCGTAGCCCTCGATCAAGCCCACCCAAGTATTACGTCCGATTCACAAGATTTCCAACAGCAACCGTCAACTTCTGCTACTTCCGTTGATCATTACCTTCGTGTTCACGACACTTCCGGATGTCCACAGTATGCTTTGGTCTCGCAATCCCAAGCCGCGATCCCCGGAACCGTCTTCCTTCCAACTGCGCTCGTGAACATTCGAAGTAGTAGAGGACGTATGATTACTGCTCGTTGCTTGTTGGATTGTGCTTCCCAACGAAACTTCGTCTCCGTCGGACTGTGCGAAAAGCTTCAGCTGCCTCGACTTCGACTACCCCAGCCTATCACTATAAGCGGAATCGGCAACACCAGCACGCTCGTCGAACATGAAGCAAGCGTGACAGTTTTCTCCCGAATTTCAAATTTTTCCGTGAAAAGCTCGATGCTGATTCTTCCGTCGATCACCGTGAAGCTTCCGCAGTTCTCCGTTGACGTTCGTGAATGGTCTATACCAGAGCATATTGACCTCGCCGATCCGACGTTCGCTGTCACCAATAGCATCGACATGATCTTGGGAGCGGCTCATTTCTTCCGTATTCTTCGTTACGGAACTGAATTAAATAGACTGCCACTGCAAATTAAAAATGAAATTTCTTGATACACAACACATTGTATATACACTCCTACACTTCATGCTGAACTACACTTTATAATATAAGAAACTGAATTAAATAGACTTGACCCGCACACCGCACCCAGTGTGCAACAAAATGCGCAAAGCTCATTTCTTCCGTATTCTTCGTTACGGTCGAATTTCTCTCGGCAACGATCTGCCTCTGCTCCAAAATACCGAATTTGGCTGGGTAGTTTCCGGGGAGTGTGCGCTGGAAAACCACGACCACAATGATCCCCGTCGGTGTCAATTCAGCAATCCCTGTATGATCGATGAGTTGGTTAATCGCTTCTGGCAGCTGGAAGAAGTGCAACACTCAAAGGGCTGGTCTCCATCCGAGCGATACTGCGAAGAACATTTTCTCCAGAACGTCAGACGTAATTCCGAAGGCCGTTACATCGTACAACTTCCCAAGCGAGAAGAGCTGTTACCGCTGCTAGAGGACAACTGGTACAACGCTACGCGACGTTTCTACTCTTTGGAACGATCACTAGCCAAAGATCCAAATAAGAAGGCGATGTATCAGAAGTTCATTCACGAATATCTTGCACTTGGTCACATGCGAGAGATTGACCCCAATGAGCGGAATAAAAAACCACGTTACTACCTTCCTCACCACGCAGTGATCAAGATGGAAAGCACAACCACCAAGCTCCGTACAGTTTTTGATGCATCCTGCCAATCCAAATCTGGTTTGTCTCTCAACGATGTCCTTCTCGTCGGGCCTACTATCCAAGATACTCTGGTTACGATCGTCATTCGCTTCCGAATTTTCGAGTTTGTTGCCTCTGCAGATATTGAGAAAATGTATCGCCAGGTGCTTGTGGCAGACCAGGATCAACCGCTCACTCGAATCGTTTGGCGCGATCATCCGGACCTTCCGATGAAGATTTACCAACTACTCACTGTCACATATGGCACTAGCTGCGCTCCATTTTTGGCAATCAGGATATTGAAGAAGCTAGCAGACGACGAAGAAGATCATTTCCCTCTGGCGGCACCAGCGCTCCGCCGCGATTTCTACGTCGATAATCTGTTGACGGGTGCCAATAATGCTTCATCTCTCGCTGCTACCTGCAAGCAGCTCATCGCGATGCTGGCTTCTGCAGGCCTTCCGCTTCGGCAGTGGTCCTCGAATAATCAAACTGTTATAGACTCCATTCCGCGGGACCTTCGGGAGACTAAAACGCTACTCGACTTGGACCGCGAAGCCTCTGTCACGACACTCGGATTACGCTGGGAGCCAGCTACCGACTTCCTTTCCTTTAAACAACCGAAGTGGGACGTGCACTCCAGGATTACTAAGCGCGAAATCCTTTCGCAAATCAGCAGTCTATTTGATCCGCTGGGACTAATCGGTCCTGCGATCTCGAAGGCAAAGATTCTTCTCCAAGGCTTGTGGAAACTTCAGCTCGATTGGGATATCCAAGTTCCCCCCGCAATCATCATTGAATGGCAAGATTTTCAACAGAAGCTCACCGGTCTTATCGATTTGCGAATTCCTCGCCATGTTCTTAGCCCAGGTTACGCACGCTTGGAAGTTCACGGTTTCAGTGACGCTTCCGAAGTAGCATACGGTGCGTGCTTGTACCTCCGTTCGATCACCTCGACTGGATCCTGCTCCGTTCGACTGCTGATGTCGAAATCGAAGGTGGCTCCGATAGACACGAAGTCGATTCCTCGCCTTGAATTGTGCGCAGCTCATCTTCTCGCCAAGCTTTTAGTCCATGCTATGGATAGCATTGACATTTCTGCCACAGTATATCTATGGACAGACTCCACCATTGTTTTGAATTGGCTCGCCGCAACACCGTCGACTGGGAAAACGTTCGTAGCTAATCGCGTTGCTGAAATTCAGGAGCTCAGCACACACGCAGTCTGGAATCATGTTCCGTCCAAGGAAAATCCAGCCGATCTCATCTCTCGAGGTATGACTCTCGAAGAGCTAACCGAAAATGTGCTTTGGTGGCACGGACCACCATGGCTAACCAGCTTGGACCTCCAGGGGCCGACTAAGTACGTTCCGACAAAAACACCTGTTTCTGAAGACTTCGAAGCCCGCAAGATCATCGTCCTTCCAGCGATTGAGGATTCTCCGAACGATCTGGTGTCTCGCTACTCCAATCTCCGTCCTCTACTGCGAATCGGTGCTCTCATTCGGCGGTTTCGCGAGAACTGTACCCGCCATAAGAATAATCAGGATCGTCTTGTTGGCCCGCTAACCACTACTGAAATTGATCAGACCCTGCTCGCTCTGATTCGTCAAGCACAACATGATTCCTTTGAAAAGGAACTCCGTCAACTATCATCCACTGGGAAGGTGGATCGCAAATCCAAGCTCCGCTTCCTGTACCCACAGTTGGTCAACGGGGTTATTAGGCTTGGCGGCCGGCTACACAATGCAAGCATTCAAGCCGATGAAAAGCATCCGATTCTTCTTCCGGCCAAGCACCGCTTAACGGAACTTATCGCTACGAGAGAACACCAAAAAACACTCCACGCTGGTCCTGGGTTGCTGCTGTCGTCCCTCCGTCAAAAATTCTGGCCTCTGGGCGGCCGGAACCTAGTCCGGCAAGTCGTCCACAGGTGCATAACGTGCACCCGTGCAAGGCCAACTCCGCTTGAGCAGCTGATGGGCCAACTTCCTCCGGTGCGAGTCACCCAAGCGTACCCATTCGAGAACGTCGGCATAGACCTTGCCGGTCCGCTATACGTGCGCTCGCCCATCCGGAGCAGAAGCTCTCCGTTCACCAAGGCGTACATTGTGGTGTACGTCTGTCTTGTCACCAAAGCAGCGCATCTTGATCTTGTTTCCGACCTTAGCACTGAGGCTTTTATTGCTAGCCTCCGACGATTCACTAGTCGCCGAGGCAAACCTGCGCGCATCTTTTGCGATAATGCAACCAACTTCGTTGGTGCTCGGAGAGAGCTAGAGGAGCTTCGAAAGCTCTTCCTGACGCAGCAGCATAAAGATTCGGTATCACAAGACTGCGCGGATAATGGAATTGAATTCAATTTTATTCCACCTCGATCTCCGTCCTTCGGCGGCATATGGGAAGCCTGCGTAAAATCCGTCAAGACCCTGCTCCGCAAGATCCTCGGCAATGCCCATCTCACGGAGCCCGAACTTCAAACAGCGCTGATCCAGGTTGAGGCAATGCTGAATTCTCGCCCCATCACACCGCTACCAGACGACCCGTCCGAAGCGCAAGTGCTTACTCCGGGGCATTTCCTGATCGGCAGACCGCTGAATGCGGTGCCCGATCCCGACTATCAGGAGGTACCTGAGAATCGACTCTCTCGGTTCAGAAGAGTCCAAAAACTCACTGGACATTTTTGGTCTCGGTGGCACAAGGAGTACCTGGCCACCCTGCAAACTCGATACCGCTGGAATCAAGCTCTCGACAACATTGCCATAGGATCTATCGTCGTTCTCAAAGAAGAAAAAGTTCCGCCACTAAAGTGGCCCCTCGGTCGCGTGATCAGCGTTCATCCTGGTTCCGACGGACGAGTACGTGTGGCCACGGTGAAAACCAGCACGGGTACAACTCAGCGTGTTATATCAAAGTTGTGCCTTCTTCCGATTGAAGTTGATCCTGCTGCCGTTGCAATATCCGCAACAAACTCGCCAAAAGATGGCCCTCGCTCGGGGAACAGAGCCGCCGGACGAGATCCCGGCCCTTGCTCAGGGTATAGAGCCGCCGGACGAGATCCCGGCCCTTGCTCAGGGAATAGAGCCGCCGGACGAGTTCCCGGCCCCTACTCGGGGAAATGAGTCGCCGGACGAGTTCCTGGCCCATGCTCGGGGGAATCGAGCGGTTCCTGGTGCATCTGTAACGAGTTAAGCCTTCCATGTGGGTTCGCCCCATGGACCGGACTTAACACAAGTTAAGTACCACCTTTTCTATTATTCGTATCCAACAATCTGGCCACAGATGTTCCGCTTTTCCAGCAATCATCCGCAACCATCCATCGTGATCCCGGAGCTGAAGAGTGGCCTGTGCCAGCGCACCACGCTCGAACCCGACGCCCTTCCCAACCGAAGATGTTTCGCTTCAAGCAGAAGTGCATCCGCCGATGATTGATGAAATCGTGAAATTTCATTGGCGGCCGGAATGTTCAAAACACTGCAAATTAAAAATGAAATTTCTTGATACACAACACATTGTATATACACTCCTACACTTCATGCTGAACTACACTTTATAATATAAGAAACTGAATTAAATAGACTTGACCCGCACACCGCACCCAGTGTGCAACAAAATGCGCAAACCTGCAACACACCTAGCTGTCAAAGCGAAGCATAACAGCATAACCAAAATGTAAATAATAGCATAAGAAATAAAGTTAGTTGAATTCCGCTTTCCACCGTGTTTGAACGCAACGTTCCCGTTTTCGGTTTTTGTGGTGTCCGAAAGTACCAAGCGCGAGTTCAATTTACCTTCCACATAGTGCCGTGTGATTTGTGCGATTTCCAATGCCAAATTGAGCTGGAAAGTGAAAGAAACGAGGTTTCTGCGCTGGGAAGTATCCCACGATCTATTAGGAAGAAGAGTGGTTAAGTGCTAAACAGTAATCTTTAGGTCTTTTTGAGTTCGACTTGGTTTCGAAATGCTTTCAAATCAGTTCCTGGTTTCTTCCGGCTCAAATTACAGAGAACCTCCGGATATTTGTTGATTTATAGAATAATGTATTTTTGGATCCAAAAATACAACGTTCTGTTAACCCGTATAGGCCTGAGTGAAAGCAAAAATTCTAAAACCCTCACCGCTCAGCGAATTCTTAATGGATTTAAATGATTTTTTGTCAGTATACTGGCACACATATCTTGTTTCTAGAAGTTGATAGAGGAACGCGGAAATATTCCTGTGGCTGGAATTATGTTTCATTTCTACTTTTCGTGAATTGAAACGGATTAGTATCCAACAAATCTACAGCCGGTTCTTCCGGGCATTACGTCCGAATGGCCACATCCGGTATATTTTAAACGGTGCAAAACTCTTCATTTATAATGTTGAATATCAAATCTTAATGATTAATGCAAATGAAAATGATTGTCATTGCAAATAAATACAGGTAACTTGGCATGTCCCAAAAAATAGCCATTTTTCACCGGACTTGACCCAGTGACCCACCGGAATAACTCCGGCCACAGGAATATTTCCGAGTTACTCTGGCTGATTTTAGAAACTAGATATGTGGGCCAGTGAACTGACAAAAAATCATTTGAATTCGTTAAGAATTCGCTGAGCGGTGAGGGTTTCAGTATTTCTGCTGGGTTCAAAATTACTGTTCCATAAGTTTAACGCTATTTATCAAGATAACTGGATGCAATAGGGGCCCCTCCAAACCTGATTTTCACTTTTTATGCACAATTTATTAAAAACTGGATTTCTACTGCTATGGAAAATATTCATCATGAGTTCGGGACCCCTAGAAACATGGGGCCCGGTGTGGACCACACCCCCATAGCTACGCTACTGGCTTCTATCCCCTTGAAAGTTCTAGAAATGTAAACTTTGAACGAATTTAGTAAAACAACTTTTATTATTTTAATTATATTTATTTGATTTATTTGCAAGTCATACATAGTGTTATTACACCAAAAAAATATTATAATATATATTCGTGGACTAAATAACATTTAATACTTGTATAAACATGAGTTGAAAGTAAGGTGTACCTCATTCGCATCCTTGAATATCCCTTTATTTTAATTGTAACACTTTTATTTTATTTCTATCTCAATTCTTTTGAACAACTCAATGCACCTGTTGTACGTATTCGTCATTCCTGAGAAACCATCCTCCGAGAATACACCAATTCCGACAGAAAGAAAAATCCCGCAAAACTCCATCCAATCATCAGTGTTAACCAAGCAAGTTCTAAATCTGCCAGATCGAATTGAATATCCATAGAGTTATCCTGCTTAAATGACGCTTTGCGGTACGCAATTCCATATTTGAGATGCATATAATCTTCCACCCAGTATGACATTAATCCAGCCTCAGAAAATATCATTTCGGAAGCTTGCAATTTCGGAATTAGAGCATTCCGAACTGTAATGAAGTAGAAGAATATTTGGACACCCAGTGCGAACTTTTCCAGTATGACATACCGACTACGAGTACTCCCCGATTCGAAATTAATAGGATGGAGCAAATTTCGGATTTGGATGTCGCTTGTGATGAAACCTGCTCGAATATTTCCGTTCCCAATGTCAACCACCTTTTGAGGATCAACTTTTATAACCTGTCGCAATTGAGGGTCTTTAGAGATGTCAAAAAAGGATTCCGAGTGAACATATACAGTGATGTTATTTCGAATAAGGTCGTCAAATGTTCTAGGGTTGGGTTCATATGGATATTTTGATAGTAAAGCCACAATTTTTGCTTCATAAGCACACGATAATGTGAAGAAAAAAACTGTGAGCGAAAATATCATCATTTTCTCCAACGTAGACGTTTGGTAAAATATGTGTTGCTCAAATCCACATATCGGGTACAGAATCAAATGGTTCTTAAAATAATTCGGAAATATTACCATTATTAACCCACAGCATAACACAATCAACATCAATGTAAACCAGACTTCATTACTGAACGGAGTGATTAGCAGTTGTATAATCGTCAATCGTTTTCCACTGGGTACTGCAATATGAAGTGATTTTGGAATGGTTGAATACATAAAATACTGTTCGAAAGTGCTTAAACGTAGTGAATTTAAGTTCATGTCGTACATAGTTCTGGTGTCATTTATGAAAATTGCTTTATTGAAGCAAATCTGTTGCGACTGATTTAGGTTACATCGAAGGTAGTGGAATTGACAGCTACCATTGATATTAGAAACAGTATTTTGTACCCATTCAATGAGACGTCCTTTTCGCTGTCGTACACTGCTATCCGTTTCTTCATCAGGGTTGAAGACTGAAACTTGCATTGTATAACCACTAATGTCACGCGTTTGGTCTGGAAATAACTGGTCCAACGGCACAAATCCAGTTGTTTTGAGTACACTTTGCTGAAGATTAATTCATAAGAGACTGTGAAACGTTGAATATTGATGTAAAGTACGTTGTAAAGTTTTGCTGAGTTGAATTGGTTGATTATATTTCTGATGTCGAACTCAAACCCTTCTTTTAACAGAACCACAATTTTGGTAGACAATTGAAACTGATTACCCACCAATAAGTTCAATAACCAGGAAGAAGCCGTTCTGAAATCGTCACAATATATCACGACCATTGTGGGACGTTGTGTAGTGGGACCGGTAACTGCTATGGAGTAAGTTTGTTTAGGAAACGTAGAAAGTTGTGGCGAAGATAGAATCGCATCGATGATCGTTTTTTGTGTATCGTCTTTTACGATGTTATAAAACCAACATTCAAATGCACCAACATAATCACTGGCGAAATAGTTGATAACAGCTGTCGTGTAGGCAAGAACCTCTGTGTTGAAGTCATCGATAGTTTTATCACACTGACTTTTTGAAAATACGAGCAACAACGTCAGCAGCAGTCGTTCCATTGTTAGTATAGGGAGCATATGGTTGAATATGTAAAATGCAAATGTTAACTCAATACGCAAAACAAAATCGAATTGCTGGAAGTGATGCATAAGGGTAATAATAGTGTAATGTAAACGAAGTAATAGTTTTTCACTTTCCATGACGGTGACATATCGTCCCCTTGATGCTACAACTAGATAACACGAAATTTGAAATTTTTGACTTCAATATGTCAAAACATTTTTCTTAATTAGATCTGCAAAATATCCACAGGTCTTAAGCGTGTGATTCAAAATACACAAGTTAAAGATTATTTTTCAATCATAATCTCTGGATTAACCATCACCTTGTTAAACGGTCATACTTTCAAAGTTGCACATATCAAAATTTTGATTTTCGAGTTATCTAGTTGTAGCATTAAGGGGACGATATATTACCGAATAGTGATGGATCGATAGCATAGTACACCCGATTCTGTTTTTGCACGGATTTTTTTACACGACCGTGCAAAAAAAGTTTCCATACATTTTTTCCGCCAAAACCTTATTTTTGCATGTAACGTCGAGAAATGGTGTTACTTTTTTTGCACGGTTTTTGAAATTTTGAACTGAAAACTTTTTTTGCACGGTACGCATCCCCCGTGCAAAAACAGAATCGGGTGTATTACAAACTTATTCATTAACTTATTCATTTATTTCAAATCTTTTCACATGCTTTTGAAGCTAGCTTATTTTTTTTTTAAATATGTTTACATTAAATTAAAAAATATTTTTTTTTAGTTTTCCATCAAAACACTGCTTCCTTCAAGGAGCAAATCGTCTACTGGAACCATTCACGTGTCGGTTCGGTGTCTACCTAAAATATGGTAAATTTTTAAAGAAAGCTCATAAATATGGAAATACTTGTAAAACTTCTTTTTCTTCTTCTTCTTTCTGGCGTTATGTCCCGATCGGGACAAAGCCTGCTTTTCAGCGCATGTGAGTACTTCCACAGTTATTACTTGTTTTTGCTTTTGGCCATTTTTGCATATGTATATCGTGTGACAAGAACGAAGAAACTCTATGCCTTGGGTAGTCGAGAAAATTTCCATTACGAAAAGATCGTCGTTCGACGGGATTCAATCCTACGACCCTCAACATGATCTTGCTGAATAGCTGCCCATTCACAGCTACGGCTATTTGGGCCTCCAAAACACTGAGCAGGCTCTTGTACAGCAGGGACGTAACGCAAGAAAGAAGAAAGTGTTCGTTCGCTTCTGTGTGAAAATCATGAAACTCAAGCCGGTAAACGACGACGATACAAAAGGTTAAAAAATGACCAAAAATCCTATTGGAACTTGTAACCGAGTGTCCAAAAATGGTCAGAAACATTTTGTAATGCGATAAGTGGAAAACAAGGAATTCCAAGACCACTCTAACTGAACATATAGACGCTCGGCACAACCAGTGGACCAGTGGAGAATTTTTCGTTTGACGGAAAGTTTTGTCCGTCTAGGGCGGGAATCGAACCCACATTCCGTAGCATGGTGCGCCTTATCGACTAACGCCGCTGGCCGCACGGCTACGAAGCTCACATCTGAATTTTATCGATGCATTTATCAGTTACCATTTCGCCGCACTTATTTGGCTGTTCATGGAATTAACATTCCAACCATGCAATTACTATGGTGCAAAGTGTAGCTAATTCCATTTATTCACCCATCAGCAGGTTTAATGTTCGAGATTAGCTCACGGCAATTTGTTGTGTTCATTCGTACGACTGGTGGGGAGTGCGGCAGCGGAAAGTATCCTAGCTAACTGCATCAGTATTATCATCGTCATCGTCGGCGTCGTCGCCACCACCATCATCGTAGCCATTATCAGTTTTGCAAAGTAGCTATTAATTTCCGGTTGGTGACGAAGACGGTTCCGAACGCAACGCAATTGCCATCGTTTTATCTGCACCGGTAGGTACCGTGAAACGAGGTAACTTTGATAGTTTTTTTTTAATAAAATCTATTTATTTCTGCATTCTGTCTTAATTTTCTTTATTTTTCTGTTTTGAAACCAGGTACTGGTATCTAAGTTACTGATTCTAGTTGAAAGATTGAACTACGAGTAATTTTCAATGGAAAAGTATGAAAAATCCGGGAGTTATTAATCTGTCATATTGTATGAGAGATCGCAAGCGATTTTTCGACAGCCTACTTGATGACAAGACGACGTTTGCCGAGACCACTAGTTTCTCATATACGAAAATGTATAAAGCTTTTAATGTTCTGGGGTCCAACGAAAATGGCTCAGACATGAAGTGTTTTACTAATACTCAAAACTTTTGCATCCATTTTTCCTAACGGAATCACAGAAATTAATAAATGAAGTTATTTCGTTCAGTAAGTTATGAGATCCGCACTATCAAAGTTACCCGCATTATCAAAGATACCCCATTTTACCGTACTTGCTGTCATGGATTTGCTACTTGTACATTTCCCTTTCGGATGCGTGCGTGTTCCTCCTACCTACGCGAGACTGAAGGTTGACACTTGGATTGCTTGACGGACTGTGTTCAACGTGGTAAGTGTCGATCTAAATGGAAATTATCATAATTACATCAATTGAGTCAGCAGATTCGCTAAGACAAGAGGATATTGGCTTGTCATGAAATCGTCCCTCCCAATGAGAACACTACTGGAATGGGGGAAGTTGACGAACTTCTTGACAATTTTCTTCCTTTTTTTGTTGAGCATGTTTTCGTTCTAATTGTTATGAGATGTTTTTTTGCATGGAAGTAATGATCGCTTTCTACGTGATTAGATTTAGTTTGACAGCAAGAGAACGTTATAATTAGATTTGTTACTAACTGCGAAAGCAACCGCTTCGATGGGATCGTTTGAATCATTGGAATATGCTCAATTCAATTAGCCCATTTTGATTCTAATCTGATTGCAAGAGAGGAAACGAAAATGTCCTAGAAGCACTTTTTCGTCCATATCTACAACGGTTCAATTGAATCAACTGTCAACAGTAATTAGTCAAATTAAGAGCTGGCTCCCCTTAATGAAAAACAAAACGTTGAGAGCATATTTTGGATGCAAACTTCAAATCACTTCTATATTTTTTCGGACTGTACTTTTTTTCTCAATATTTTTCATGTATATTCAATAGCTCGATGGCAATTTCTATTTCCAAGCCAGTCCATGAAATTACATAATGCCACACAAATCGACAAACCAAAATAATTTTAGAAATTTCCGTTGGCTTTTTATAACCGGAAAATTAATTCTATTATTGATAATTGGTCAAAATTTGTTGAAGACGTGGTAGAATTCTGCACAATTATGGTGAAAACCCTACATAGAACGGGAGAAATTATCGCAACAATTCTTCAATTTTTATTTCCTGTATTAATACTTTTGCCTTGAAAAACGGAGATGCGACGACGATGACGACCAAATCTGCAAACGCGAGATCAAGAGAATACGACCGCCACCGGAAGAGAGGGTGAGCGAGAAAATAAAACAGCAAGAAAGACATTCTTCGCTAATAGAGGCTGAGAATCCGCAGGAAAAAAAACACTTTTAGGCACTTTACTACACGTATCATCTACTCAAAAACAAAATCCACAATGTTGAATAAAAAGCCTTTCGAACATGCAGTACGTACTGCTTTCGAACATGAGCTTTCATTATATACGGGTAGCAGTGACTGATGCTGCACGTTAAGAAACATCCATTCAGAGTGACGCTTAAAATTAATACAATCATGCATATGAAGGAAATTCATGGAATCTAATAAATTACGCGTCAATTTGCATAAATTTATGAAGGTGCTGTAATTTGACAAGATTTTTAGTATAATTTATTGATCATAAATTATTTCCTACCACCAGTACTGAGATTCTGGTGAAATTGCGGTACCAATACGGCTATCTGGGCCCCTATATATCGATATTAATTTCATTTATTTAGTTAACATCTAAACAGATAACACTGAATCAACAATTTAATGCCACGATACTCGGTTCGTGGCCGCATCTCTCCATCCTCGGTTCTGCTCCACGCTCGCCAAATCGATACGCACTTGATCCTCCCACCTAGCTCGCTGCGCTCTACGCCTTTTTGTACCAACCGGATCCGACGCGAACACCATCTTTGCAGGGTTGCTGTTCGGCATTCTTGCAACATGCTCTGCCCATCGTATCCTTCCAGCTTTGGCCACCTTCTGGATACTGGGTTCGCCGTAGAGTTGGGCGAGCTCGTGGATCATTCTTCGCCGCCACACACCGTTTTCCTGCACACCGCCAGAGATCGTTCAAAGCACCCGATGTTCGAAGACTCCAAGTGCTTGCAAGTCCTCATCGAGCATCGTCCACGTTTCATGCCCGTAGAGGACTACCGGCCTAATGAGCGTTTTTAAATGATACAAATGGTGCAGATGTGAATCTTTTTTTGACCGCAGCTTCTTGTGGAGGCCATAGTAGGCCCGGCTTCCACTGATGATGCGCCTTCGTATTTCACGGCTAACGTTATTGTCAGCCGTCAGCAAGGATCCAAGGTAGATGAACTCGTCGACCACCTCGAACGTATCCCCGTCTATCGTAACACTGCTACCTAGGCGAACCCTGTCGCGCTCGGTCCCACCAGCTAACATGTACTTTGGCTTGGACGCATTCACCACCGTTCCAACCATTGCTGCCTCGCGTTTCATACGGGTATACAGGTCTGCCACCTTTTCAAATGTTCGGCCGACAATGTCCATGTCATCCGCAAAACAAACAAATTGACTGGATCTCGTAAAAATCGTACCCCGGCTGTTGAGCCCGGCTCTCCGCATAACACCTTCTAGCGCAATGTTGAACAACAGGCACGAAAGTCCATAACCTTGTCGTGTCCCAGGTGGGATTCAAACGAACTGGAATATTTGCCTGAAACCTTCACACAATTTTGCACACCATCCATCGTCGCTCTTATCAGTCTCTTGAGCTTCCCGGGAAAGCTATTCTCGTCCATGATTTTCTATAGCTCTACGCGGTCGATACTATCGTATGCCGCCTTGAAATCGATGAAAAGGTGATGTGTTGGGACCTGGTATTCACGACATTTCTGGAGGATTTGCCGTCCAGTAAAAAAAAAATATTGATATTATTGGGTCAAATTGATCGATAAGATGTCCGATATTTTCTGTTATCGATGAAACAATTGTTGGACCGATATTCCAAACAATAACATTCATTATATTGGCATAAATGAAACTGCTTCAATAAACTTGAGATATTGCATAGCATTACTAAAACAACTCACGTAATTGACCCCGTATTTAACACTTCAGTCGTTGCGCCGTTGTATTTTGTACAACACTGCTGAAAAAAGCTCGCTTCTCGTTGACAACAGCAGCGTGGTGGTTTTGACGGTGGCAAACCGCGCGACGACTGAAAGGTTAAGGTGAAGCGGCATGTAACTCAAAGAATCATTAGAATCATCATTTATGCAATAGTAATAGTGTCGCCTTTCCATGTACATTTTTAAAACAAACAAACAAAAATTATAACATTTGTGTTAAGCATATTTTTATGTAAACACATGGGAAATTTATTAGATTGACGACTATTGGAAGCCAAAATCTACTCTTCAATCGTACATATCAAAAGAAAACATTATGATTTAATGAAGTGCCCTTCGGGATTTCTCTGTTTTTTTATTGGATTTATCACATATTTTTGTTATGCACCGGCACGATTTATGTTTGCAAGAGATGACGGTGTTTCCAGCTGGCTGGTGACAGATTTTTCTACCAATTGTTATATGCTTCCTTTCGGAACATTTGCTGCGTATTATAAAAACTTATCATTTTGCAAATAGTTTTTCATCACGAGATTACTGATTTAATAAAATTTTAATAATTTTTGTGATAAATTCACATTAAATGCTATGATTTTACAGTTAGCAACGTGATGTCACACTGCGCTCAACGATCGCGATGATTGTGCACACACGATAGACGCGTCCCGATGCATCGCACTGTGGGGCTTGTCCTGATATTGGATGTTCGAAATTGATAAACTCTTGGTATGATTTTTTGCTTCGTAGAGATAGTTTCTGTAATTTTAAACAATCGCAAACAAATAGCGTATGAGTTTCTATGCTTTGCCCAACCATTCTGAACTGAAAATTACTCTAACGGTAAAAATAAGTTGGAAATTTTAGACTATAAGCACAGTCATGTCTCAGAGTGCGGCGGCGGGGTCGATCTGCAGTAAGTGAAAATCACCGCTATAATTGTTTTGAGTGTTGCGGTTAATAAAACTTTATAAATATATTTAGTGGAAGTGTTGTGAACGCAATATGAAATCCAAAATACAAATGCTTGCTGCAGAATTACAATTCACTTTCTGCTTGTTCGAAAGTTTTTGAAATTATTGTAAATGACGTGCTGTTTAATTGTTGCAGTCATTACATTTCAATTGATCAGCACGGTTTTTTCCTAAACGATCTGTTACATCTAATCTCGCTCAGTTCGTCTCAACGTGTCTGCAAGCAATGGACGACGGAAAGCAGGTAGACGCTGTGTATCTTGATCTGAAGGCTGCTTTCGATCGGGTTGATCACCGGATACTACTAAAAAAATTGGAAAGGATTGGAATATCCCAAGATTGCATAGAATGGTTCCGATCATACCTTACTGGCAGATCACTGTGTGTTAAAATAGGATCCTGTCACTCCACACACTTTCGCAATGTATCAGGAGTACCGCAAGGCAGTAATCTCGGTCCACTTCTATTTTCAATCTTCGTCAACGATGTGTCGCTAATACTACCACCTGGAGTAAAGCTGTTTTATGCGGACGATGCCAAACTATACGTTGTTGTCAACTGTATTGAAGACTATCCAATTGCAGACACTCTTATGTAAGTTTGAGCGGTGGTGTGTCCATAACTGCCTCACGTTAAGCATCGAAAAATGCCAGGTCATTACGTTTAGCAGGAAGCGCAAACCAATAACGTTCCAATACTCACTCTCCGACAAATTCCTGGAGCGGGTACAACGTGTACGAGATCTCGGCGTCATTTTAGATGAAAAACTCACATTCCGTTTTCATTATGATGATATCATATCACGGGCAAACCGACAGCTCGGATTTATTATGAAAGTTACCACTGATTTTCAAGATCCGCTTTGCTTGAAAGCGCTGTACTGCGCACTTGTGCGGTCCATACTTGAGTTTGCCGACGTCGTCTGGTGTCCGTTTCAGACTACCTGGATATCGCGCATTGAATCAGTGCAGCGAAAGTTTGTACGCTTTGCACTAAGGACTCTTCCATGGCGTAATGATCAACACCTTACCTCTTACCACGATCGCTGTCAGCTACTGGGAATTGACACGTTAGAGAATAGACGTCGAATTGCACAGGCCATGTATGTAGTGAAGCTTCTAAATGGAACCATAGATTCTTCAGCACTCCTGGCCAGAATAAATTTCAATGCACCTGAAAGATCCCTTCGAAGACACAGTTTCCTCCGATTGGAAGGCCGCAACAGTCGTTACGGACAGCACGATCCGATTCGCTTCATGTCGAACACGTTCAATAGCGTTGCTCACCTGTTTGACTTCAACATGCCTGTCTCTGCAGTACAGCAACGATTTTCGTCGCATTTCCGCACTAATCAAGCTGACCAGTGATTTGTTTTGTATGTGTACTAAGTTAGTTTTGTGTTTTACACTGTAGTTGTTTATTGTTTTAGTTCATTCGTGCTTACTCCAATGCAGATTTTTTTTATATACTTCATTAAGACATAAGTCAGATGGAGATTGTTATTATTAATAAATAAATAAATAAATAAAAGGTTAGCACCATCTATTTACAAGTGTAGTTGTGTGAGGCAATGAAATGCGGCATAAGATGGGAGATTTTTTTTTTTGAAAATATACATCTCAATTATACTGTCGCTAAATTTATAATGCTGTATCTGGAAGTGTTGAATAAATATGGTATTGAATAAATACCACCTGAAGCATTTTTTGTCGTATGAATGATCCATAAAATCAGGCGAAGGGCAGTTATATTTCATCTATGCTGCAAATACCAGTACTATCATAACAATATGTTAATGATTTTATAAGAAGCCATTTTGTGATGACGCACCAAAAGGCCTTAAGGTGAAGATGAATCGAAGCCAAACATCAAATTTTCAAGAGCACAAATCTGGAGAACCGAACCTTAATCAATTGGTAACCATCAGCTAGTGACCAATCGATAAAGTGTTCAGTTTAAATGGATGTTTGGTACTCCACCTCACCTTAATCAACTAGTATCTTAAAATAATCGAAATTGTCTATTGTGCTTTTACATTTCTTCTTTGAAAAAAATATCGATTAGATATCGATAATTTCAAATTCGATATAAATACTGATTGTGCACAGTCTATTCTCAAGGCAGAATTATGAAATTCAACACGATTTCTTACGACTAATTTTTATGAGAAGTTCCGGTCTCTGTATAACGATAGTCCATTTGCTTGAGTGAATATCAAAATAAGTTATCGTGAGGCAACTGGATAAAGTGATAAACTGAAAAGGTAACAGTTAGATCTACGATTTATATTAACTTTAACTTTTGTTTAAATGTATTGATAAACAAAAATAAATATCAGAGAAATATGAAAAAGTTTTTTTCAGTTATAATAAGAAGAATTAATATGTAGTTGCCATGAACATTACCATTGCATTTAACTCTGTGTTGGCTAATACTTACTAAAATTATCAGAAGCGATGTTTTCTACGGGCTGCGTGTATCACGAAAGCAGTTCTGAAGAAGCCCTTAGTGGAATTCCTTCAAAAAAAAATGGTGATATTCTTGAAAAAGAAAGTTCTCAGCGACTTTCTTAGAAAATTTTATAAAAAAAACTCTGCGTGGTTTTCAGATATAAATATAAAGCTTAACTCACGAATGAATCAATAGAAAAAAATAATACATTTTAAAATTCAGGAACGATTTTTCAAGGATATTCTTTAATAATGTTCTCAACTATTACCTAGTTGAACACATTAAATTTATTTGATGTGTGCTTGAACAATTTCTTGAATTGCACTCTACAGAAAATCTTGTAATAATAAAACGCGATGGATGAACCTATTGAGCTCCTGTGAGGAATCCCTAAAATAACCCTTGTTATAATCTTTTAAAGATTCTTTCAAAAATCTTTTGAGGACATTCTCAAGATTGACACGAAAAATTCCCGAAGAAGTTCTATTTCACCTGAAAAGATCTAACATTCACATTTTTAAGAAATCCTCCCAAATTCCTTGGAAGAATTTCTGGAGTTATCTGATAATGTAGGTGTTTTCAGATTTTAAATAAAAAACACTTATGTTTCCCATTTCGGGTTTATTCACTTAAGGTGAAGATGCATTGAATTCTAACCTAGAGTTTTCAAGACCATAAATATAGAGAATCAAAAAACCGTTTGTTCTGATAATTCTACTCACTGGTCACTTACTGGTGGCGACCAGTGTGTTAAATTTTCAACACAAACGGTTGTTTGGTTCTCTAGATTTATGCTATTGAAAACTCGAGATTTGGCTGCGATGCGTCTTCACCTTAAGTTACATTTCATACCTGCTATGTTAACTGCACCTGATTGATATAAGATTTACTGTAGACTAAGTGCTCCAGCCTGACTTGACTGAGGACGCACCTGCGTCATCCGGTTGAGTTATACGTACGGTTTTCAAATGTATAGCACGTCTAGTTTTTGAGATATTGGCCGTTGAAAATGTTGAAATATGACTCTTTCAGTCAACTTGCATACAAGTTTGCCAGATTGAATGGTAATTAATAGGCATAATTTGCCTCAGAATTCAAACTTTATGTGTATAACAATACTTACCAACAAAGTTCATAATACTTTCGATGCTCAAAATTTATTTTAAATTTCGTAAATTTCGGAATCCGTGTAAAAATAAACCGTGTTAATTCCGAAATCCGTGTAAAAAAATCGTGTGAATTCTGAAATCCGTGTAAAAAAAACTGCATAAATTTAGAAATACGTGCAAAACAAATACCGTGTAAATTCAGTAAACCGTGTAAAAAAAACGTGTAAAAAAACTTTAGTGTGTAAGAGAAACGAAGTATTTTGTATGGAGACTACAAGCATGTCCAAAAAATCGATTTGATCTAGATTCTATCGTGCAATTTCGACCAAATTATATCCGAAATGGAAAATTAAGTCCTATTTTGATATTTTTATTATCCCTGAAGAAATTCCAAAGATTACTGGAATGTTTTCAAAAGTGACCGCTACCCTGAAATAATCCGTGGAGTAACTCACGAAAGTCTGTTAAAATTCCTGCTGGAATTTGGAAAAAAATCCCGAATATCGAAGAATTCATCTACGGTTCTGGAAAAAATCCTTCAAAAATTCTAAAGATCATCCTTGATGAATTTCTTAACAAACAATCTAACAAATTTTCAACAAATTCCATCGGCGAAAAAAGTTCTCTACATTTTGTATGAGGCAGTTTTAGCTGCGAATATGGGTTTCCTTGAATGCATGAATGAATGTGCATAACAACTCTTAGAGCTGAAGTTTTCCCCGAAACAATATCTAGAATCTTTCAAGGTGTGAATGTTTTTTTCGGGGTACTTATGCTCGTTAGAAAAACATCTGAGGTACATTCAACTCCGATATTCATCGATATTTTGACACCGTGTTGTAAAATTAGGAATGTATCACGAGTTGAAACACATAAATAAAAGCAATTCTGCTATTGACTATCTGAAAACCGCTGAATAAAAGGATAGTTTTGTGCATAAGTCTTTAAGTAATATTAAGGATTAGAAATAATTATAGCTTCCAGCTATTCGAAGAAAAACGATAAATTTGCTGATTTATTTGCTTTATTCATGCATACAAATCTTTGAAGGTCCAGATCTGTTCCAGTTTTCTTCCAAATGAGCTTAAATTTAAGCTTTAAAATTTAAAATCTAATGACTGTTAGGAAGCATGGAGCAACGAATTATCTAAAATGTCTAAATGTGATAACGCCTATAATTTGTTGTATCATTTAAAAAATTTTATCTGATTTTCAGTCTAGCAATTATTGAAGGCAACTTATTAGAAATTATAATGCTATCTTTAGTTTGCACGGTTTTATGGACATCAGCCCTCCACAGCAATCCATAGAAGTTGCAATGGTAAGTAATTAGCCATCAATAGTGAAGTGATTTCAGCCAGCGCTTCTATTCGCAATTCCTAATGGGTAAATAGGATAATCCCAGCAGCGCAGCGTTGAAATTTATAGAAAACCTGGATTTCCGGGAAACGTACCTTGCTCGTTACCGTGCGTCATTTGGCATCGATTGGCTGGTCGTTGGTGTTACGCTTGAGAGTTATGGCCCATTTTGGATTAAAATCCTATAAAAATTAGCCAAAGGGATTGTATTTGTCTTGCTGCCGGTGGTTGGGCGTAACATCTTTTTTTTTCCTATCTATCGCTGATTACTGCGCAGAGTTGGGCCGGTTTGGTGTATTTCGTGTGGTCACGCTTCGGAAGCTGTACTTTTCCCCTTTGGTAATTTTTTTACCGTTTTTTGGCTGCCCGTTCCGGATCAAGTATCCCGAGCAAAAGTGCCGTTATCGTTTTGAAATGAGGTTCTACATCACGCAAATAGGGGAGAGTTGTGAGGAATGCGATGCATTTTGCTCTAGAAAACTCACTCCCTAGTTTTGATCAATTCCCCCTATAATTACGACAATGCGAAGCAAACATAATGAGTTTGCTTCCCTTCCTTGTTCCAAAATACATTGTACTTCATTAAAAACCATGATGCAGTTGCGATGTTCTTTTTCGCAACACTTGCATCGTTTTGGGTTCATTTTTGGATGCATATTAGATAGGGAACAAAAGAGAGAAAGTATTAACTTGGGGGCCGTTTTCGGTCTAGCAATTTTCTGGCATCTGAACAAACTAATTGTTTTAAGGTGTTGTAATAAGTGAATCGAGGTTAGTGCTTACAGTACAGAACAATCTGAATCATATAAAATTCAATTCTGTAGTGAATTAAAGACAATATGCTGATTTGATCCATGTTCCGAGTCACATAAGTCTTTGCAATGAAGGTTTGCATGTAAAACAGAATGCGTTTCCAACAAACATTTTTGTGAAATGAGAGTTGAACAAATCACTCTCAAGCAGATTTTAGCTGAATAAACTTTTGTTTAGCTACTAATTTAACTTGGGTTTTGTGCTAGATAACACTAACATCATAATTTTGTAAAACCAAATAAAGCTTTTATTAAAATATTGTTAACAACATATTTCCTTTTTTTTTGCCGTAGTAGTTCAGAAATTTACAGGTGAGTGGATTTTACCTGTTTATAAGAAAAAAAAAAACGTTTTCAATTAAAATAACCTGGGAGTTTCGTGGTCGTGCGTTTAGTGTCGTCAGGCATTTAGCCCGCATCGTGTTAAGGAGTCCAGTCAGGAAGACTTTTCGTGAGGAATATTTTCCGACAGTGCTGCTAGCCCATTGTCTAATGTGGGCAAATCCGTCCACTGAAAATATTAACGTGTCGGTGTCTTTTAAGCCTAATTTAACCATTTATCGTGGAAATAGAAGGATCGATAGGGCAACGATTTTTGTCTAAAATTATTCATAATTTTATTCGACATTTGTTTTAATTAGTACTATACCGTTATGATTCAAATTCCGGACAGCTGCAAATTCCGGACACTCAAGTTTGTATGGGAAAGGTTTCAATTGAAATGTTTCAAAATTTGCCGTTCAAAAGCTCCCGATTTGGGCACTCTTGTTAATAAGCATTTTCCATAGCAATCCATGAAAATTTACAATGCTCAACTAGTTTTGACGTTTTTCTCATGACTGGTTCATGATTTTACTTTTCCAACTTTGTTTTTCACGAGCTGTTCGCAATTCGAATCAAAGTGTCCGGAATAAGAAGCTAAAGTGAGGTGGTGTCCGGAATAAAAATTATGAAGGTGGCACACATTTCTATTTATATAAATTTATTCAAGTTGTGGAATTCAATTCTTTACTTACTATTCGAAAGGTAAGTGTCATGATAGCATGATAACGCTGAGCTACCATAAAGATTGATTTGATCTTTATCCTTGTAGATGGCTTATACTTCAAAAAGGCCTTAAGTGTCCGTAATACGAATCAAAACGGTACCTGGGAGGAAGCTTCAGAATTTTTTCCAAAATTTAATTTTAATCGTATGCAGATCTTTTTTTGGTATAACAACAGCTAGTCCATATTGGTACAGCATACAACATGGCAGGCCTGAAAATTCGTTTACAGATCAAAAGTTTGTTCTTGGGACAAAGCTTTGTTTTACTATTAATAAGGGGATAGAGGCATTTTATATATTTGATACATTTGGCTTAAATGCGTTCAATGTGATTTTTGAGAGTTTATTTTTTACCTAGCAAGAGCCCTAGATACTTAACTTCGTCTCACCAATTTATTGGAATCCCTCTCATCGTGACAACATGTCTACTTGAAGTTTTCAAATTAAGAACTTTTGGTTCATGTGGGAATAATATAAGTAATGTTTTGAAAGCATCAGCAGAAATCTTTCATTTTTGCAATCTACTAAGATGACACCCAGGCTTCGTCCTTTGGCGTAGAGGCCTGTGTCATCCGCAGACAAAGATTTTTGACATCCCTGAGGAAACTCAGGTATGACAGATGTGAAAATATTGTATAATTTTGACCCCAAATGGCTGCATTGAGCAATTCCAGCTCTTACAGTAAGTCTTTCAGACTTAGAGTTCTGATAATTAACCTTAAGTGTAGTGATAGATAAATTGCGATTATACAAGCAATGTATGTTGGAAAATTAAAATCTTTCAATTTTACAATCAAGCCTTCATGCCAAACACTATCGAATGCTTTCTTTATGTCTAGAAGAGCAAGACCAATAGAACAGCTTTCAGATTTGTTGGAACGCATCAAATTTGTTACACGTAAAAGTTGGTGGGTGGTCGAATGTCCATGGCGTCACCAATGACAAAATTTGTTGACTTATTGTGAGTCAATTTTCGCAAGTCAGTTTGGAACAAATTAACTTGCTGTTCAGAGCGTTGAAAAGGCAAATAGGTATTTACCAAGCTGTTTTCAACAGAAACACCTAAAGTTTCAAATGACGAAAACAGTTTATGTTTTATACGCCTTTGAATGTTGTTTGCAACTCCCCCACATGCCCCATCAAGTCGATCATTACGATAAACGAAAAAGTTAGTATCTTTCTCTTTAATGAATGTTCGAATCCTCTGAGCAGAATCTCAAATAGAGAAACTTTAAAGTAGATGGAGTACCGTGTACCTTTTAATTCCGCTCCTAAACTTCCGCTTCCGCGGAAGTTTAGGACCGGAATTAAAAGGTACACGGTACTCCATCCACTTTAAAGTTTCTCTATTAGTATCTTTTTTTAGTTTGGGTCCAGGTTTCAAATATGTTTAAGTAATAACTACTATATGCACGTTATTAACCGAAAGAAAATTAAACAATTCGTCCTCTTTACCATTCAAACAAATAACGAGCATTCCAATTTAAAATATCTAAATTATTATTTTTTGGATCCATTAGAAAAACGGAATCCTATAACAATTTGATTTATAAATTTTACACCGACTTGGACTGCTTCAGTCATAGTGGTGGATTTGAACATTGCATCAATCATTAGATTCAATTGCTCAGTTAGAAAATTAAAATCAGAGGCAGACATATCACTTGAAGTGGGTACATTGTCTGATGATTCCCCGTTAGAATTTTCGTTAGACGAAGAGGCGGAGTAGAAGTTTCCCGTGGCGGCAGGGTTTTTTTCCATTTGATTTGAAACAATTAGAATGGGTACTCAAAGTATGAATAGGGGAAGAGTTCAAATTACCTGCTACGATATCGGCAAAGGATTTTCCTTGGGTAGATACATTCGAAATTCAAAGGTTGGAACGGCTTCCCGACGGATAAAAATGAGTTTGTGAATGAACATGATTATGATCTACCTGGTGGGTATGATTCCTAATCAAACGATCGTTAACTAAAAAATGAGCATAGTTCGATACTTCACCATGGAAATTCTGGAAACGACCGTTATCGTGAAGGATATTTTCTTTTATCTGCCCTGCACGAGCCTCAACGACTGGCCTACGCGAAGGGCAAGCCCAAAAATTTGACTAATGATTGCTCTTGCAATTCGAGCATATAAGCATGGTGGTATCTTCCTTCACTGGACAGACGTCCTTAGCGTGAGAAGAACCTCCGCAAATCATGCATTTAGGCACTCAATCAACTGCATCAACGGCTCTTAGTGGGGTTCTGGTAATTTCCTCCAGACTTCTGGAAATGTTTGTAACCGTCGGTTCCAAAATTTTATAGTTTGTAGGCTCCTCCTCAAACATCCCTGTACATTAAACCCGCCTGCCAGTGTGTTCCCAATTCCCATTCCAAAACATAGATTCAAATATTGAAATGACAGCCTCACTGGCGGGACCTTTTGCTGTCATTGCAGAGCTAAAGGCGTTATTATAGTAACACACGTTACGTTGTCTCGAAACTTGCGTCATTTATTGGCAGCGGTTTGAGTTACCTAAATGTAGTCGGCCTAACATGAACCCTGCGCGGAAATGTTGCCAACCTAAATCTGAGTGGCCTCACTTCGGGTGAGTTGCCAAACTTCGGATGTTTTCTGCTGATTAATGTCCAAGCAAAGAATTCCAGGGGAAATGTATTTCATTCTGTTCGCGACTATCACAGATAATAGTAGTGCGCGCCGTGTATTCTTAAAAACGTAAAAAAATGTAATGTGTAAAATTGTGGTGTATAAAATTAATTTGTGGTTTTTCTTTTAGATCTTAAAAGCTAGTTAAAACTTAAAAGCTAGTTAAAACTTAAAGCTAATAGTACAGCAAGTGTTAAGAAGTACGATAAATAGTTAAAAGTACGGTTAGTTACAAAAATGTATTATGTGATTGTAATTATAATGTGTCTTTGTTATAGCTAAAACAATAGAACCATCAAACAAAAGGTTCAATTAATTTCTATAGTTGAATAGGACTTCAAAAGAAAAGGTAATTCTTTTGTTACTATTGTAATCAAATAATTTGGTGAAGGAAGAGGGAGACATTTTAAGGTGTGCTAATTTTCCGGAATAGGTCCACTTCTGGGCCTTTTCTTTTTGACCTTCGGGTTCCCAAACCGGAGGACTTCTTTTTGTGCATCCACAGAAATTCCCAAGGCCTTTTGGACCGGTCTAAACCAGCCATTACTACAATACCCGGACCCAAGCCCCCGTCATCTGGAGGATTACGGAATTGAGGACAGAAGATCTCCTTTGAAGACCATTCCCCACCATCTCCATTTTGGGAATCGGCAGTCCTGTAAGCCGGATTGTGGATGGAGTCGGCCATCGCAGAGGTTCCCAACGCTTTGTCTGCGTCCGTGTTCTCTATCAACCAGTTTCGCCGAAGATTTTATTGCTGCATCCGTGTATGCCACCAACCCCACCAATCTGCGCAGAGGTTCCCAACGCATTCTCTGTGGCAGCGATCAGCCTTCGCAAAACCCCCCCTTCAGTCAAGCCACCAGTTACCGCCGTGAAAGCCACCCCTCCGATGCATGCATGCCACCGCCCACCACCAAGCTAGCCACCGTACAACACCAACCACCATCATCCAAAAGCGCAAGTACACCTTATCAATGATGTCTCTCTCTTTAGGGCCCAAAGAGGCAAAATAAATGTAGGCATGTAAGTTAGAAACTTTGGTGGTTATTTTTCTATTTGAAAACCCCACAATTGGTTTATATACACCCTTTTGATATTTTGCTCGCTTTCCCGTGCCCAAAAAGGGGCATTCACACCTCGATCTGGGTAGTCCGCTGGAGAAATACGATTTTCACCTTGATTTCTACTGACTTTGGTCCAGAAAATAGTTGGTTTCCTTCCCCTCGTACGGAACTGACAGCTGGCGGTTAGAATCCAGCTCCTGCTAAAGGTGAGTGACCGGTTTAGTCAGCGTAACGGTGCTATTAAGAATAAGCGACCCTGTGCTCAGCATTTCCCAACCCACAAATCCCCTACTGAGCAGCCTAGGAGCTACATGATCTCATATCACACGGACATCGAACATAAGTCTTGCATTTTCTAAAGCTTTAATATTATTTAGATCTTTTTTTTTTAAAGTGAACTAAATAATATTCTTGAGAAACCCCCTCTCCGAAAAATGCCTGATTGGGTTCTCTTTTTATAATGATTACATGGACTAGGGTAAATCCAAGTAAATTATTAATTCCATGTTTGATCTCTTCAGGTGACTTATAGTCACTTGAGAGACCTTTCAAGACGACTTTGAGCAAACGTTCAGTTTTGTCGTCATGAGTAAAAATTTGTGCTTCTTCTCTTCAAGATGTTTGAGAAGAAGTTCGCGATCTTTAAGAGTTTACGGCAAAATGCGACGGTCTCTTTTCTTCGCGATTTGGAAGGAAGCCTTGATTTCCATAATGGAGTTCAAGATCTCCTGCCTAAATCCCCCAAATTCGGAACAACTGATCCCGATAGGCAGCACTCTTTTCTTCCTCACTTGAATCAAAGAGCCTGGGCTAAGTAGAGGCTGCTTCGTTTTGTTGTTCGGAAAATTTGTCTAGAGCATCGAACTGATTGGTCATTTCGATACAATTTTCATTCCAACCTTGGAAGAAAGTTCACATTCCGGAGAAACGTCCTTTCTTCCATTCTTGCCACGTTTAGTGACAGTTTTAAATCTCACTTATTTTGATGGAAGTGGTGAGTTCAGAGATTCACCCTTTCTTTTGTTTGTAGTTGCAATCATGTTTAGTGAATAAAGGAAAAAAGACGAGACCTCCTAAGAGGTTTTATTTCCCAGGACGGTATCCAAGAAGGATTACCACTGCTAGCTTTCGCCAACGGGTCAAACGAAAAATCGAAGGCACAGGCCCGAACAAGGATCGCAAAGGGATCAATAGTAGAAAAAATAGTGCTGAAAAGTACTGTTTTAGTAGCATTGACAAGTACCGTTTATAATTTTAGCACTGAAAAGTACTGTTTTTTGTAGTACTACAAAGTACCGTTTTGACTCATATTACGGACACTTAAGGCCAAAAGTGACTTAAAATGCACCTGGTGGGCATAAATTAGCTGATATTAATGAACATTTTGGATTATTCGTAATGTTTTACTGTCAGCTGTTAGGTGTACTTTAAACTTGTTTAATATTGTTTTTACGTAAATGCATGGAACAACATTTTGATTCAAATGCCGAACACTGTGTTCATTTTGTCTCATATTCCGATCACCTTGATTCAAATTTCGATCAGCACGAATAAATCGTATTCAAATGAATAATTTCGCAAATAAATTTATCTCAGCTAGTTTTACTGGTCTCGAACTAGAGAATCATCACTACTCACGAGGTATAAAATAGATTGGAAGATGATTTAATTGAATTGTAATTCACTGCCATTTCCTGGTAATTTGAAGACATATTTCAGCGAAACATTTCAACTTCATCGTCAAACAAAAACCGAGTGTTAGGAATATGAGTCTGTTCGGAATTTGAGATAAAACGGTACTGTTTTATTGCTTTAGGTAGTTTTTAAAAAAACTTCCAGAATTAGTGTACGCACAGCATGAAAGTACGATGCGCACTGTACTGCCGTGAATCGTAAGTCAGTCCCATCTGCATTTTCGTCAAAATTGAGTTGAGTTCAGTTTTCAACATCTCTTTCAACGCTCTTTCAGCTACACTAATGAAATAATATAAATTGTTCGGAAAAATTGGGAGAAAAGCAGCAAGTCAAATTGTCCCATAATGAAAAGTAACCGCATATCAGTCCCAATACAGACTTTCGCACCGTGGAACATAAAAATGTAACTTGTTTTGATCATCTTTATATTTTTCCCGAAAAGATATCATAATGAAAAGCAAGTTGTGAAAGTTTCATTAAGATTGGAACATCTTCCAATCCTCTAGAATTTTTTGAATATTCGTATGGAAAACAAGTTTGAAAACTTCACAGTCCATTATCTTAATGCCTAGTTTTTACAGATGGGACTGACTTGCGATTCACGGCAGTGTATGTGACATCACTGTGCAGAGCAAAAAGTGACGACACTTTTTGCTTTGCATGAAAACAGCGGGAGAGTAAGCGAAAGAATTAATGCGCTCATCATTGATCTGTCTGAGTTGATCCGTAGCATTTGGGACTCTCGCCCCGAGAAAATATAGGCCTTGTCATGTGTCCGTCTATGCATTTGTTTGCAATAAGGCATTTCTTGACATCTGTGTGTTGTTGTGGGCAATATATTATATAGAAGTAGAAGTGTGCGCCATGTCGTTTTGGTTCGAAATTAAACTCTAAATTTCGTGAAATTCCGTTTGTTTCCAATTTTCCGTGGAAATATTTTTACAGTTTTGCGAAACGAAACGAAATCGTAAAATTAAAAATTCCGCTCGTTTGAATTCCGTGCAATTCCGCGGAATTACGTTTCGAAGCGTGTTTGACGGAATCATTCGGTATTTCGTATACCCTTACCATTTTGTATCACAATTGGCCCACGCGCACTACAAACAATCCAGCGCTGTACATATGTATGCACAAAAGGCCGGTTTAGATTTAAAAAAAGTTTGAAAAACCAATGTCCCATACCTTACTATAAATGTCCCATACCTTACTATAAAAAGGTGTTCTGTGAAATTTTCAGCTTTTTC